>NC_134701.1:69680501-70055501 GCF_043290135.1 Rhipicephalus microplus
AGAGCAGTGGCGTAAGATGGCCCGGCTTGCGTAAGAATGGTTTCGAAGTAAGCGAGAACTTTCGGCATCACGTCTGTTTAACCGATCGTGTTGTGGCGAGAACGTACACACTTTGAACCTATGTTGCTGGGTGATGTCTCAGAACGTTGTCAGCTTATCACGCGACACCCATTGTGATTCTTGTTGCTGTTTGTTTGTCGAAGTGTGTCGGGCAAGCAGACGCAAAGCCCCGTTCTTGGAGTCGGAGTGGCAGCCATGTTATTGGCTGCGGCTCGGCGAGTGAGACATGCAGCCGTTGCGTAGGCCGCTTCGTTTCCCACGTGCAGGACGTCGGTATGTGGCGGGGCCCATTAGAGAAAACTGTTGAAATATGTGTTTGCGACCGCGACTCCTAGTCGCCATCGCCGCAATTTTTAAGAATGCGGACCATTTATCGGGAGACACGGCTGCGAGCAATACATCGTTCTGCCACCTGCAAATCTCTTATCACAATCTCTGCAGTTGGCACCACAGTGAGTGCTAGGGCTATCACGGCTCCTTCGGCCACTTCCGTCTATAGGTCCGGTGTTTACCGTGACACTCGCGAAGCATTCGTGCGTATAGTCATGACCACAGTTATGTTTGCGCTCCGCCCTTCCCCCTATCTCACGGCATCTACACACACAACGTCCTTACTATAGCCATACTTCTTTTGAAGCTCTCGCATGTGCTCTTTACGTCAGCCGAAGTGGTGCATCGGGTGAATATTCTTAGGAAGCGGCGGAATGACCCGGTGGTTGTGGACCAAGGCAGGAACCTCCGCTTTGTTTTTTCTGCTCAGTGTGATATCTAATGCCCAGTGACTCAAAGGTGCGTCAACCAGTCTTTAATTTTGACAAGTGTTTGTATTGCGCATCGTCAGGGGTCGCAATGAACTCATGGAGTGAGTTGTGAAAGCCAAGCGCTATAAGGTTTTGGTGATCGCGCAGGGTGGTAGGCCGATCGTTCTCTCGAAAGGTTTTCGTATCATGCTTTCGGTCTTCTTTTTTTGCCTATCCACTCGAAGTATGGCGAAACGTATGTTATGAGTGTTATCGCGTACGCCTGCACGAGAGGGGTCGTGCAGTGCTCACGCATATGATTACGTCTATTCGTGATACGGCCAAAGAATAGAATCATGTCGTCTACCGAGTCGGCGCACCGTCTCCCCATTATGACCGTTTGCCTGCAGGTGTAACCTCAGAAATCTAATTTTCCATCATGTCGTATCTGTGAACCGTCTGCCAATATAACGCTTACTTTGAAACAATCACTTTTGTCGTCATGAAAGGCTTTGCGTCCTCTACTTGTGAGTTGGTAGATTAAAAGTTTCGACATGACTGCGGAGCACTCTAGGCCTGTCCTCGCAAGTGCTCTCGATTTTCGTCTATTCCCGCCTGTAGGCTTTGCTCGACGTGACCATCACAACCTCCTCCAGAAACCGAGAAGTTGATGTCATCTGCGTATATACTGTGACACAATCCACGTGTGGAGAAAGAGAAATAAATCCACACCCCACACAATTTGTAAAAACACAAGTAATCAGGCCTTTTGAGCTGTCTACACAAAACATGACGGTTCACTAAAATGACAAAGTTAATCGTGCCTTTTAGGTACAAAACTGTTTCACAAATGTTTTCACAAAGATATTGCTGTGAAACACAAAAATTTTGTTATGAATTATACCGGTTAGCGAAAACGCAAATAGATTTTCTTTTCTTTTTTTCATTTAGTACTTTTGAGATATTTTTAATTCCTTCATAAAGGAAACTAACGCACGTGCTGCAGTGGCTTGTGGCTTTCCCTTTCGCCAGCGACCCAAGATTTTTGCAACTAATGGAGGTCACCTACCCAAAGAGTTTAGTTTTTGCAAAGTTTCTTTCCAATTCCGTCATTACTTTAAAATGTAGGATAATGTGCTCAACATCTTCTTAGGCTTTTCCACATGAGCGGGTGCTTTACCACATGACTGCTAGCTTTCCTTATTTTATACAGAAAGGACCCTGTGCAGGCCATGCTCAGTCGGAGTCTATTAATGACTGTTTCTACAGATCTGCTAACCTTAAACGAAATATTAAATAGCGTATAATAATAATAGTGTATAAATAATAAAATAAGTACTGTATACACCGGGATCAATGCTAAAAATCTGGGAGTTTCATGCATCATTTTGTAACCAGATTTCTATGGACAATCAACAGCTCGACCTACTCATTAGACATTGTGCATGGCTCATCAGTAGAGGTAGCAGTCGTATGGTAATCTCCTGATGCGCTGCTTGTGCCAAGCGATTAGGTATGTCATTTTCTGTGATTTCACTGTGGCTTGCTACCCACTGGATCATCATCAGCATCATCATCGTTTTCTTCAGCTAGGCTACGTCCACTGCACGAAAAAGGCCTCGCCCAAGATCTGCAAGTAAACTGGGCCCAGTGCTTGCTGCTGCTGCTACTTTATACTATTTAAAAAAGAGCGAGTAAAAAGGGTGTCTTTTTGTCCCGCAACAGTAATCGTCATCTATATTGCGTTCCATTCTTGCACTATTGCCCCGCGCCCGGTGCATTCCGGTCACGATCGACATGCCCATTATCAGGGTTACATTGCATTCTCAATAGGAAAGTGGCCAGCGCCGAGTTTTCAAGAAAGGAAGCGCACGCAAGCCTGATGACGATTATTTTTGTGGGACGAAAGACACCCTTTTTACTCTATATGTTTTTAGAGTGCACCCGCAAACTTCCTACTCTCATCTGCCCAGCTAACTTTCTGTCTCCGCCTAACCCGCTTGCCTTCTTTAGGAATCCCGTTAGTAATCCTTACTGACTAGCTGCCATCTTGCCTACGTGCTACATGGCTGGCCCATGTATATTTCTTCTTGATTTCAACTACGATATCTTTGACAAAAGTTTGTTGCCTGATACACTCTGCTCTCATGTTGTCTCTTAACGTTACATCTAATATTTTCCTTTCCGTCATTCTCTGCGTTGTCCTAAATTTAAACAGAACCCTCTTTGAAAGCTTCCAGATTTCTGCTCCGTAGGTAAGTACCGGCAAGATGCAGCCGTTATAAAGCTTCATCTTGAAGGACACTGGCAATATATCAGTCGTAATTGGAGAGTGCTTGAAGAAAGTGCTCCACCTAATTTTTATTTCTTTAGTTCTGCAATCTCTTGGTTTGATTTCGTGATTGATTTGATTTGTGGAGTTTAACGTCCCAAAACCACCATATGATTATGAGACGCCTTAGTGGAGGGTTCCGGAAATTTCCATTACCTGGGGTTCTTTAACGTGCACCTAAATATGACCACATGGGCTACAACACTTCCGCCTCCATCGGAAATGCAGTCGCCGCAGCCGGGATTCCATCCCGCGATCTGCAGATCAGCAGCCGAGTACCTTAGCCACTAGACAACCACGGCGGGGCTCGGTTCCGCGGGTAATACCTGGCTTATGTAGGCGTTGCCTTTGCAACTTCAAGTGCACTACTACCTATCTCGAAGCGATGTCCTCTCCCGAGGTTGTTGCATATTACTTGCGTTTTTTGCAGACCAATTTTGAGACCTACATTTTTCCTCTTCTTGTCTAATTCAGTAATGATGAGTTGCCATGCGCGACCCGGGTTACTCAGCCTTGCACTATCATCCATGAGCTTCAGGTCACTAAGGTACTTTTTATTAAGCCTTGTACCTAACCCTTCCCATTATAGGCCCCTGAAAACCTCCTGTAAGCACGCGGTAAATAGCATAAGAAACAGTGTGTCCCTTTTTCTTACACTCTTTTTGATTGGTAGTATGTCGCTTTCTTTATGTAGCACTATCATGGCTGTCAATCTCCTGTAAATTTCTTCCAGGATGTTCATATATGCGTTGTCGACGCCCTAATTCCGCAGTGTCTTCATGACTCCTGCAATGTCTTTAGATACTGTCAGTTGGAAAAGTCTGCTTCGGAGGTGGCACCAACTCCGCTCCACTCCGAGGGGTGGCGCTGGCGTAGCGTTTAGGTTGAGCCGCCGAAGCCACCGGCTTTCCGTTGCAGCGTTGAATAGTTTTGTCGGTGTTTGGTTACTCGGACCAGAAAAGCGGGAACTTGAAGGTTACATTTCGGTCATCACAAATTGTATTTCGTATGTGATATGATAATCAAGCATGATTGAAAGGATTAGCAATTCAACACATTAAACATGCCGACGTGCAGCGCGCCGGGCTGTCGAAGTGGCTAGCTATGCCTTTAAGGAAAACACTTGCGATCAACGACACTTCTAAACCCCGAAATTACCCTGCAGTTCTCAAGGGCTGAACAGCTCTACAAAAAGGCCTTCCAAGTGGCAGTCAGGACTTACACTTTCGGCTTGCATTTCAAATCCGAGGACCAAATCTCTTGCTACGAGCACATCGTAGGCGGGAACGTCAAACTTCCATGTGATAGATGGACACCTAAGCTCGGTGCTGTTCTTCAATTTTCCCCGAATATTTCTGCACACTCGTCTAAACCAGTGAAATCAAAGCGCAAAAGGAAACCACCAAAGCTTAGAGAAACAAAGTAATTCGAAGGCCATGTGTCGGCAAGTGTTGGCGATGTGTATGACGTTAACGAGATCTGCGATGTTGACGAAGCTACTGGCGTCCCCTCCGATCTTGAGTTGTGTCCAGAGGTAGCAACTCAGTTCCGTGCATTACAAGACCGAATAATGTTCCAATCCTGGAATGCTGAGTTTGTCTAGGAAAAAGTTTACTTTTTTTCAAATACTATTTTTTTACTGCGCTGAAAGCTTCAAAATGAAGTCAGCCATAGGGTAGCGCTACGAAACCGAGTGGCTGATCACTTGCCCACTCCTTAAAATATCGAGCCCTGCTGTTGTTTATAGGTTAATGTCAACGGTCAACATATTGCCTCTACCGACATCATAACGACCTAAATAAATAAATCATTTATTTAATTGGGTCCTAGTCAATTGGGGTTCAAAAAGTTTCACACAGCAGCATCGCTTGTTGTGCTGGAAGAAGGTCGGTCATCACTTAGTTCACTTCGCTGGTAGAACCTTTTGAAAGCTGTGTTTTCATTTAACAAATGCCGTCCTTCAGTTTTTGTGGAAAAACAGTGGCCTTAATAACCCACTTTCTTAGTTCCTTTAGTAGTTGAGCTTAATTGTTAGTAACGCTTCACTGGTTTTGTAGTTGTCTCTTTTTTACAGTGAAAGCTGTTGAGATCACTTTTCGGGTCACGCGCAGTTGTCCGCCGCTGCCGCTGCCACTGTCTGTAATCACATTGCACGAAATTAGAAAGAAAACCTTGCTCCGATGACACAGTGGGGCTTGAACTCAGGTCCACTGCGTGCCAGCCCAATATTCTAACACTGAGATACGCCGGTGCTTATAACTTGTCAAACTTGCCCTGGGCAGGCATGACTTAGCACCATTGGCACAGTGGGGCTCGAACCCAGGTCTACTGGGTGCCAGCCCAGTATAATACTATTGAACTACGCCGGTGCTTGTTACTTCTTGTCAAAATTGCAGTAAACAGCCTTGATCTCGGGAAAGCAATCACATCAATACAATCTATAAAACATTTTACAACAGCGAAACAACAACCAGTCGTCGCACAATGCAAAAAGCGTAATGAGTGGGCCGTCCAAACCTCCAAACCATCACAAATGTAAACGGAAGTATGGCTGTTTTAAAGAGACGTGGAAATTTCCAGATTAATCTGCAAAATCAGCCTATTAAAATGGTCAAAACTCATAAATTCTTGGGAGTAATTTTAGACCGGAGACTAACATGGTCGCCTCATGTCCAGTCCCTGGAACAAAAAGTGAATCAGGCCATTCGAATCCTCCGGCATCTCTGCGGGGCCAAATGGGGTGGTACTACAGAGTCGTTATTAGCCCTACATGTTGCCTGAATACGCCCCATCGTAACTTACTCACTGCCCCTGCTGCACGGACTCCCAGCCTCCACCGAAAGGAGACTGCACTTGTTATTGGCAAGGAGCTTGATGGTATGTCTGGGTTTACCACGGTCAACTTCCAGTGATTTAGTGTATGCGGAGGCTCGAGAGCCACCTTTGGTAGTACTGCGAACTAAAGAAACATCTCGAAATTTATTTAGAATTTTCACGCAACATGACAGTCATTTTTTGTCTGGTGCACTAACACAAAGAACGGCAACGAGACTACAGGATACTATATCATCATTTCAAGCAGTAGTACCAGAATTTAAACAATGGAAACCTTCAAAACCACCTTGGACGCTGCCACTTCTCAACGTTATCCGTGAAATAGACGGCATAGAGAAGAAAGCAGCCATGGCACCTCTAGTAGCGGCACAGTTGGTACTTCATCAGCTTCATGTAATGCATAATGAAAAAACGAAGATATATACAGATGGATCATGCACAGAAGAAGCGTCAGCCTGTGCGGTCTTTATACCCGAAATTCAGGAAAAGAAGATGTACAAATTATCGCACAAATCTTCATCGACGACAGCAGAATTGGTGGCTATCTTTGAAGCAGTTAAGCTTATCTGCGAGAATCCAGATCCACGAAAATGGGTGATATGCACTGATAGCAAACCTGCTCTTCAGCTAATCAGAAATGTGAGATCACCTTACAGAAATGGTGAAATACCACAATGTATCGCAGAAACTGTGGAATATGCCTCATCGCAGGGTCACAACATCGTATTCCAATGGATACCCAGCCACATTGGAATAAAGGGAAATGAAGATGCTGATAGTCTCGCGAAGAAAGCATTGAAGGAAGGACGGGATTGCACAATCCCTATATCTGGGACGGATATTCAACATTTTATATCGCAAGGAGCTAACCATTGTTCGATGGAGAAGTGGTTTGAGTGCCCTAAATCAAAGGAAACGGTACTTTATGAAGTTGATCCACACAGAAAATTTTCCATAGCGACAGACCTTCCACGACACCTAGAGACATTGATCCACCGACTTAGATTGGAAGTAGCATACACAAACAGCTTCCTGCACAAGATACATCGATCCAACTCACCGGAATGCCATTGTGGTCATGCAGAAGAAAATGTTCGCCATATTCTTTTGGAGTGCATTAAATACGCGAAAGAAAGAGAAAAATTAAGGAACAAATTAGCAAGTTTGGACAGACGGCCCCTCACAATAAAGAAACTACTTGGACCATGGCCTGAGATGCATCTTCAGAAAAAGGCAATAATCTTCCTGACAGACTTTTTAGTGAAAACCGGACTGGACAAGCGCCTATGACTGACAGCCAGAAATGAGTATTATGTAAAGGGTGGTCATGTATATACTGGCATTACAGTAGTAAGGTGTGCGTGAAAGCACTTTATGACTGTGTGAACTGCGTGAAGAAAACTGTGTATTGACAGGTTATTTGAACTGGTTTCAGTGTGCTATTATGTTTTTTTTCCGTATTGTTATTTTTGGGTACCGTTCTTTATTATTTTTTTTATTTTTCGCTGCAGAACTCTGTGATATGGAGTAGCCAAGGCAATAGGCTCCTCAACCTCTCCACAGCAAAACAGTTAAAACAACAACAACAACAACAACAACCATCACAAAAGCTTGTTCTTGTTCCGCAATTAACTGTGGTGCATACCCACTCCAGCCATAATTCCTTATTGTCCTCAGCCACTGTGTGGATAATCGGCGCAACATTTCTTGAAAGTGTTTAACGGATACCACGCTTCTCGGAAGAATGACAAAAAACAGCATAGCAAAGGCTGGCCTACTACCCAAACATTTAGCATTAATACCTTAGTGGGTACCAAGAAAGTGTGATTGCAGTAGTTATGCAATGAGTTCTTAAAAGGCCTGAAAGGCTGCTTTTCTAGCTTTCGCTGTGCCTGTGCTGCGCCTTCCGCGCAGGCCTGGCGTTTTTGTTCTTCTACTGAGCTTGCCGATTTCTCCTTGTGTTCTTGCATGGTGGGCATAAGCCTTTCCGGGGCAGCCCTAAAGTGCTCCTCCACACATCTTGGATCTTCAGGGCTTATACTGCCGTTCAAATTGAAGAGAATAGGCTTCTATGAGAGCCCGTGCTGTGGACGAGCTTAAGATGATTAGACATAACTGAGAAAAGTTGATACCGTCGGCAAGCTCGTGAGTTTCAGCTGGCTTCCGAAACGATGTTCGCTATATGCACACGAGAGAACAAGCCTCCCTCTACTACTGAGAACAAAGGTGAAGTCTTTTGTTAGCACCACTGCCTTGTCAATTTCAACAAAGCCTTTGTCTTGAATAACTATGGAAAAGCAAGAACTTCTTCCTGGATAAGGTCGACATTCTTTGATTGGAACTTTCTTTGATCGTATACCAACCAAGCAGCCAACCAAGTTGCTACCAAGTAGCCAATCAAGTTTCTACCTGTGGACATAACTCTGGATCGAAGCGGACGCCAGTAGCTTCGTCCACATCGTTGTACTCCATGTTCACGTCAGACACATCACCAGTTACCAACGCACGGTCCGGAAATTCATGGTTTCTTGTAGTACCGGGGGTTTTCTTTCGCGCTTTATTTCCACTGATTTAGACAAGTGTGCAGGAATATTCGGAAAAATTCTAGGAGCAGCACCGGGCTTAAGTGCCAGCTTACCACAGGGAATTTTGACAGCGTTTTCGCAAATTCTGTGCTCGCAACAAAGGATTTGGTCCTCGGGTTCAAAATATAGGTCTTCACTGTCACCTGGAAAAATTCTCGTGGAATGGTAGCAGTCCATGTCTTGAGAACTGCAGTGTTATTTGGAGATTGAATAACTACCGCCGATTGCAAGTGTTTTCTTCGGAGGCATAGCTACTTCGCCAGCCCGGCGCGCAGGTCGGCATGTTTACAATTTTAAACTGCTGATTCACTCAAGCATGCTTGACCATCATGTCACGTGTGAAATACAAATAGCGTTGAGCTTTTTCAAATGGGTGATTCCACGAGGGATTGACATGGGTCCAAAAGTTTATATTTTAGATTTCTTCGAGTATTTTATACTTCGTGCACCTCTCATCAGGTAGCCCGACAGTAAACTTCGTGTTATGATTAACGGCATAACTTACGAGAAAAAAAATTTCAAACTTCACCAACACGGAGGCACCAATTTCGTCACCTGTCATTTTCGAAAATTGCAGATGCTATAAAAAGACAAATATTTTTGTTTCAAGAAAATATTTTTTACCTGAAATGCATGTCTAATCAAGAATGAATTCACATGGTTTCAAGTTTGTAGACCTCAAGAAAATAGCTTTTAAAATGTTTAGTTTTGCGACAGTTTAAAATAGGTTACGTATTCCCCATTTTTTTCTCCAAAAGTAACGGAAGCAGCGTTTTCAAACATGACACGTTTTAAGGATATAATGTGTTCATTAGGTACATAAATTATTGCTGCTATACGGCAAATGTATATTTTTATATATTGCCTCAAAATTCTCATTATAGCAAAAGTTTACTCCACTGAAATTTGAATAATAAAAAACCCCATCTTCGATTTTTTTTAAATCTCATAAACAGACAACTTAAGGCCAACATACAGTAATATAGAAAAAGATGTTGCATTATTTTGTTTTTAGCGAGAATATTTGTGGAATCAGAGCTTTTTGAGAATGCGCTGGTAAGTTAAGAAATCTAGAAATCGGAACGTAAAAGCAGCAGTGAGCTTCAAACGCGAGTAAACGTGACCGCATTTGGTGAAGAAAGGCTGTTTTAGCAGATAGGAGTAACTATTTTGAACACCATATTCTACAGTATCTGAATTCACTCTTATACGTAGAGCACTGAGACTTCTAATATGTGGTGCCTCTCCATTACTGACACACAGATGGAGCTGCTGTGACGGCCATGTGTTTGCAACACGTTGGCTAAGAGAATTGAATGTTGAATGAGTTCATAAACAAATCATAAGAAATTTTTGTCATTTCAGGCACGAAGACTGCCCCATTAGACTGAAGAACACGCTTTAGGGCAAGTTGTCATCCGTCGTCTGCTCTACAGATGAATTTCTGTGCGCCGCACCTCGCATGCAATGCTTTAGATCATATGATTCAAAGTAAGGACAAATATTACGCCTCCCGTAATTTTATCGACAAAAACATTGTGAAATTCTTTTGAACGTACTATACTTCAGTTTTGCATTTCCACTGTGAATACTTGCGCACGCTGTTTTACGTCTGCTATCATTAAAGGTGAGAGACATAGGAACAGACGACATATAGATCACTTTCGTGCTGATGGTTTCACGCATAGTGGCATTGCCAGTAATTTAAGCCTCAAGGAGCGTGGCGATGGCTGACCACTTCAGCCGGGATAGAGTTTTTTGTTCAGATTACCTCATGTTGCATAAAAAGAAAATACCTTATCAAAGAAACTTCCGCAAGGTCGAAGACATTGGCCTGTTTGCCCTCCAGAAGCTTTTGCCGAAAGCTGCCCGCCATGCAAATAACAACGACCAAGTCTCCCAGAACTGCTTCAGACGCCTCAGAGATATGCTGTCTTCATCTAATGGCTTCTCAGCTGAAACAGCTGATGAGTTTTTGCCGGAAGAAGAAAAAGGCAGAAGTCAAGAGTGGTGCGTAAACACGCCTGAAGCATTGTCACTTATGCGACTGGAGAAGCTGCATGTGCAAAATAGCAAAGTTCATGCAGAGCCAAGACAACTTAGCAGCAATTCTACAGTAACCGTGAAATGCCACCGTAACGTGTGTAACCGCCGCTTTCAACCATCAGATCTAAAATGCAGTGTGTGTGCCCTGTGGTTCAAGAACTTCCAGCAAGCTTATGAAGCGTGTTCTTCGTATCAAGAGCGCATGCGTTTGTTGACACTGTTGCCGAGCGATATAGAGCACCGAAAACTCCAAGCACTTATACCAAACTTGTCAGCTTGTCAGGCGCGCAAAACACGGGTTATGGTTAGCAACAAATGCGGTAAAAAGGACACGACTGAACACAATGGACGTCCAGGCAGCTATGGCTTTCTACTCCAAAGATGAGAATAGCTGCTCCCAGTAGAGTCTCAACAAAAACGATGTAGTATCTGTTGTCATTGACAGAAAAAAGGCGCTTGTTTCGAAAAGGTTTATAACCCGTTCTGTGCGAGAGGCTTACCGTCTCTTTAGAGAAACTAATCCGAACACGTTTATTGGGCTCTCAAAGTTTTATTCACTGAGGCCGAAGTGGGTTCTTCTTGCACCACACCAAGAAATGTGCCTTTTTATATACTGTGCTAATGCCAAGGAGTGTGTTTCTGCCCTACAAGATGTCACCGATGGTGCCTACACGGTGGACTTCTTGAAAGAACTACGTCTTTGCAGGTCCCCTACAAGTGATTGTTTTTTAGGCCATTGTGACTATTGTGCTAAGGAGGACGCTCTGACAGCCACTTGTTTAGAAATCCCTGAAGATATCGAGGTAGCCTATGCAGTATAGGAAAATGGCGATCTAGTAAAAAAAAAAAAACAGCCCAGGCAAGTGCTCTTCTGCGAGAGCTAAGTCTATGGTTCGTGAAGTGGATTATCCATGATTACATAAGATACTATAAATAATCAGCGATACGCCAGGCGAAAGAGAAACAAGAAAAAGAATCTTGCATTTTTCACTTTGATTTCGCCGAAAATTGGACAGCCATTTTACCAAATGAGGTACAGTCGTATCAATGGCATAAAAGACAGGTGTCTATATTGACGTGTGTCGTCACAAGGAAGCAATCAATTCAAAGTTTTGCCGTCATCAGTGATGACTCGTGGCATGATACTGCACACGCCTGTTTTGCTCTACAAATAATCCACAACTATATGAAGGAACAACTTAAGCCTGACACGCATGTTACTTATGTTTCTGATGGTGCATGCAGTCACTTCAAAAACAAGTACCAGTTGTTCGAGTTATGTCAGAAAGGTCATATATCAACAAAGTGGATTTTTTCGGCCACTGGACAAGGCAAGAACTCTTGTGACGGCGTTGGTGGCCTACTAAAGCGTCAGGCTACGCTCTACAACCTCATAGCGGCAAGCTCAGCTGTGATTATGTCAGCATCACAAATAGTGGCGCAAATGAGCGCGAAGCTCCAGAATGTCAAGCAGCTGTGTGCAAATGCAGACGAGCTAGAAACGTTCGGTCAGTTTAAGAAGAGCCAGTGGAAATCGTTGCCACGTGTTCCAGGCATACTTTCTTGGCATGTTTGGCTAAGCACATATGAGGGCACTGATCGTGGTCATGTTTTGTTAGCGTCACCTACTGCTAAATGTGATGTGCAAAAGATGCAGCCATTTTGAGCGCATCTCTTGTTTCACGCAGTCACCACCAAAATACCAGTGAGGGTATTTCAAGCGCATATGCTTTTTTCTAGCGAGACCCAACACTTGCGTTGGAACATTTTCATGTTTGAGTTTATCTGCAAATATAGACAGATGTTTTGCAACTGAGTTACAGTGTCGAAGATTTCCTCCATTAGAGCTGTGTTATGAGGAGCATAAATGCGTCTTCATGAGTACGTATTTGTCACAGTGCTAAAACAGCCTTTCTTCACCAAATACGGTCACGTTTACTCGCGTTTGAAGCTCATTGCCGCGTTTCCGTTCCGATTTCTAGTTTTCTCAACTTATCAGCGCACTCTCGAAAAGCTGTGATTTGTACCACAAGTATTGTCACTAATAACAACATAATGCAACATTTTTTTCTATATTACTGTACGATAACCCTCGGTTGTCTATTCAAGACATTTTAAGAAAAATCGAAGATGGGGTTTTTTATTATTCAAATTTCAGTGTAGTACAGTTTTGCCATTATGAGAATTTTGAGGCAATGTATAAAAACTACAATTGCCCTATGGCAGCAATAATTTATGTACCTAATGAACACACTATATTTTTAAAACGTGTCAAGTTTGAAAACGCTGCTTGCATTGCTTTTGGAGAAAAAAATTGGGGAATACGAAACTTATTTGAAACTGTCGCAAAATAAGACATTTTGAAAGCTATTTTCTTAAGGTCTACAAACTTGGAACCGCATGAATTCATTCTTCATTAGACATAAATTTCAGGTAAAAAATATCTTCCTTAAAACAAAAATATTTGTCTTTTTAAAGCATGTGCAATTTTCGAAAATGACAGGTGACGAAATTGGTGCCTCCGTGTTGGTGAAGGTTGATATTTTTTTGTCGTAAGTTATGCCGTTAATCATAAAACGAAGTTGACTTTCGGGCTACCTGGTGAGGGGTGCACGAAATAGAGAATACTCAATGAAATCTAAAATATCAACTTTTGAACCCGTGTCGATCTCTCGTGGAATCACCCAAAAAATTTATTCAAATACTGGCTGTATGTCATCTCTTGCAGTGCATTATATTTTTTCTTAAATTATTTGCCATCACATTGATGCCCTTCTCCTCACTTCTCGGATATTTAGGGTACAGGCCAAGGAGTTTATGTACAAAATGCATCTTCTTGACAACTGCCTCATATGTGAAGCTTGCAAGCTGGCCCATTAAAGCACGGCAAAATTGTGGCGCTAATTCACACAAGACTCTCATGTGGCCAGTATATTTTTTCTTAGCTGTTCAAGAAAAAGCACAACTGTTTTTAAATATATTCACAACCACAAGGCGCAGATATGCCCTATTTATTGCAGAGGGCAAGGCAGAATTTTTCGTCGGCGTGAAGGGGCACCACTGTGATCTGGAGAGGGTGCTGAACAGATAAGTTTGGTCAAAAGTCACTTTTTGCTGTGTAAATAATAGCGGCAAAATTGGGGGAGGGGGAGAACGGCATAGGCTCAGTGTGTCACCCACTTACCACACCACTGAGTCATTGCAGGCAAAGAAATAATCATACATTTCTTAGCTACAGGTGCGGTCTTTATTTATCACTAAGTAGTAATATTTAGACTCTCAACTAGCTTCTTTAGCTAAAATCCGCTTATTTTGAAACAAATTCCTCACTGTGTTTTGCATAAGGAGGTAGCAGACGACGCTCCTTCACCAATCTCAAAGCGACCGCAGTGCCGCCGCTCCGTGGGATACGGGTTGGAGCCATTCCTTGCTGCTGTGACCGTGCGTGCTTACCCAACTGACAGTATCTAAAAACAACCGACTCCTGCTATCTTACTGAATCAAATGACCTGTTGTAATCTATGAAGACTACGTATAGTGACTGGCTGTATTCTGAGCATTTATCTATAACCTGACTGATAGTATGAATGTGGTCGATTGTCGAGTTGCTTGTTCCAAATCCTGCTTTTTCCTTTGGTTGATTGAGTTAAAATGTTGTCTTCTATACGACGGAGAGCAAGCTGATTAGCCTGTGATTCTTCTTCAAGCCCTTGTCAACTCCTTTCTTAGGTATGAATATGATGTTACCATTCTTCCAAGATTCTGGTACCCCCCCCCCCCCCCGTCAGGATACACTTCGTAAACAGGGTGGCTCGTTTTTCTAACACAATCTGTCCTAAAGTTTGGCTTAAATCTTTTGGTTTAGCGTAAGTCTTGAGCATTTTCTGCGCAAGCACGCTAGGTTTATTACCCAAGCTGATTTCTTTAAACAAACTAAAGAGGACTGCAGTAACTGAAGTGAACCTGGCTGTAAACATATGAAGCGTAAAGCACAGAGTATTGCATAAAGCCCTGTGTTTGAATGTTGTGAAACAGTTGAGCTTAAAAGCGTTTTTCGCTTGGTATACAGGTACAAAAATCGCGTACGAAGAGCTTTGATTTCAACATGATCCATTGATGTACATTTCAACAACGACTTGATATTTGCTGTATAAATGTGTTAAAGTTATTGGCTTTATTGCAACTAGAAAAAGAGCATTCTTACAAGTTATTCACGGAATTGAAGTTGTAATATCTGCAATATATGGTCGCCATGGTGCATGGGATGCACATCGAGACATGTATTTGTGTGTAGTCCGTAAACTCTGCAATTATGGTATACATGTATGTATTCGTCCAGCTGATATCTCCCGAATAGCTCGGTATAAAAGATAATTCGGTTATTGAGTAAATTCTTGCGTTAAATCAAGAGATTGTTTCTGAATATCATCAAGTGTTCTACGGATAATTTTTGTTTTGTAAATTACTTGTTGATTAGAAATAGAACCGAGTTGACCAGCGGAACGTGGGAGAGGCCTTTGTCCTGCGGTGAGTGTAGTCAGGGTGATGATGATGATGAGAAATAATTAGGTCATTTCCAAGATGTCGGACGTACGCAAGAAATGTCACTCTTCCTGTTACAGAGAGTTATGGTGCACCACTTTTACATTTTTTCTTTTCATTACAGCTTAGTACAATGCGTTCGAGAGCGTCTTCAGAAACACTTACTGCATTATTTGCGATAAAGTTTCACGCGTACCAAGTTTTCTATGCTGCAAAGAAATCCCATGAAAGACATACGAACAAACGCGCATGATGTACACATATAAAAAATTGCGCACTCACGACGCCGAAGCAGTGCTGCTCACTGCGTTGGTTTCAGTGAAATAAATAAGTTAATGCCACAATGCATATGTATTATTTAGCACTTTGATCGACCTAGGAGGCTTTTTGAAGGTGAGATACATTCAGTGGCTTGCTTTGCAGTATTTTAAAGAAACAAAGTTCGGTATGATGGTTGTAGTGAATGGCGAGGTTCATAAATGAAAATGCGCTTGTGATTTTCAAAGAAATTTTGAAATCTTCGCTCAAACTTGCGACAATGAAAACGACGGGGGCATGAAGACGAGCCAGCGGCATGTAGTCCGTAAGGCGGCTGACGGAGGACGTAAAAAGGAAAACAAAAAAAGACGAAGAACAGACGAAGAAGAGACTTCAGCTCTGCGTGTGGATGACGCAGACCTGAAGTAAGCGGAAGGACGCGGAAGCAGCCTCACTTGTTCCCAACGAACATGTGTGTGATGGCGAAGACGCGAGCTAAATTTTGCTATCATTTACTCGTTTCTATGGGTATGTATATTGCGGCTAAGAATGCTTGCTATGACATGTCTCCGCATGATGTTGCCATATGGTCATTTTGGCAAACAAATCAGCACTCTGAATTTACTCGGAACGGGACATCCGCCGTTCCAGCCATTAGGGTCATGCAATGAGCCCAAAGACACTTCGCATTCATAAGTTCTTTGAGACGTAAAAGTAAGACATTTTTAACCTGCATGCATGATTTCAAAATGTGCGATACATTTTGGAAATAACATAGGTCTTGCCATTCGCTCACGCCTAACGCATTTTGCGAAACAATTTGACTGGCGAGACTAAACTGACCGACATAAGTTTGCCCTTGGTTTGCTGTCGTTTAGAACCATCAGTTAAATGGTTCATTTCTTCTCAACTTCACGACAATGGTTAGGTTAGAGATAGTGATTTGAGAATGCTTTTCATATGCGCGGCTCCTTGTGTTTGCTGCTGAAACAGCAAAAACGTTCATTCTCCAGTTGCATCGAAAAAAGCCTATGACATTATTATAAAACACGTTATCAGTGAAATTACCTTAATGGGCGCAGTGCTCAGAAATGCTAGGATATCATCTCATTTATATGGTTATGCTGATTAGGCACAACTGTAGATAAGTATATCATATTAGCGAGCATAAAATTCCTATTTACGAAATTCTGCGAGAATTTCACTACACAGCAGGGAACAACGTGCAACACCACATAGAAGTGTGTCGTGGGCAATTCCAAAGTGATAGTTTGCTTCGAATTACCTTCATACCTGGCAGCACTAGAAGTTTGCTTCAGAACATGCAGTTGCAATTCTCAGAATACGAGATAGTTAAACAGAAAAAGAGGAATTATTTTTGAAATACCCGTTATTTATTGGAAAATTCAATGTTTTAGCACCCGGTATACAAGAAAAAAAATTGTACATTAGAATTGTTCCACTGCTTAAAAATGGATAAATAACTGGATTGCTATTATACGGATGATATGGTATTTCTACGAAATCGTCATTCTTCTTCTGTGATTGCATATCAGGTTTAAATTTACTGATTCAGTAAGTTGAGAGAGACAATTCACTTCGAAGCATATGAACCAACAAAGTTTTAGTATTTTAGCACCAGGCGATTATCACGGCACCTTTACTTGCAGTCATTCTGTTTCTGTATTTCACACTAACATCGTTTTTGATAGGGCTTATCTAGGAACACATTTTCGGCAAAGTTGATACTGCCCTAACAGGCTTCGAAAAAAATGATGTCGTGAAAGCGTGCGCAAGTAAAGGTGAGGTAATCGTATTGCATGACGTGCGCGTACTTCCGAATAGGGAATAATCTAAGCTTTACTAATCGCCAAGAGCTGTTCAGTACAAAGGCATCACCGATGTTTCACCCGCGACACTGATCCTGGATGATAAATTGCCCAGCGGATTACGTTTATCCACATGGCAGTGACGGCATAAGCCGCCGCGTCTTTATGCCATTGGCAGTGAATAATAGCTGAAACCCAGGAAATGGCTAAGTCGACTTTATCAGCCAGCCACCCTCGATCCACCGTGGCAGAACCTGGCGCATTGTTAGTCTGACAAAGCAGAAGGTGACTTGCGCAATAAGTAAATATCTATAAGTGAGGTTCCCTTCTTTCTTCCTGTCTTAAATATTTCCTTCCTCCTTTATTTTTTGTTTACTTTTTCTCTCTCTTTCGATTTGTACCGGTATATTTTGTTTCTTTGTTTCGTTTCTTTCCTCTTTTTCATCCATCCTTCTTCTATTCTTTTTTTCTTCCTCAGTTTCTTCCATTCTCTCACGCCATTCTGAAAGTTTCGGTTTGGAAGAGGGCCACGGAGGTCGCATTTCGATGCCCGCAAAATGCTAGAGGCCCTTGTATTGTGCCATCTGTATGAACGTTAGAGAACACCAAGTATCAAAATTTTCAAAAACCTACACTACTGCTTCTCTCGCAATAATATTGTGGTTTTGGAGTGTTAAACAGCTTATCAAAAACGGATACTATGCTGACAGTAAGCATGTATATTCGTTTGTCTCTTTAGCACAGATCCCTCGCAGGGGCATCTAGACAAGCAGGCGTTTGTTGTGCAGAGACACCATGGACCCATGATGAAGGGAGAGAGTTTCGAGTTTCAACGCCCCCCCCCTCCCTTCTGACCGTGCGTGACAGAGCCGTGTCCAGAAAAAATGATATCTTTGAGCAGACGCCGTGTGTTTTTAACTTAAAGGGGCCCTGCAACACTTTTTGAGAATGATCAGAAAACTCCGCCGTTAGGTAGTAGAGGCTCCCAGCAACACGCGAGCCAATTATTGCAGCATAGCACGTGCCCTGGTATTCACAATAAATTACCAGATCTAGCTAAAATTAGCCTCTATCCTCGATAAATCACAAAATAATTCCAAAATCACTCGTACTGAGGCCATCTACCAGCCATTGGCTAATTCAAACATGGCGAGCCTGGTTGTTACAGAGGTCGCCACGACAGGCAGTCACTTCTCTACGTGTGCGTTCACGATCGCACTGAGAAAGTCGCGTATTCAAAAACAAAAAACTTTGGCCCCGAATCTGCATGTTTCACTGCAAATATCATCGAAAGACAATAGTCTTGCGTGTGGAGAGAGTGAACAATACGTATATTTGATGTTCTGCGGGAGAAAATTGGTGAATTGTATTCTGGAAGCACTGCGTTAGAGAGTCTCTATCCGTGCAGCGAAGGTGCCCGAACGGATCGAGGCATGTTACACACGAGCGCCATCTGGCAGTTATCTTCGAAAAGAAGGAAGGCGTGCGTGATTGCGGAGAAAGATGCACTTCTGCCTCAGAGGCGATAAAGGCTAGAACGCAAAGCGACAGGCAGGTGCCTCCACCAGATCGTTTTAGCAAAGCGTTGAAACACTTGCCTTTTTCAGCATCGCGTTGCACTGTCAGCGCAGCGGGATAAACGCTATGGTCCTTAGAATTACTTATGTGTACCTTCTCTAGTATAAACCACGAATAGAAAATATCGGCGTGTTGGCATGGTGCCTCAGATATACGCAATAATTGCTTTTCAATGTACAATTGCAAAACTATGAACGTTGAATCTTCAGCAATATTGGTGGGCGCTGCGGAGGGGGTTGGCCGCTTGACATAGTGTTGGGTGCCGTTTAGGATATCCTTAGCGCTGACAAACAGAAAAGTGTGCAGACAGACAGACCAAAATTTTGGTCTGTCTAAAGGCTAGAACGCAAAGCGACAGGCAGGTGCCTCCACCAGATCGTTTTAGCAAAGCGTTGAAACACTTGCCTTTTTCAGCATCGCGTTGCACTGTCAGCGCAGCGGGATAAACGCTATGGTCCTTAGAATTACTTATGTGTACCTTCTCTAGTATAAACCACGAATAGAAAATATCGGCGTGTTGGCATGGTGCCTCAGATATACGCAATAATTGCTTTTCAATGTACAATTGCAAAACTATGAACGTTGAATCTTCAGCAATATTGGTGGGCGCTGCGGAGGGGGTTGGCCGCTTGACATAGTGTTGGGTGCCGTTTAGGATATCCTTAGCGCTGACAAACAGAAAAGTGTGCAGACAGACAGACCAAAATTTTGGTGTAGAAGTTTCCAAAAAGACTCTCGTCTTTAAAAGTTTTCAAGGTAACGAGGCGCGACTGACGTTTTTGTTTGTCCCTCCCATCCCTCCTTGCTTAGCTTCCAGCACTTTCGTCGGGACGAGGGAAGAGAAAATGCGATTCCAGCAAATGACAAATCTTTGTAACCCCGTTCATACTGAACGAATGCTCTAAATTTTGCGGCGTCTAATTTGTGAGGTTATACGCTTTTCTAATGAATTAACTTCATTGTTACTCAAAAAACAATTTGTTTCAGGGCCTCTTTAAAGATCCCCCGGCAGGGGCAATGCGTCACTTTGGCTCCAGCTTTCGGTACGTGGCACGACTGGCCTTTCCAGTCCAAGGCATATCAGCAGTCGCCTTTTGCTGTGATTTTCCTCCTACATCTCCGTCTTTGTTCTTATATGCGAACCATTGCTTAGCGAACTTCCGTGACCTTTAGCACATCTATCTATCTATCTATCTATCTATCTATCTATCTATCTATCTATCTATCTATCTATCTATCTATCTGTCTATCTATCTATCTTTCTATCTGTCTATCTATCTATTTTTTCTATCTATCTATCTATCTATCTATCTATCTATCTATCTATCTATCTATCCATCCGTCTACGATTTTAGCTCTCCTTCCCGTTTCAATAATAGTGTCGATACAGAAATGCGTATGGCATATGACGACTGTATGATGAGCATAACTGACTAGTCATAACATAAAAATTTTGATATATGTGATAAATGTCAGGATTCACATTTCATGGTCTTGCTGTTCGTGTGGTGGTTTTGTGGACATGACACGTTGATAAACTGGTATTGTAAGACATGACTGCATGGCGAACACAAGCGACAGACCCTAATATGAAAATTATGACACGCGTGTGTCATGTAACAACATGACTACTAGCCACACTCATGATATGCTCGTGACCATTTCGCTAACTTCGCACATACCGGATTAGGTGTTACGTGACACGAATGAACGACGAATGTAAATGACAGGTCTACAACATCACTAGACGGAACGCTCATGATGCACTCGCGGCCGTTTTGCTACCTTCACATATGCCCAATTTGGTATTACGCCATGTGACTGGATGATGAAGGTATGTGACTGGTTCAAACATGATAATCACTAGATGCCTGTCAAATGAGAACATTATTACCTGCCACACTTATGGCGTCAATGCACTTCGACGTGAGCTGGTGCGCGTGCGCACCTGAATTCTTTTCGTCGGTTCACGCCAGTGATGCCCCGCCACGTGCCTATCTGCGCAGGCGCGCGCCGTGTTGCGTTGCTTTGACGCTTGCGCCTTTGAGCGCTCCCGGCGTCTCTCCGTCGCGAAAAGAGGTATACGTGGTACTCTCTGGGTAACCTTGTTGGTGCGAAAGGCGGCACGTCTCATTTCGTGACAATTCAAGGACATCCGCTTCCGACACAACTCTACGTAAGGTGTTCTTTGATCCATGAGTTGAAATAGAAATCGGAGTACTACTAAATGTTGCGAGACTACAAAGTTTTGCTTAATGGTGATTTTCAGGTAGCTTCTGAAGACGGTCACCGCTAGCCATACTTAGCAAATCGCTTGATCAAATCATTCTCGAACACATTAACATGTATGTTGAAGAAAAACACTTTATGTCACCATGCCAGCGTGGTTTCTGCGAAGTTGTTTTTACTGAAAATCAAATAACCGAGTTAGTACAAGCAACATCACGAGTCGTTGACAATAGGAATCGTATTATTGCTTCTCCAAAGTATTTTGAAGGGTGTCACATCGAAAATCAAACCATAAAAAGTGAGTGAGTATTAGGAAATTGCTCAACAAGTGACTGGATTAGCACTCATCTATCAAATAGAAGAAATTTGCCGAAATTATACAATAAATATGGAATTGTCTGAGGTACGTCATGCGTGCCTCACGCATGTTTGATGGCTTTCATTTCATTGCTCATTTTATTAATGATCTACCTGCTTCTAATAAAACTAACATAAGCCTTTTCGCGGATGGTTGCATGATAACAAAGTACTTGTGGCAACATAACCCTTGAAAATTATTTATAATGAAGTGGTGGATTATATTATATTTACTCAAATCAGCTTGGCTCAAACTGACTGTAATAAAGTTTGGCAGAGCCAGTGCACCTTGATCATGGATGTTCTGCAAATCATGTGCAGGGGTAACTGCGTTGTGATTTTGTCACTGACCGAAACGTTACGAAATTATGATGGAAATATGTGCAAATGTTGTACTCGCATGTTTTTTTAAACAGTTGGCCCTTGTCCCTTCGTCTTGTCCCATTGTCGTCGTTTTGAGGTCAAGCTATAACCATCGCCAATAGCAACACGTGTATAGCAAGACCACAAGCGATAAGCTGATATGTAGTGCTTTAACTCACGAAAATAATCGCCACTGACAGCTGCAGCTACATGAGTCAACTTTTATGTATGGCGTCTAACTACAATTGACATTAAGCCATCGTGACGGCTTTATCATAAGAATATATCTGTAGCGTTTATAAGATTAGACAGCCAGCACTGCAACCCCATTTAGCGTTTGACGAACATAGTTCTTTTTTTCTCAAAAGTGGTTTCAGGGTCTGACGTGGCTCCCTGCTAGAATACTTGACTGCCATGCAGAATGCGTGTGTCGGATTTCGGATGGGACCTTGGCCTCTACTCGCAATTGTCGGGTCAAAGTTGCTGATTTTTTTATTGATTTATATGTGCGGTTTAAGGTCATAAAGGCATCCTATGAATATGAGAGACACCGTAATCGAGGGCTTCCAAAATTTCGACCACCTGGGGTTCATTAACGTGCACCCAAATCTGAGCACATGCCTACAGCACGTTTGCCTCCACCGACAATGCAGCCGCCGCAGCCGGTATTCAATCACGTGACCGACGGGTCAGCAGACGACTACCTTAGCCACTAGACCGCTGCGGCGGGGCAACGTTGCTTATGCCAGTCTTTGTTAACATTCTGGCGTTAAAATTGCGAATATTTGTTTTTAAGTGGAGTAGCTGTATAATCACACACATGTACCTGTCGACCGAACACCTTGTTGGGAACGGCGCCGAGTCGAGACGAAAGTGGAGTCGCCTGTTCTGCAAACAGGTCGCCGGAGAGCTGCGTGCCTGCTGGTGGCCGCCCAAATGTGTATTGCCCTCCCGACACGGGAAGTGAGGTGCCATGTAGCCCGTAGGGGCAAGCTGTTTGACGAAAACTACTGCAATGGCTCTCTGCCACGACATTCCTTGACGAGAGCGGCGTGACTCAACACCACCTAGATTCCTAAGGCTTTTTCGATCGTTACGTGACGTCACCCCAAGGGCACGTGCGGCGCGCACCGTTCCAGCCTTCAAAAGCGTCCTGTTCGCCTCTACTGGTATTGTATTGATCAGTAAATAATGCGAAATACAACCTCATGTACAACCTCAAATGAGAAACACTTCGTTCAGAACAACAGATAGTGGGAGATGCCGGAGATCAGTCTATGAGCACTTCACGTAAGGAGAAAGCTTGTATGCGACGAGAAACCCCATGCACGCGTTCCTGATAGTTACTGTCCAAACAGTACCATTGCAGATTGCTATTTTTTATATGTTTTGTTTAACACCCCAAAACCACCATATGATTACGAGAGACGCCGGAATGGCGGGCTCCGGAAATTTCGACCATGAAGGTTTCTTTAACATGCACCCAAATCTGAGAACGAGCCCACAACAATGCCACCTCCATCGGAAATGTAGCCGCCAGAGCCGGGGTTCGATCCCGTGACCTGCGGTCAACAGCCGAGTACCTTAGCCACTAGACCACGATGACGGGGCATTGCAGATCCCTGATAGCTTCGTCTTGAAGTCCGTAAATTGTCACAGGGTGTTGACGTGGACGAAGAAAGCGGACGGTAATTACAAAAGAAAACTTTATTCCACTGAACTTGCAGCCCCAAAACTGAAGCTCAGATTACAGTGATACCCGTAGCCTGTGGTAGCGGTGAACAGAGTGTCAGCAGTCGATCAACTCACAAGCGGCAAAGCGGGTCGACATTTCTCCACTTGCCATCAAACATTCTAGCGTAATCGCTAGTGGTTACTTGGTTGTTGAATAATCTGAAATGTTCACGAAGTGGGCGTAATCTTAACAAAATGATCTTATGCAGTCCTAAAGCTTTTCGAACACCGTAGGTGTGGTTTGCGCTGAAAATTACTGACAGTGAAACAGGACGATAAAGAAATTTTGGAGGGAATGGGGCATTGCTCCCCTCTGAAAAAAGCATCGTCCCAATGCATTAAAAAACACAAAAGTACAAAAGAAAGAGTAAATAGTAACTACAATCAATAAAGCACAGCAACAAGAATATACAATCGTGAAGTTCGCGTATGAAATGGCTTGAGCCGCACGACATGGATGACTACAGGTCGAGCAAGGTGCCCTTGAGCATTCCTAATGCCGTCGGGAACAACGTTTAGTCGAGTGGGCCAAGATTTCGAACTAGTCTGTATGGTCTGAAGTAACGTCGCAGATTTTTTTCACTGAGTCCACGTCATTATATTGGTGTTCGCATCCAGACACGGTCGGAGGGCTGCCACTCCACAAAGCTTCGTCAAATATTGTAACGGCGGCTATTCATCGTCTGCTGATTCTTTATGCGCAGGTGCGCGAGTTGATGAACTGCTTCAGCGGGCTAAAGGTAGACGGCGACGTCGAGGTTTTCTTCGTCCGCAACAATTGGTAGCGTTGCATCGAGCGTCGTTCCCGGATTCCTTCCGTAGACCAACTTGTATGGCGTCATCTGCCTCATCTTCTGCGCGGCCGGGTTGTACACGAAGGTCAAGTACGGAAACATGGCATCCCGCGTCTTGTGTTTGAAGTTTGCATACATGGCCAGCATGTCGGGGATGGTCTTGTTTAGACGCTAGGTCAGCCGAATGGTTTCTGGCTGGTACGCGTTTGTATGGCGGTAGCTTTTCTGGATGTATCTGAGGATTGCCTGAGCCAGGTCAGCAGTAAACGCCGTACCTCTGCCGGTGATGAGAACCTGTAGGGCGCCATGACGAAGGACGATGCTCTCAACAAGAACTAGGCTACCTCAATGGCACTGCCTGTGGGCATGGCTCTTGTTTCGGTGTAGAGGGTGAGTGGGTGGGTGAGGACTCTTGAAGTCAGTAGCTACAATGATCCATCTATTTATGCTAGTCTCTGCTAGAAAAGTCTCCAAGAAGACCATCCCGATATGTGGGAACGGTCGCTGGGGATGGTTGCTTTGCTAGAGAAGGCCTGCTGGTCTTGTGGGTGGTGTATTCCGTCATTGATAGTCCCGCAATGTTTTGACTTTCTTGTATCCTCACGAGCGTGCGAGAAATACCAAGGTGCTTGGCCGTTGGATCATCGTTCACGGCCTGGAGGAGTTCTGGTTACAGAGCTGAAGGCCCCACAAGAAGGTACTTGGCTCTAAGTGGCGATAAATTCTTTTAAAGAAGGCCGTTTCTCTATGAAAACGACGTAAATGTTCGTTTATATACCTTCGCAACAATAGAATTCCTGCCCTCGAGGTATTTTATCAGGCCCCTGATTTTCGCATCGGCCTGCAGTCGTTCAGTAATGTTGTCAGCAGTTATCGTTCCCAAGAAGCAGTCGTCATTCAAGTCATCGGGCAGCAATGGGTCGACGGGAGCTCCAGACAGACAGTCGACGTTGGAGTATTTTCTGCTGGACCTAAAATGAGAGTAATGTTTTCTGTAAGTCTCGGGCTCTACAGCGCAAGGCGACTGAAGGGCCCTTAACTTGAGCTAGCCAGCACACGGCGTGGTAGTCGCTCACAGCCTTGAAGGGCGTTCCATAGAGCTAAGGACGAAATTTTGACATCGCCCAGTAGACACCAAAGCGCTCCTTTTTTGTTGTGGAATCATTGCTTTCTACCTTGTATAACGACCAGCAAGCGTAACTATTAACCCATTCCAGTACGTCAGCTCTCTGCACAAGAATAGCGCTGTGTCCAATGCTGCTTGCGTCAGTGTGCACTTCTGTTTCGGAGTTTTCATCGAAATGCGCTAGTACCGAGGCATCCGCAGGCGTTGTTCTAGTTCCCCAATCGCTTCCTCCTTCGGCGTTTCCCATCCAAACTCGACGTCGGTACTCGTAAGGTTAGTGAGTAGTTTGGCAATGTGGGCAGTTTTTGACGAAACGCCTGTATTAGGCGCACAGGCCGAGAAATGAACGGGTGACCTTCTTGTCGGCGGGTAAAGGGAATTCAGTGATGGCTGTTGTGTTCTACAGGTCGGGACGTACAACGGACTTGCTTACCACGTGCTTCAAGAACACCAGTTTCTCATATGTAAAGCAGCACTTCTCTAGCTTGCGAACGAGTCTGCAAATTTTTATTGCTGCAAGTACAGCTTTAAGGCACCGAAGATGATCGTCGAAGCCCAAAAAAAAAACACGACGACGTCATCGAAGTAATAAGGGCTGCAGAGCAAGCACGAAGGTGCTAGAAAAAACGTGAAACGAAAGGCGAGGCAAGGAAAGCAAAGAGGACAACACGAGCGCTGACTACCAACTGAATTTTATTTTTTGCAGCACACATAATAATATATACAACAGGCAACCTTTTAACAGCAGACTTGAGCAACGTGACATATTCTGGGGAAGGGTCTGATAAAAAGAAGGTGCAATCATAAAATGGCTAACTTTTATCTAAAAACGCGAACTCTTTGTCATGCAAGGCCACCGAAGGTTGGCTCATGCATCCGTCTCCTTGTTTTCTAATATAATACGCTGGATGTAATACGACGGATCACGTGTTCACGTGTTTGTAGTCATTGGTCAAATTCGTGAGCATAACTGTCACTCTTCCTCCCCGCAGCTCGGTGAATACGCTTGCAACACAAATATTGCGGCTGACGAACAGGTGCTTATTGCCTTCAACAGTGCCTTCGAAGTCTTCTTGTTTTGGAGTGCTGATGGCAACAATGATGATTGAGTGAAGAGGGGTGGACAACTTTTCTTCCAGCACATTCAGCGCATGGCTTTCTGATGTTCTGCGTGGCGTTAGTGCGTGTTTTATCGATAGTGTAATCGACTTTGTTTTCAGGTTGATGACCACGCCATAGAGGCTCAAGAAGTCCACGAGGAATGCTTGACTCCTGGATCTTCAGAGCAATGCTGGAGTATGAAGAAGCTTGCGGGATCAATGCGGCTGTTAATCGTCATCCCGGGTGTGCAGATTTTCTGCTAGTATTACTAGGTGACCACCAGCTGGATCTATATCGGGGCCTTCCCAAGTGGTCCTAACGCTCTTCAACTTCGCTGCGAAAGTCTCACTGATGATGGAATGGTTGGTTCTACTGTCGACAAGAGCTGTGACGCCGTGGCCGTCATTGATAATATGGAGGTCACTAGTTAGTCGCCTGGTGTTGCGGTTGGGTCGCGGCATCGCATCATGGCTGGTTTGCTTTGTACCACTGTTTCGACGTTTTGTCATCAGGTCTTTTGGTCACGAAGTTTTAACATCTTAACTATACGTTCAGGTTGTGACGGCTTCTTGAAGTTGCGTCGCGGCTTCGTCATCGTTGGCGGAGGATCTTCGGTTGTTCGTCATACAGCAACTAACCGTTTATCGGTTGCTGTCCTTAGTTTTCCAAATACGGGGTAGGTGGCCGGCTCCGAGTCGGACCAGTGTACGGGTGACGTTGAGGTGATATGTAGCGACCGGGTGAAGGTGAACGCGATGATGCTCGGGGCGTCCACTGTGTTGCTGCGATGTAATCAGCGATGTCGCACGGTCTTCCATGCCACTGTGGACGCGGCGCGTTCATGGCGAAACCAGGCAGTCCATTTAGCGCTACTGGCAGCGGTGGTAGATATGGCCAGCTTCTCCGCAGTCGCCATACGCCCTTTTCTCACATTGTCAAAGTTTACTTGGCACCCAGGAACACAACATCGGTTCACGTTACCCGAAATATTAGTCGTTGCGATGCTATAAAATTCCCGCCAAACTTTACATCGTGCCTTAAAACGTGTATGCTGAAAAAGAACACTCACACAGACATGAAGTAAACCTAACTGAGCGAGAGGACAGGACACGAAGAAGAGATATTGTGCAGCAGCTTGGCGCACACGCACTAGTTTGCGTGGTAAAACACGCCGGGAATATTCGTGCAGCAATACTACAGTGTAGGCAGACTTTCTACCACTTTTTAAATGCAAATCATTTTTTCGCGAACTTCGGCGAATTTGCCCGTATCTATCTATCTAGCCGCTTACGTTTCCGCGCTCTCGTGGTCACCCCATTGTCTTGTCATGAACCAAAATTAGCATGGGAGGGTAAGATGGTTTGCCGTTATGACGCACTGGTCAATACATGAATAATGTGACAATCCTGTTCAGTACGTTGTCAAACGCTTCCCGCTAGACAGCGGCACACACCCACGGGCGGATATGTGCCGCTAGTATGCTGGTATCTGCAACAGGGAATTGATGCTTAGTATCTACTCAGGAACGATGAGAACACACATGGGTGATTCTAATGCGCATGCGTTAAGAAATACCCGACATCGGTAGTGCCGACCCGACGAATGCGAATGAATAAAACCAAGCATTGTGTGTGGCAATGAGGCATTTTAACACAGAGCTACGCCAAGTCTCGGAACAACTTTTCAAACAGACGCGAATCTTCGTGAAACGTCACAATAGTGGTTGCAGTGCTGCCTACCCAAATTTATAAACATTACATATGCACTCCTTTGATACAACTGTCTCGTCGGGTTAGCGTCAATTGTGGTTAGTTTCCTTGCACTGAAGTTGAATTATGTAGCATTGTCCAAGGCCAGCATCTCTTCGCTAGCGTCAGTGCTTGATATGAGCTTCTGGAGTTGCTACTGTGCATGCTCCATTTGGCATAGTTGCGCAAGTGCAAACAACGGGTTGTAAAAACATCTGCAACTCTTCTACATATGTCTACATGTACAATAAAGGACAGTTTTGGTGAAGCGCCATCCACTAAATCTCATTTATCCAGAAGTTTCCACGGTCGCCATCCTCGCTGGCACAAAGTCTACATGTCAGCATACCACTTCTCGTGGTCTCAATATTCATGTTGCTGTTGGAATCAGTACGCAGCACTGAACATGCGACTGTTGAACGTATGTCTGTGCGTGCAACAATTGTACAGTACTGCCCAATTCAAACGAAAATATTTCATTGCACACTATCAATTTTGCTGGTCAACAATCAGCTAATGAATATGGAAACAATCTTAGTGCACGCCACTAGTTTGTCAAGAGAAGTCAACTTTCAACCACCTGTAGACTTAGGCGCATATAAACCACTGTGCGTCTGTTAGGTGGCGAAATCTAAACATTCTGTGCACTTGGGTGTTATTTTCAACAGTAGACCCGTCTGTACTTATTTTTAAAGTCATTTCGCAAGCTATCCTTCAATAAAAAATTGCAACACAGTTGCCTTCCCATGTGAGCGAGGAATCACATGAGATTGTGCGTTGGGATGCGTTGGCCCTCCAGTATGTGATAGGTTTTTTTTACACAATGCACCAATGCAGAAGGCGCAGATAGCTGTCCTGAAGTCGCTGAATGTATTCTCATGTTCGTCATCTAGCAGCGCCAAGACTATGGTCACTTGCATCAGGGGAGGTCCGACAAACCTGAACGAGCTGGCTCAATTCAAGGCGTGAGGTCTCACTTTCCGCGACCACGGAAAACTCCCACGCCCGTCCGCAGTTGTGGAGAACAGAGATCACCTTACCACCTTTAGGAAAATTACACAGCAATTTTATCTCGGCTGGTGAGACTTACCCTTTTCAACAAAAACTAAATCACGTGCAGTCTTTGACTCTCAGGCTACTGCAGATGAGTTCGTATCACAGCCCGGACTTATTGCATAAAATTTATTGCTACATTTATCATAATTGCTCTTGCATGAACTGCAACGAAATTGCTAGCCCAGAACACGCTCTGACGTTGCCCATCGTTGCGGGGGGTGGACCGATCCAATGAAGAAAAGTGGTTATTTGTTATCAACAGTCCCGATGTCGGGGACCATCTGTGGGCAGTCCAGAGGTCATGATGCGGCGGCCTGGCCTGACTACCCTAACCTGGGGGCAGGCCACTGCGCGTTGAGTCAAGCACCACAGAAATTGAAATAAAATTTCGCATCCAATAGTCATCTTCCCTTCGCATACTTCGCATAACACCGATTCTGAAGGTACGTGGGATCTCCCTAGTTTTATTGTGATAGAAATTTAATGAATAATCTTTGCTGGTTTTTTTGCCATTGTCGTGATACACATATATCATCTATATGTATGTGTATATATACGGGGAAGGATGCCCTAGCCTCCCCTTTCTACGAGAGAAAAATCACCCTTCAGGACGGGTTCGTCTCCACGCACGCTTACTTCGTGGGCGGACAAGGGGGCGAGGTGCTTTTGTGTGCCGCGCTATCGCGGCAACAATCAGCGCGCGCCTTGTGTCTCCACAGCAGGTGGTAGCTTCTACGGGCTGCGCTTTCGACACGAAAAAACGGTGCCAAGAGTGTACCTGGAGCAGCCGTGTTCTCTTACTACAGCGTTTTGTAGAAGTACGTGAGATCGGGTATAATTGAGTTGACTGCCATCCTCACTTCGTACATCAATGCCGTCAGTACGCATGAGCCTTGTTGTGGTCATCTGACCGCACCGCAAGAAACTTGGTTACTTATCAAGGCGCATGTTAATTACAAATATTATTGCTCCTAAAAATTTTAGCCTTGCTTTATAAAAGACTCAAACATGTTGCTATTGCATCCATTTCTTTGCCCTTTTGGCGAAACTGTGACTTACCCCCCCACCCTAAACTAATTTTGGTCTACCGTGAGTTAAAAGGGTGATCACGAAAGCAGCCTAGTGTAGACAGCTAGATAGATACTTACGTAATCAACGTGCTTGCATAGCGAGAATAAATTCATCGCATTTGAAACATTACAACCAAGCTGTTTTACACTGTCGAGGACACCCAGCTAACTCCAGTTAAGGAGGAGACGTATCTTGGACTAATCATGTCCTATGATCTCAAATGGGGGGCACGCTGAAACAATGTGTCATCTGCCATAAAAAAGAACTGTTTAGGAGCATTAATTGTCAAGGAGTACAACGAAGCTGACCACCTGTGTAACACGTTTGAAAGATCAATACTCGAGTACGACAACGTCATCTGGTTACCGGCTACAAATAGCATGAGCAATAAACTAGAAAACGCCCAGAGGAAAACCCCCAGGTTTATTTTCAAAAAATACTACTCATCTGACTCTGCTTCCGAAATAATGCAACTTGCAAAAGTAGTGACTCTGTGTAACCATTTTCAACTCGATCCCCGGAAACATGTATTTAAGCTTTTGCGCAATAAGCACCGTATTGATAACGAAATATATATGTCCTAGTCAGAAACTAGGCCCTTGTGTTGTAAGCACCCGTGATTCTTTTGAAAATTGCCCTACAAAACTGTTTTATATTCTCTTTTCTAACCAACTATTATGTTATGAAGTATATTGCTTACATACATAATTGCCTCTAATAACGAAGACAATTTTCTGCGAATTCTTCAAAATTAAATATGTGTTTTCCAAACATCAACTATTATTATTTCACTAACCTTACCGTTTCACTTTGTCTAACAACAATATTAACATGTTCTAAAGAATTATTAACATAGTACATCGTAATTTACTTGTACACTGCTTTTGTCATTCTTATTTTTCTTATTTGTTGCTCCTGTATGATTTTTGTTTACACTTGCCTTTCGTCCTTGGTAAACGATTTTACGTACAACTTTCAGGTAGCTACTCAAAGCTCTTATTCAAGAAGTGCGCCCTCTCGTAAACATTTGTTCTATGTATGTTTCTTCTAACACAATTATTATTGGGATTTTCAGTAAGTCTGAAATTTTAAAAGTTATGACAGTATTTTTGCTTCTCTCATTCGCATTTTGCAATTCACTCTCCAAACAAATCTCCTTTCTGTGTGCCGCGAATTAGGTCTTCATCCGGGTTCTCAGCAGCGCATCCCCTCTCTTGCTAGAGACGGCAACGTTGCTCTTGCGTGCAACAACGAATTGCCGCAGAAAGGCAACACTTAAATGTTGCAACCTTAAATGACAAGTGTCGTCGATAAATGATCAGACTGCTATATCAAAAAATGTTAACCACCATTGAGCTGCCAATCGAGTAACGATCAATTATTGAGAGACGGCGCACACAAAGAAGCTTGTGACCAGCAGTTTTAGGAGCTCATTTGCGTATATCCGCGTTTCTATGCAGTCACCCGGCGTCAGATTTGTCACAAACTGCGCCACCGCTGTCGCCACTAAAATTTGTAACTTCCCTTGAAAGGACAAAGTAGGATACGTATTTCTTCAATCGCAAGCCTTTTAAAAACATGCACTACCACATTATATTCGCCAACACGATGTTTGCGAGAAAGTTTGAGATCTATGCGTCCCTCAGCAACTCAATTCAATAATTTCAATCAATCAGTCAATAAATCAGTCATTGAAATGTTTTGACAGTGATAACTATGATATGCTGATTTCACATCGATTCTAGTTTTACGCGGAAACAAAAACTTGCCTTAAGTGGGGGCTCATAATAGGCAGACGCATAAGCATGTAATTCGTGGTAATTTCTTTCACGAGACTTGATGGATCAATGTCCGTCGAAAGAGGTGAGCATGTGAGGGGGGGGGGCGGCGTATGTGGAGCGAACAAATCACTGGAAATTTTCGATTTTCTGGATGTAGATGACAAAATGTTTTCATCATCACCATCATCACCCCGGCTTCTAAAAGTAATGACCAAACCATGGCCGTGCCGTTGTCCATTTCTCCCTATTCGGTCGAGATCACCTCTAATGACTTCCTACTTTCTTCAATTCTCGACACGCCTCCTTCCACTGCTTCGAGAGGCATGTGTTTTCGCACACTTGCATTCGTTTTTTTGAGCAGTGAACAGTTCTTGAAATTAGTACCTACAAAAAGCTACTGTGAGTGCCCAGTAAAAGAACCACGGGGAGGGAAGTGCTTATGGAATACGTGCCCAACAAGAGTCAACCCATGATAAGACCAACACCAGAAAAAAAGTAAAGGTGAGAAAGGCTACATAAAAGAGGGAGTTATTATTGTATTTAGGGAGGCAGTGTAATAGTCAATTGAAGAAAACAGAAAGCGAAGATCGCCTGGCTATCAGTGTTAAGCTCACAATGACCTGTACAACTGTTACATTATTTTTCCTGGCGTATTATTAGCACTACTTAAGTACTTTATATGCGTTCAAACTTGGCAAATTTGGACCTCTCTAAGCAATATTTTTTAACAAATATTTCAATTGCCTTAACAAAATATTCACTGCTCAACAGCGCTGCCGACCCGCGGAGCCACATTTTCCCTCTCTGGAGTGAAAATGTTCCATAGATTACCCTAGATTTTCGTAAATAGCGATTTTTTGAAGGCTGATGTGTTTATGACATAGAAAATGATTTCAAAGTTCAGTTTTATATTATAATGATGCATTTGTTTAAAAGTATTCGCTGAAATCACCGTGCTGAAAGTGAAAAAAATGTCGCAATACGAACTCTAACGCTTCACACAAATGTTTATTTCATGAAATCACAAAGTTAAAGCGGTCATCACATAGGGTGGAAGAGAAGGACATATAGTATTGCAGCATTTTGTAGAAATCACTCAGAAAAATGCAATCATTCCGTCTACACACAACCATACAACATTTCAAAAAAAAAAACAGTACATATATCACGAAGTCTTTCATATAGGCCGAAGAAGGGATAAATTATCGAAATAATATTTAAGAACACTGCTAGCCGTTCAATGCATAACACGAATATTTTACACTGCGATACAGTGCACTTGTAATAGCATGCAATGACATCTTAATAATAATAATAATAAAAATAATAATAATAATAATAATAATAATAATAATAATAATAATAATAATAATAATAATAATAATATTATAACCAGAACGAGTGTATAAAGCGCAGTACATGATTTATACCAGTGAGCGAGCTTTAAAAAGTCACCCATTCTGTTATTTTGCAATTTCTGTTATTCTGTTACTATTTTGCAATTCTGTTATTTCGCAACTCTCCTGCAGAAAAGTCTTGGTGGTGTTTATATAAAACATGAAGTGATGCACGCATGCATAACTTATAAACAATGTCTTAAAAAACTTACTCTCAAGCTTTGTCATAATATAACATAAAAACATTTGCGTCAAAAAATAATATAACAATGACTGCGTATTTGCCAGTTGGCAGTTCATTCCTTGCAACCTGCTGAATGGTTGCGAAAAGATATACTTATTAGAAATATGTTGACTGCCATATATTCGTTTCAAATATATCCCTGCAGTATTTCACCAGCCACTCTTTTTTTCAACTTTTTTTTCAGCCGTGCATATGACCGCATACATGCCGCCTGCTGCCCTGGCCGCGCTACTCACAGAAAATTTGGTGACTTTAGTGGAGCCACGTGGCTCCACGGGGCAGCTCACTAGCAACGTGACAGCGTTCGCAGAGAAGGGAAATCTGTATAAAAACAAATAATACTGCGGATGAGAGGCGAGAACGGGAGGTTTGTATAAACGAAAACATATACTTAGCGGACTCGGGAAACAGCAATATTTTTTCTTCTTTGGTTTCTTGTTAAAACCAAGGAGGTTACGCTCAGCGAGTATAACCTAGCAACCCTTTCTTGTCAGATAGTACTCAATGTACATGCCAATGGCTGCTAATTGGAATTGAGAGACAGGAAAAGTCGGCTTTTAGTTAACGCGCATGCTGCGAATATTTTGTTGTTCAACTACGCACAGGAGAAATCTACCACCTGCACCACTTTGCAGGTTAGAGCGTAAGACTGGTTACGCACTACGACTACGACGAGGGATGAACGAGTGCCGCTTTCAGGAGCTTCGCCCCTAAAAACCGTACGGCAGCAGCATGCCATGAGTGGTCTTCATTGGCTGTGTTATCAGTTAGGTCATTCGCAGCGTCCTACATAAGCGCGCGCTTGAGCAGTGCAACTCTTGTAACAACGCGGCATTGAGGCGTCAATGTGATGATTTCAGAGTGCATTCGCACTGGTCAAGGAAGAAATATTCTTCATCCGTTGCCCCAACGAACGCCCTCCCGCCGTAATAACCTTGACCGCATCCCGCAAACATGCCACATCAAATCTCGCAATCATCACACTGTAAAAACTCTTATATTTGGTGGGAGTTTTACAATGTGATGATTACGTCTGTGGCCGCCTTTGCTTCGACAACAACCACAGAGATTAACGCACTGCGAGACTGAGTTATCCGCCTATTACACTCTTTCGTGGCCGTGATCACACCAAGGACACTGTGCGCCTTGTGTAATAAATCCCGCGGTAAACGCAAACAAAATGTGCGTCTAACTTCATTAGGAAGCACGAACATATAATGAAAAAGTGTGAGAGGCTTCAGTGCACCGTCGGATCAAACCCACTGCAAAACAACGGGGACGAAGGCTGCAGATTTCGCTCGCTAACTATTTGGACGGAGTGCTTTGATGAGGATAAACAAACGTTTATTTTCGAAACGGTGTAGCGGTGTAGGTTCCGCGTTCACCTCATGGGGGAGGTCTCCTTGTTCCAGGAACCCTCTGGCCTTCGCTGCCTCCTTGGCCGTGGCGACGAGACGTCATTGTTGGTCCAGGTCCTTGAAGGTGAGCTTGGCCTCCCACGTTTCGAAAGGGTGTTCGTTTTCTTTACCAGCGTCGCACGTGTTCGACAGAGGTGATAGATCTGTATTTGTATTGCATGGACACTCGAGAATCAGGTGGGTCAACGTGTCAGGTACGGCGCAAATCGGGCAAACATATTCATGTATTGTTGGGTTGACTGCATTAGTATTGTGCTGTCCTCTTTGTTGAGCTTCGAGTGTGGCGGTGGATACTGCGTGCCAGCCTATGGTGTTGCAGTATTAACAATTAGGTCTTAGGTACAGACTCAGCCTCCGTGGACACAGTCCTGGCGTCTAGAAAGCGAGAAGGGGTAGCCTGGTAGGCGTGATCGTGGTACGCGGCATGAGCCGCCTCGTTTCCCTCTAGCCCTTCGTGCCCAGGAACGCATGTCACACAGGTGAACGGCATCAGAGTGCTTCGGCGCTTCAATATCTGAACTGCTTGGGTAGACACACGACCTTTGCTGTAGTTTCGCATGGCTGCTTGAGAGTCTCTGAATACCACAGCTGCATCCAAACACATTCTGGTAGCTAGGGCGATTGCCTCCTCCTCTGCAGTTTCTAGGATTCGGGTGCTTACTGTGGCAAATGCGAGCTCTACACCCCGAGTATCAACGATGCTCAAAGCGTAGACGTCTCTACCAAGATATTTGGCTGCGTCTGTATATCTGGCGTCTGGATCTTGGTTGTGATTTTGTCGTAGAGCATTCACTCGTGCCTGCCTTTTTTCATTGTGATGTGTGGGGTGCATATTGCGGGGGATTATGCGAAGCACTTCTTAGCGAACTTCGGCGAGTTTGGACGTATCTATCTATCTAGCCGGTTACGTTTGGGTGCTCTCGTGGTCACCCCGTGACTTGGCGTGAACCAAAACTAGCATGTGAGGGTAAGATAGTTTGACGAGCATGACATGCTGGTAAAAACATCAATTATGTCACCATACCATCGCGTACGTCGTCAAACGCTTTCCGCCAGACAATGGCACATAACCACAGGCAGGTAAGTGTCGCTGATATACGGGTATGTGCCACAGGTCATTGACACTTAGCGTATACCCCGGAACGGCGAGAACGCACGTTGGCAAATTTAACGCGTGAGCATTAAGAAATACCTGAGATCAGTAGCGTCGACGCGACGAATGCAAAAAATCATGCCAGGGTCCCAGCTTAAATCGAACCCAAGCATTCTGCGTAGTAATGAAGCATTTTACCACAGTTCTACGCCAGGTCCCGCAACTATACTTTTCAAAAAGGCGCTAATTTTCGTGAAACATCAATAGTGGTTGCAGTGCTGCCTACGAAATTTTATAAACATTACATGCGTTCTACTTTGAAACAGCCGTCACGTCATGTTAACGTCAAATGCAGTTAGCTCCTGTCACAAACGAGCGCTCAAAAAAAGGCATACCGCTGAATTCTGGCGACCAGGCGGCAGAGAGAAGCCTCAAGGTCAACGATAAAGAAGAAAATAAGCATCTAAAGACTCCCCGGGCGCGCCGTCTCTCCCCCCTCGGAAGTGTAGTTTCGCCGATTAACCTACTCCTATCGGCGGCCGAGTAAGTCCTGGAAGATACTCGAAGGAAAGGGGCGTGGCGATGCAGAGTTGCGTTACGTGTCGCGGACGGCCCTTGAAACGTCTTGCTCTTACCCCAGCCTTGGCTGTGCATAGCGCCGACGAAATGATGAGAATTTTCTGGAATCTAGCGCGAAAAGTGTTTAGGCGAGCAGCGAAGAAGGGAAAACAGGAGAAGACCCTGTCTTCTCCTGTTTCTAGCACCAGTGTGCATAGAATGTAGCGCCAGTGTGCATAGGGTCTTTTTGCCGTGTGGGCGAAGCCTTTTGCCCTCAGTGACAAGGAAGGACAAGAAGAAAGTTTGCGACAGGGTGCGTAGGGTGTTCCACCTTGTCGGCGAAGGCTTCTGTCCTCAGTGACAAAGCAGATAATGAAGAGGATTTCCACCTTAGGGGTAAAGACTCGTGCTACAACCAGAGGATTGTGTCTACCACCAGCGAGCGGAGAAGCCTTGCAACAGCAGCGCGTGGAAGCAGACGTGTTACCTTTTTGTGCTAGTTTGGTGCTTGGAGAGCGGCCAATTGAAGGCGTGAGGTTTCCTGGAAGAGAAACTTAGGGGGCAGCGAAACGACAACAGCGCTGGACCTTGAGTGAGTGATTCTTGGAATAGTATCATTCAGACTTTGTTCCGAGGACTTTGGACTGAATAAGTTTTCGGACTCTATAGTCTTTAAGTGTCTTGGTTGTTCGATGCATGTGATTGCATTGTAGGGCGTATTGTTGTTTGAGTCCGTTGTTTCAAGTGTAGCTGATTGTACTGCGCAGTAGGTTGTTTAATTGGTGACATATCGTATTCAACTATGGTCGAGTGTGAATATTTGTGTATCGTTTGAACTGCTATATTTGAGAATATAATTTTGTTTTGTTTATCAACTCTCGGCTCTGACTTGTTCTTTGGACCACAGCCGGCGTCCGCTGGCGCGCCAAATAGGACCACTTCTAAATTGTCCGCGCTTTCGTGGTGCAGTTCGGGGGTGCCGATACTTCGGCCCTTCGAATTAACCCGGCGCTCGGACTTGTGACAATTAATCTGGAGTCCGCGACAGGAATCTTTAGGTGCACAGTGTGTCCAAAGTAGTGAGAAAAAGCCTCGAGTCATTGATAGTGCTATCAGAACAATTTTTGTGTGTTGCTCAGTGTTCTCGATTACGAGGGCGCAGAGAGTGTTTCGATAGACTGGGTTATGCAGATATCTTGTGCATGTGCCTAGAAATTCATTTGAGGGACATCTTGGATCTAGAAAATTAGTAGCTCTTGGTGAGCATATGGGTCTCTTTGGCACTAAACTACGGAAGTGGGTGAGCCAGAAGGAAAAAAAGGTGGTGGAGAGAGAGAAGTTGGCAGCTGAGAGGGCCAAGAAAGAAAAGGCAGCTGAGTAGGAGAGAGAAAGGCTGGCAGCTGAGAGGGCCAAGGAAGAAAAAGCAGCTGAGTTAGAGAGAGAGAGAGGTTGGCTGCTGAGAGGTTGGAAGAAGAAAGAGAGCCGCAATTCAAGTTAGAGCTGGAGAGAGAAAGGCTGGCAGCTGAGAGGGCGAAAGAAGAAAGACAGGCAAAGGAGCGACAGCTGAAAGAAGAAAGAGAGGAAAGGGAACCCCAGCGGCAGGACGAGGTGGAACTCGAGCGGCTCCGTTCGCAACAGCGGAGCGAAACTCCCGTTCAAGCTAGAGTTGAAAGCAGCAAGCGGGAAGATCATGGCTTCCGCTTGAATCCAAGAAGCTGCTCGTAGCGTTTGAAGAAAGGAAGGACGACCTTGATGCGTACCTTCACAGATTTGAGAGAATTGCAAGTAGCCAGAATAGGCCGGAACATCAGTGGGCAACTGCTTTGAGTACTTGCTTAAGTGGCGAAGCGCTCAGCGTGTACGGTAGGCTTTCGCCGACCTATGCAGCCAACTATACAAAAGTGAAACCTGCTTTACTGAAGAGATTTATATTCACTATGGAAGGTTTCCGGGACAGATTTCGGAGAGGAAAACCAGCTGATGGTGATACGGCTACGCAGTACGCCGCCCAGCTTAGCCATTATTTGGCAGATGAATCGAACATTTAGGGACAGCACTGGAGTAAGATGAGCTTAGAAAGCTCCTTATTAGAGAGCAATTTCTCACCAGTTGCCATCCAAGCCTGTCGCTGTACTTGAAGGAGAACAGAGCTAAGTCACTTGAAGACATGCTTAAATTGGCCGACCAATTCTTGGAAGCGCAAGGTGGCAATGTGGCTAAAGTCAAAAAGGAGTGTCCCAAATATTCGAAGAAATCGGCACCCGAACAAAAGAAGCGTGCACTGGAGAGTGTCCTGCGATTTTTTCTGTGTAATCCGGTGGGTCATCGCGCAAGAGCTCTCGAAATAACTTTACGGGCCATACTGTTGTAAAATGTTTCAAGTGTGGTCAGACTGGGCACAAATCAGACGCATGTCGTAACAGGCGAGTCGAACTCACTAAGGAGCTTGTGTGCAGGTGGCACCGAAAGCCGATGATGATGACGTCACCGACGGATTCGCGAAGTTGAAAAATAAAAAAAAACTTCCTACTGTGGGTGCTGTAATGACAAAACGGCCAACCGGTGTTACGAAGGGAATGCCAACGCTGCCTGGAAAAGTTGCGGGCAAGAAGGTTACGGTGTTAAGAGATACCGGTAGCTCCACTGTTATCGTGCGGAGAAATTTGGTACGGGAAAGTGAGTTAACAGGCAAAACGAAACTGGTTTGCCTAATTGACAGTACGGTCCGGATGCTGCCCGAAGCAGAGATTGAGGTCGAAACCCATTTCTTCAGCAGGGAGGTGACTGCCCTGAATGACGACCCCCCTGTACGACCTCATCATCAGAAATATCGACGGAGCGCGAGGACCGAACGATCCCGAACGTTTGGGGGAGGACCCGAAGATGGATCCTCAAGCAACCCGACATTGGAAAGGTACAGTGGAGGAGAATCCCGCGAAGGTTTCCACCCGACCTCAAGGGGAAGCCCAGGTGCAGAAGACAGTGAATCGGGAGATGATCGTGTTCAACAAGAGAACATGCCTTGAAGCTGGAATTACGTCGGCACGACCTCAACCGACCAACAGTGAAAAATGAGAGGTCGGCCAGCCAGGCTCAATGTCTGGATGTGAACAAGCTGGTGAACCAGCTGGTGAACAAGCTGGTGAATAACCAGACAAGATTGGTTGAATATTATTACCAGTTAACGGTGTCGAAAGTGTCAACGATGGCTGAGACGCCGCCTAAGATACCGTCGAGTGAAAGGGCTCACCGGAACAGAACGAGAAAAAAAGAAGAGATCGAGCGAGCACCGCAAGAGAGGGCGCAAGCGCCGCTCGAAGTACAAAGGATATGTGCTGAGGTTGAATCGGAATGTGTTTGGCATTGCTGAGTGCAATATGTTGTGTTGCGTTGTTATCCGGTGTCACAAAAGTATGTCGAGCGAGTCGAAATGTTTGTTGCGATGATGTGATGTATAGGATTGTACACTTGTTGTAAAGACAGACCTTTGTACATTTGCATTGTTTGAAATATATGATGGAATGTTGTACTCATGTACCTGTGGTTATATTCTATGAATTGTGAGATTGAATATCAATGTGCGATGGTATTGAGTGTTCTATTGTGAATGTGATGCGCCATGAGCGATAGACTATGTTACAGTCTTGAGGTGTGTGGTGACTGTTCGCACTCGTTTGTGTGGTTTTGAATATTATGAGATAATATTTTGAAAGGGGGGGGCAGTGTAACAAACGATCGCTTAAAAAAGGGCGCACCGCTGAATTCTGGCGACCAAGCGGCAGAGAGAAGCCTCAAGGTCAAAGATAAAGAAGAAAACAAGCATCTAAAGATACCCCGGGCGCGCCGTCTCTGCCCCCTCGGAATTGTAGTTTCACCGACCAACCTCCTCACATCGGCGGCCGAGCAAGCCCTGGAAGGTTCTCGAAGGAAAAGGGCGCGGTGATGCAGAGATGCGTCACGTGTCACAGGCGGCCCTCGAAACGTCTCGCTCTTTCCCCAGTTTTGGCTTTGCATAGCGCCGACGAAATGATGAGAATTTTCTGGAATCTTGCGCGAAAAGTGTTTAGGCGAGCAGAGAAGAAGGGAAAGCAGGAGAAGAAGGAAGTTAGGGCCAGTGTGCGTAGGGTCTTTCCGCCGTCCGGGCGAAGCCTTTTGTCTTCAGTGACAAAGCAGGAGAAGAAGAAAGTTTGCGCCAGGGTGCGTAGGGTGTTCCTCTTTGTTGGCGAGGGCTTCTGTGCTCAGTGACAAAGGAGGTAATGAAAAGAATTTCCACCTGAGGGACGAAGACCCGTGCTACAAGCAGAGGAGTACGTCTACCGCCAATGAGCAAAGACGCGTTGCAAAAGCAGCGCGTGGAAGCCGACGTGTTACCGACGAAGAAGTTTGGTGCTTGGAGAGCGGCCAATCGAAGACACAATATTTACTGGAAGAGAAACTTCAGGGGCAGCGGAACGACAACAGCGCTGGACATTGAGTGAGTGATTCTTGGAAGAGTATCACTCAAACTTTGCTCCAAGGACTTTAAACTGGATAAGTTTTCGGACTGTTTAGCCTTTCAGTGTCTTGGTTGTTCGATGAATGTGATTGCATCGACCAACCAAGACACTTAAAGGCTATTGTTTGAGTGCGTTGTTTCAAGTGTAGCTGATTGTACTGTGTAGTACGTTGTTTTATTATTGACATATTGTATTCAACTATTGTCGAGTGTGCATATTCGTGTATCTTTCGATCTGCCATATTTGAGGATTTAATTTTGTTTTGTTTATCAACCCTTGGCTCGGGCTTGTTCTTTAGACTACAGTCAGCGTCCGCTGGGGTGCAAAATAGGACCACTTCAAAATTGTCCGCGCTTTCGTGGTGCAGTTTTGAGGGCCGAAACTTCGGCCCTTTGAATGAGCCCAGCGATCGCCTCCCTAATCAACGGGACCTGTGACCACTGCCATGCAATTAAGTCCATTTATGGAGCAGTGTCTAGACGCAGAAGCTTTGCGAGCATCGTTTCATATCAGTTTCTGGTGTTGCTAATACGCATTTTCCAGTTGGCATAGTAGCGAAAGTGCAAATAGCTGGTTATGTAGAGACCTGCATCCCTTCAACATAACTCTGCGAGTGTTACATTTGTACACATATTTAGTGTCATTTCATGACGTGTCGCGCTATAAAACTATTGCCACACTGTCACCTTCCATCCGCATGCTTCGCATAACGTCCATTTCCAGGTACATGGGATCTGCCGAATTTTGTAATCAAGAAAATTTCTTGCGGACACTGGTTTTCTCAGCGTAGCGAGGCTACAGAGGGTCGGTGTAGAGAGGAGTGCGAGAAGCCGCGCATTTGCAATAGGTATGTAAGCGTCTGTCAGAAGGGTGCCCGCAAAAGAGAAAGCGTAAACTGGCAGAAACACCACCAAGAGGAAGCTCTTGGTAGCATACACAGTCTGCGTTGGTGTTGCGAAGCGAGAAACGGGGAAGGGAGTGAAAGAGAGCTTTAGAGGGGACGCATATGCACTGTAAGGTTGGTTATGCCGCACTCGTTATTGAGTTCGATCATAAGATGATCCGCATCTCAAAGAAATCGTCTATTGTCGCAAAGGAGAATAATGGAGAAGTTGTAAGACCAGCTACATGTAAGTAATAAATCAGATGCGAAACTGTACAGAGTAATTTAGTGATTGTAATATGTACCTGTCGAGATACACACAATTGTTTATTCCAGCATAATCATGAAATGGCGCTCTTTGGCCATCAAATGGTTCTTGCGCCACAAAGCACCAAACATCATCAATATTTCACGTTCATCTTAGATGTACCAACTGTCTAAATTTTTCCTATGATAATTTGTCTATTTTCTAGTAACGTTGCCTATGTGGCGAGTTGAAACAAGTCATGCATAAGGTAGTGCAGCGCAAAACAAGAGACAACAAACCAGCGAGGAAACGAGGACACAGCTTCAAAATAAAGTTTATCAGATTGTGACGCACGTATACATCAACAGCCAAAGCACGAAAAGATAAAAAAATTGGCAGACCCCACGTTCAAAGGGAATCCATGATATGCGAAATACGAAAGAGAATGGTAGATATGTCACTTTAAAAGCAGCAAAAGGTTACGAGGTGGAGGTAAATGATACCGTAGACGACTTCCGTGTGATGATTGTCATGTTTAGATGTATCGTTTACCGTTGTCGTCTATTCACGTCACGTGATACCAAATTTGTAATATGTGGAGCTAGCGAAACGGCCGCAAGCACGCTATGAGCACGGTATAGTGTCATGTTCTTACCTGACACGCGTGCCAGGATTATCATGTATAGATGTGTCGTTTACCTTCATCATATATTCAGGTGTCGTGATACCAAGTTTGGTATATGTGGAGCTAGCGAAATGGCCGCCTACGCATCATGAAGAGCAATGTACTCCAATGTAGCATTGACGCGCGCGCACGCTGGGCACAGCGAAGCTACGTTAGCAAAACGCGAGCACTCCATAGTCTGGCACCAGGCGTGACCTGTGCGACCAGCGTCCACGGCGCGGCCCGATGGCAACCGGTGCGAAATGCGACATGCTGCATTTAGTGCCGATGCGTTACCCAGACAACACTGCGCCTCGCTCATTTCGTGACGGAGGGACGCCGGACGCGCTGAAACTTGCAGCGTCAAAGCAACGCAGCGCGGTGCGCTCCTCCGAGTATATGGCAGAATCTGCGCCTGGCTTGGCAACGCCGGCATGACGCGACAAAATGAACGCCAGCGAGCACGTGCACCTCGTCACGTCGAACTGTATTGGCGCCTTGACCCTTGCATGTAGTCACGTTCACACTTGACATACATCGCATGATTATTATGTTTGCACCAGTATCATACCTTTGTCATTCATTCACGTCCCGTAATACCAAATTTGGTATAAGTGAAGCTAACGAAACGGCCGCCAGCGCATCATGAGTGTGGCATGTAGTCATGTTGTTACATGACACGCATCTCGTGATTATCATTTTTGCACCAGTCACATACCTTCGTCATTCATTCACGTGCCAGAATACAAAATTTGGTATATGTGATGCTAGTGAAATAGCCGCGAGCGCATCATGAGTGTGGCAAGTAGTCATGTTGTTACATGACACGCGTGTTTTGATTTTCATGTGAGGGTCTGTCGCTTGTGTTCACCATGCAATCATGTCATAACATACCAGTTTTGCAACTTGCTAAGTGAACAAACTACCTCAAGAGCTGCGGTACCATGAAATGTAAACCATGGCATACATGACATAGATGTCATGATTTTCGTGTTATGACTTCTGAAGTATGTTCTTCGTACACTCTTGTTATGCCATACCAAGTTTGGTATTGATACCATTATTGAAACGGCCAGGGGAGCTAAAAGTTGTAGGCAGCTAGATAGATAGATAGATAGATAGATAGATAGATAGATAGATAGATAGATAGATAGATAGATAGATAGATAGATAGATAGATAGATAGATAGATAGATAGATAGATAGATAGATAGATAGATGGATAGATAGATAGATAGATAGATAGATAGATAGATAGATAGATAGATAGATAGATAGCCTCGCTGTGGTGGTCTAGTGGCTCAGGTTCTCGGCTGCTGACTCGTGTAACGCCTGGGAGTCCACACCGAACGTCAATGCCTTCCAAAGGCAATCTGTGTTAAGTTTAGCGATCGAGCCCGCCTTCCGCGATTAATGACGTCATCAAGCGACGGCGCCGGTCTGTCTTACGCAACGCACAGCGTTGAGGCCGATGAAGCAATCGGCGCCGTCCAGTCTGGCGAGTCTTACGCAATGTAATGTTTGTCATTACATTGCGTAAGATTTGTGTCAGACTTGCGTTGTGACATTGCGTGTCAGACTTGCGTTGTGACATTGCGTGTCATCACTCGTCCTTGAGTTGAACCCCGCGCAGCGGCTCCGGATCTGATGATCATGATGCAGCCCAGCGGCGGGTCCCCATTAGAGGATTCTGACATCGCAGGCCAGCGGCGTTTCTGATTGGACGTTGGTGACGCAAAGATCCACCCGGTGCCAATAAAAAAAGTCAAGCGGCGCGTCACCAGCAGTTGACCTATGTGTCATAGAGAAGCCAACGTATGCGTGCGAGAGAAGACATCTCGTTGCTTCGAGTCCCCTTTTGCTGTCGGTGCGGCCGGTGTCCTTGGCAGCGGCAAGTCTCGTGGCGCCCTTCGTAACCTCGTCGGCGGTGCGCTTCGTAGCAGAGAACGGCAGCTGCGGGATCAGCCGGGGTCAGCTACATCAATGCGGTGAGTGCCTGGTGTCTTCCCCTCAGTTCACGAGACTACTCTAGCACAGGTTATAGTAGATTATAAAAGGACTGTGTGAAGTGTTAGTGTGAGCTTTGATTGTTTCAAGTCACGTTGGAGCACATTGAAACCCAAAGTAATGTGGAGGGTGTAAACATGACAGTGTTAAAAATTGCTTGTACGTCGTACTAGTAGAATTATAGTGTGTATGGCAAGTAGAATCTTAGCAGGGGCAAACAGCAAGAGGCTAGTGTGAACAATGAAGAACCTTAGAGTGAAGGAACTCATCAAAATTCGTGAGGAACCTTGCCTTACTTTTGGCCGTGTGAAACGAAACAAGCGATCCTTGTGATCATGAAGGATGAAGGTGTGTCGGCTGAGGAAGTCGATGAGGCCTGGGCAGATATCAAAGCACGCCACGAGGAGGCTGAAAGGCGAGAAGTAGATGTTAGCGAACGCGAAGAAACTGAAAAGCGCGAACGTCGCAAGCGTGAGATGGCCGAGAGACAGGAGCGTATCGAGTTGAAACCAACCGAATTGGCAATCTTACAGTGTTTGCAGGCGCCTAGCGTAGCTTCTGCGACAGTTCAGGTCAACGGTTATAGAATTCGGAACCAACTGCCACAGTTCGTTGCAGACAAGGACATGGCGAAGTATCTCGTCAAGTTTGAACACGTCTGTGAGCGAAATGCTTTGGAGTGGTCTCCTTGGGCGCAGAACCTGTTAGCTCTTCTTCCCTGCGAAGTGTCCGATACGATAAGGTGCTTGTCGAGGGAAGCATTTGAGAGCTATCACGAGGTTAAGGAAGTGCTCTTGAGACGTTATAAGATCTCACCCGAGGCTTTCAGGCAAAGCTTTTGGTATGCTAAAAAGGGGAATGAGTCGCACATTGACTTCGCGTTTCGTCTTAAAGTCGATTTATTTGAATGGCTCAAGGGCGAAGGTGTTTATGACGATCGCGATAAAGTGGAAGAATGCATTGTATTGGAGCAAGTCTACTGCTGCATCGACGAGGATGTCAAGCTTTGGCTGCAGAACAAACTTGGACAAGTACAGCTAAACAAGGCAGCAGAGTTAGCTGAGGAGCATTATACTCGCTGAACGTTGCATAGCAGGGCAGTGCGCGTTCAAAAGGATGAAAGGAAAGAGGGCTTTTCAAGGAAACCTGATCTAAGGAAACCCGCTCCGTACCGTAATTTCAGGAAGGACCCGTCTCTTACTAAGGACACCCTAGGGGAAGGGCAAACAAAAGCGGAGAAATTGAGTGCGGTTCCTGAACAACGAACTGATATCACACGGGCGTTCCAATCACGGAAGTTGCTAATATGCTACAACTGCAAAAAAGGAAGGGCACATCGCGATAAACTGTAAGCAAAAGTTTGATTTCGCCACAATTCGAGAATCAGAAAAGAACATGCGGTTGTTAGAGCCTTACCTCCAAGAAATTAGTGTGAGTGGGAAAACGTATTGAGCACTTCGACACTTAGCGGCAACCATAGATTCGGACATCACGGCCAGCGGTGCTTCTGGTTGGACGTTGGTGACGCAAAGATCCACCCGGTGCCTATAAAAAAAAACCAAGCGGCGTGTCGCCAGCAGTTGACCTATGCGTCAGAGAGAATCCGACGTATGCGTGCGAGACACAACATCTCGCCTCTTCGAGTCCTTAAGCTGTCGGCCCCAGTGCCGAATTTGCAACGCCTCTATTCCTAAGCTGTACATAAACATTGCCTTAACTCATCGTCTTCTCGTCCGCTCGTCTATCCGCTCTGCGCGGAAGCACTCGCGAGCTGAGTAACATGTACTACCAAACGGCTGGTGACCTTGGCGGTAGAGTTCGGAGCAGTGGCACCTTCAGAACAGTGTTGGCGTCGCGCCTTCGTAACACCCGTAGGTCGCGGGATTGAATCCCGGCTACGGCGGCTGCACTTCTGATTGAGGCGGAAATATTGTAGGCCCATGCGCTCAGATTTGGGTGCACGTTAAAAACATCAAGTGGTCGATATTTCTGGAGCCCTCCACTACGGCGTGCCTCTTATTCCTATGGTGTTTTCGGGACGTTAAACCCCGCATATCAAAAACTTAATAAGTACCGATAAGTGTCAGGATAGCACTAACACCACCCCTCTTTCCATGACTCGCCAAAAACAAATCCGCTTTGTCTGAAAGGTGCATAAAAGGCATGCTTACGCATGCGCCCCCGACTGTTTTATTTCCTTAGTCTGAACAATTTTCTTCACTATTTGTCCCTAATTGCGTGCAAGGACCGTGGTTTTTTTCAAAGATATGCCTGTTTCACATGCGAGCGACCGAAAGGCGGTGATCGCGTTGATGAGTGGCGGAAGGGCGCACGGACGCGCGTTTGTTACACATGCGCCGCTGCTACCGCTGCTGTTGCGCCACGCCCGCTGCTTTAGCGGCCAGTGTATTCCGCAGAAGGAGCCGGTTAACGGCTGTTTTCATTGGTATCTAAAAGCCTCGCTCTCCTCCAAGTGTCCTTCTTTTCGCGCCCCTGTGCTGCGAGGATCATCATCGATAGCCGCACGACTTTCACGCGTCTGTGCACTGATTTAACTAAGTTTAACACGAATCTAATAACAAATAAGAAGCTTTTGCAGTTGCTTTTAGGGGCGAACTTTTCATAGCGGCACCTGCTTGTCTCTCGTTGCCATTGTAGTGTGAAACAAGTATAACATTTTGACCTCCGAGGTGGTGCCGGTGAGAGATTTCTTTTGTGCGGTGTTAAACAATAAAAATATAGTGCTCAATGTACATGCCGATGGCTGCTAAGGGGAATGAGAGACAGGAGCATTCGGCTTTTCGCTAACGCGCACGCTGCGATCCCCATTATCAGCCATTGGCATGTACAATCAGCACTATCTGACTAGACAGCGTTGCTACGTTATACTCGCTAGGTGTAACCTCCTTAGTTTTAGAAAGTTTTAGCGAGCGTTGAGCCGCAGTGCCATGAATACAATGAACTAGTATATACGATGAATGAACTCGAGGCGGTTAAATGTGGAAAATAGATACGAAGCGCAAGCCGTAAGAAAAGAAAAGCTGGATTCTCCTGTCTTGCATTTCCCATTAGCAGCCATTGGCATGTACTTTGAGCACTATCTGACAGGAAAAGGTTGCTACGTTATACTCGTAGGGCGTAACCTCCTTGGTTTTCAAAAGGTTTAGCGAGCGATTGATTGATTGATTGTTATGTGGGGTTTAACGTCCCAAAACCACTATATCATTATGAGAGACGCCGTAGTGGAGGGCTCCGGAAATTTAGACCACCTGGGGTTCTTTAACGTGCACCCAAATCTGAGCACACGGGCCTACAACATTTCCGCCTCCATCGGAAATGCAGCCGCCGCCGCCGGGATTCGAACCCGCGCCCTGCGGGTCAGCAGCCGAGTACCTTAGCCACTAGACCACCGCGGCGGGGCAAGGTTTAGCGAGCGTTGAGCCGCAGTGCCATGAATGCAGTGAACTAGTATATACCATGAACTCGAGGTGGTTTAAGGAGGGAAGTGGATACGAAGCGTCAGCCGTAAGAAAGTGTGCGTGTGCCACCTCTCGTTTAGTCCTTGGAATTTCCACTGAATGGCGGTGCTTCTATATGGGGAATATATGATGAAAAGATGCGAGATGGTGGTACTTGGAGTGTTGAATAGATGGACGAACGGACAGACAGACAGATGCATGGATGGACGCATGAACGAACACAGGGGCGGATGCATGGACGAACGCAGGGACGGACGCACGAACAGACGCATGCACGGATGGGCAGATGGACGCATGGATGGTCACAGAGACGGATGCATGGACGGACGGAAGCAAAAACGAATGAACGGACGAATGCTTCGCCCCTCTCCATCATTCACTCCGTGGATATGCTGCCATTTTTTTTTGTTTTGTGCTGGCTTTTTAACGTATGGTTTTTGTTGCCTGCTCATATAAGTGACCATAGAGAAGCAAAAAAAAAATCAGTTTGCCGGTATGGTTTTATAAGACAGCTGTTCCAGCTACGTGAGTGCTTAAAAACTGCGAGCTTGTTTTACGCAGCATTTATGTTTCTCCGATTTATTGCTCTTGCTGTAAGCGATTTGACTTTGGGACGCTGAACGAGGTTTCTGTCAGCGCAGTACCTGTTCTGCGGTGCAGCCTTTTTCCTATCTCATCCAAGAGTTTAATCTGCGCAAGCCTGAAAGCTTCTCAGGGGCCGAGAAAATAACATGAACCCCAGCGCCTTCTCTGATTTTCTTAAGCCTGTGTGAAACAATATGCACGTGGGGCACCACCGCTGTCTTCTTATCTTCGGTGTCAGTCCTCGTCAGTGCTCGTCAGGCTGTGTCAGTGCTTATGTGTGACTTATCGGCACTTCTTTAATTTTCACCTCTTCTTTTTTTCTTGCTGGCTTTTATCTTTTCGTGCTTCGCCTGTGTATATACGTCCGTCCCAGTCTACTATACTTTAGTTGTAAGAATGTCCTGTGTCCTCGTTCTCTCGCTCGTTAGGTGTCTGTTTATCGCGCTGCACTACAATATGATTGTCCATTTCCTTGTGCGATCACGCATTTCTAAATCTTAGTGCTTCCACGTAAGCCGTATTAGGTAAAATTGGGAAGAGGGGTCCGCTTGAACATGCTGTGACTAATGAGTCTGCTATATATCTCAGTATAATCTCTCATCTGGCCACGTCACGACCCCGTGACCAGATGTCACGGGGTCGTGACGTGGCCGAAGGCAGGAGACCTTGTGTTGGAATTTAACTGTTTATTTGGGTGACCCTGTGCCCGGTAAACGGAAAGTCCGATTACAGTAGCAGTCTTGGACTGATAGCGGCGAACGGAGCGTCGGCCGTCGATCTACTTGCTATGGGACGTAACCCATAGCAAGTAGAGTTACGTCTGGTTGAATGGTATAAAGCTATGAACATTCTCACGAGTGTTAAATATTTTGCTGCGGAGAGTGCAGTACATAGTTTGAAAAAATCAGTATTGTTGACAGCTTGGGATTCGCTTGAAGGAAGTTTACTAAGTTCGAGATTAATAGCTAAGAATTCAGCAAATATATATATATATATATATATATATATATATATAGAGAGAGAGAGAGAGAGAGAGAGAGAGAGAGCATCGAACGCGTTATTCGAAGGTCGTAGGTTCGTTTCCTGCTCACGCCTGGTTATTTTTTCATCAACTTTTCTTTCTTCTTTCTTCTTATTTACATTCCATTGGTTCTAATAACTTCCCCTGTACTTTCCTTGGCATTACTGTCTGTTAGATCTCATTAATATTGTGTTAAAACACCGAAAAACGAGCCTTAGGTAAACACTTCTTTCCCTTATAATTTATATATATATATATATATATATATATATATATATATATATATATATATATTGCCACTTGGCCGCTAGTAACGGCGAGCGCAAGCCATGGCTGCCAACGAGAACGGAAGACGATGTTTGCTGGCCGCGCGTGCTCTGGCTAGTTGTTGTTGATTATTGAGGCAGCCATCTTGACAGTTTTCAGTGCGTCTCCCCGCCGGCTCAGTTCTTCCTAGTTGAAGACCTTTTGTAGCACGTGACAACTTGTGGAGCTGCCGGGTAACCCCCAGTATACGTTCCAAACGCCTCCAGGTAGCCCATTACCTGCAGTGACAACACCTGTTTACCGCTCAAACCGAAGACTCCGAGGACTACCTCTTGAGCGTGGACCTCTTCCCGAGATGACGTCTGTTACACCCCCGAACGCTAGGGAAGGCGCTGCAGCCTCCAACGCACAGAAAAGTGCTGCAGGCACGCATCATACGCTGTGAAAGCCACGTGCACCGAAGGTGTTCCACGGTTCCGTCTTGGAGGCTGTCGAAGACTGGCTGGCTCAGTTCGAACTGGTTTCAGATTACAATGGTTGGACCAACATCGATAAAACGAGGAACGCGTATTTTAGTTTGGAGGACGCCGCTCGTACTTGATATGAAAACCGTGAGCGTTTTCCTTCGTGGCGCCTCTTTTGTCGATACTTGCTGGCAAGTTGGGCCAATCCCGATCGCCGTGAACGAGCCGAGCTAGCGATTCAGTCGCGCCTCCAAATGCCAAATGAAAGTGTGATGATGGACGTAGAGAACAGGGCGAGCCTCTTTCGTCGAGCCGACCCCGACATGGCAAAAGAAAAGAGGGTCCGTCATTTTAGGCGAGGAGTGAAGGAGCAGCTTTTCGCTGGCCTCGTTCGCTGTCCCCCAAAGACCGTGGCGGAATTTTCGACCAAAGCCACAACCAAGGAGCAAGTGCTGCAGCAGCACTCTACTGTGTACGACCGGCAAGTGAGTGGCGCCTCGTCAATAGGTCAGATCGGAGGTGCGGCAAGCAACATAAACATCGAGTCTCCCTGCGGCCTCATTCGATCAGCGGTGCGCGACGAACTACAAAAGATTCAGTTCCAGCCCCACCAACTGAGGGTCTATTTGCAGCCTTGTCAGGCTCTCCTGTCAGTACGACAGGCGGAGAGCCTGTCAGTACGACAGGCTCTCCAAGTGCCGCCTTCCAGCTATGTGCCGCCTGTCCCGACGGAGCCACATCGTGCATCATACGCAGAAGCCGTACGCCGATATATTCCTGCTTCACAGCACTTCGTTAATCCTATGCCTCAGGATGCACTTCCTTCGCAACAGCCAGTTCAGCACTTAAAAAACCGACAGCCACTTCCCAGGAAATCCGACGTATGGCGCACACCGGACAGACGACCACTCTGTTATCACTGTGGTGAAGCTGGACATGTGTACTGGAAATGTCTCTATCGTCGCCTCGGACTACAGAGTATTGCCATCGACGCACTACGGCCGAGATTTGGCGAAAGACCGAGAGCTATTGAAGATTACCTCTTACAGCAGCGCATGCCACTGCGGCGGCAGTCGCGGTCCCCATCCCCAAGGCGATCTGCTCCAAATTTTCGGATCCTCACAGGGGCGGCGCCAGCGTGCTCGCCAAACCCTAGGTGGCCCCACAGCGACCTTCGTTAGCGAGGCCGCAGACACTCGACGAAAGCAAGGCCTCCCACCGACGCAAGCACGGACGCAGAGCGATTCCCCGAGGACAGCGACGAAAGCCAGAAGCAGATTTTCTTTGGATATACATGTGGTAGTCGACGGCCACGACGACGTTAGTGCGTTAGTGATTATTGAACACAGGTGCGGGCTACTCGGTCATAAGCGGGAAACTAGCAGCGCACATAAAGAAAGTTGTTACGCCTTGGTACGAAGCACAATATCGTACTGCCGGCGGGCACGTAGTCACCCCAATCGGCACGTGCACTATCAGAGTGAGCATTCGGGGACGTACGTCTCTCACCAGCTGCCTCGTACTTCGTGACTGTTCCCGAGTCCTAATCCTGGGAGTCGACTTTTGCGGGAGCACGACGCTATTATCGTTCTTCGAGAGCGTACCGTGAAGTTTTCGACAGCTGGATCCTCCGAAAAATCTGACGACATGCGTGACAGCACGCTTCGCGATTCTGCCGACAGCATCACGTTGCCTCCGCGTTCAAGCGTCTTAGTTCATGTGGTGTCTGACAAGTTACGGGATGATGAAATATATATATATATATTTATATATATATATATATACTATATATATTGTGAAGAAGAAGATGTGCCAGCAGCAAGCAGCATCGCCAACGCCCGGCTCTCTCGAGTTTGCTTTGTAAACAGCGGCGACTGAGCGCGGCGCGTCTTAGTGATTCAACTGAGCGACTTGTGTTTCACATCAGCTTTTCTTCCCTTTGCAGGTCAGTGGTTGCTCACATGTTTGGACGGGATTTGAATGGCGTAGGCTGCCTTTCCCAGACGTTTCACCCCTGAAGAAGCCGAGTGTCGGGCCGGGGGACGCCTGTGCCCATTTGGAAAACCGGTGGGTGACCGGCGGCAACGCGGGTTTGAACCCACGACCTCCCGCAGCCGAAGCGGACACTCAACCACGAGGCCACGGCTTGGGAAATTCTGCGACTGCTCGAAGTTTTGCTGGGTCAGGTAATACGCCGTGCTTCGACACGATGTAGCCTAGGATGACGAGCTCGCGTGCAGCGAAGCGGCATTTTTTCAGGTTAAGCTGCAGGCCAGCGTTGGTCAGACAAGTCAAAACCTGCCTGAGGCGAAGGAGGTGCGTAGGAAAGTCGTGCGAGAAAACCACGACATCGTCGAGGTAGCAAAGGCACATATTCCACTTGAGGCCACGTAGCGTATTATCCATAAGTCGTTCAAACGTGGCGGGCGCGTTACAAAGCCCAAAGGGCATGACGTTAAACTCGTATTGTCCGTCAGGTGTAATAAATGCAGTTTTTTGGTGATCGGCTTCAGCCATTGGAACTTGCCAGTAGCCAGACCGCAAATCCAGCGACGAGAAGAATTCCGCTCCGTGAAGGGTGTCGATGGCGTCATCAATGCGCGGCAAAGGATATACGTCCTTGCGGGTTATCTTATTCAAACGACGATAGTCTACACAAAATCGGATAGATCCGTCTTTTTTACGCACCAAGACGACAGGAGACGCCCAGGGACTGTGAGATGGTCGAATAACGTCTCTACGAAGCATATCTTTGACTTGATCGTTGATGACGCGGCGCTCTTCAGTGGAGACACGGTATGGTCTTTGACGCAGTGGCTGGTGTAGGCCGGTGTCAACATGATGCTTGACTTGCGACGTGCGGCCTAGTTGAGGTTGGGACACATCGAAGGAATTCCGGAACTCATGCAGAAGATCAAGCAGGTCGGCATGTTCGGTGGGAGTAAGGGTGTCGGCAATGGCGCTGGAAAACGTATCCTTAGACGACTCCTCGAGGGCCGACAGTGATTTTGGGTGGTCGCAGTATTCATCCGGGACATCAACCAACGACGAAGGGTCGAGATCCTGCACGCGGCCGAGACATTCTCCCGCAAGCACAGTGACAGTTGTGGAAAGCGGGTTGAGTATGAACATATTGCTTCTTCCGGCGGTAAGGTCAATCGTTGCGAAAGGCAGCGCAGAGCTCGACGACTCGTGAAGATATCGGAAGGCATAAAAAAGACTGTAGCGTCCGTGTAGGCGTTGCATGAAATCGGAACAAGTGCGAAGTTTTCAGGCGGAATATCGGTGTCTTCATGCACAAACAACTTCGGCGGCTGATGAAGAGCGTCAAGTAATGGGACATCACAAAAGGGTGAAAACTCAACTTCATCGCGTGCACAGTCGATGACGGCATTATGGCGGGATAGGAAGTCCCATCCGAGGATGACATCATGCGAACAGACAGCAAGGACAATAAACTCCACAGTGTAAACAATGCCTTCGATGGACACTCTTGCAGTGCAGGCTGCGAGAGGCGTTACTTGCTGTGCACTTGCGGTGTGGAGTGACAGTCCAGAAAGCGGCGTCGTGACTTTACGTAATACACGGCAGACATTAGCGGCAATAACAGAAACAGCGGCGCCGGTGTCTACAAGGGCGAAAGTAGAATAACCTTCAACTGTTACTGCGACCACGTTAGCAGGAGAGGGGCGAGGGCTTAGACAGTTCGAAAATGGCGCAGTTCTTGCCTCTTGAACTGCGGTGCTTAGTTTTCCTGGTCAGGTCTGGGCCGGCGACGCATGGGGGAGGGCGATCGCCGACGAGGAGAGGGTGCGCGCGGCGTCACGAAGTCGGGGTCGTTAGGAGGGGCATAGCGAGGTGACGAGACCGGCCCGTATTGCGCGAAGGGTTGGCTGCCGGTTTGCGACGATCGGACATAGTCGCCGAACGCCTGAGGTCGACGGCGGCAGTAGCGAGCAACGTGTCCGGGAGTGAAGCAGGCGTAGCAAATCGGTCGGTTATCGGGCGTCCTCCAGGGATTGGCGACTGGTGCTGCCGCCCAAGGTGCAGTGTAAGCAGCCGGGTGTGCGGGCTGTGAGCGCGTGGTGTAGGATGGTTGCGGAAGCCTACGCACAGCGTCTGCATATGTGAACGGCGCTGCTACAGGCTGCATAACTTGCGAGCAGGCGACAGGAGGAGCCACAGGCTGTGCTGCATACGTTAGGGGCGCGGCCACAGGCTGCATGGCTGGCGGATAGGCGACAGGAGGGCCTACTGGCTGCGCGGCACGCTGGCAGTGGGCAAGGCTGGATAGAGGCGGCTCGTGGTGCGCAACAGGAACAGCTTGGGCAACCTCTTCCGAAATAGCAGTGCGAAGCGGGGCAGGTAGACGGGTGGTGGTCTCGTGAGTGAAGGGCACTAAAGAAAGTTGGCGGGCGACTTCCTCACGGACGAAGGCTCGAACTTGCTGAAGCAGTGGTGAATTGTCCGGCAGGGTGTCGAAACTGGACAATGACTCACCACCATGCTGAGGCTGCCGAGTCAGAGTTCGTTGCTTCTTTAACTCGTCGTAGCTCTGACACAAGCTGACGACTTCGGAAACTGTGCTCGGATTTCTTGCCAAGAGCATTTGAAATGCGCCGTCGTTGATGCCCTTCAGGATGTTTTTGACCTTGTCAGATTCGGGCATGGTGTCATTCACACGTCGACAAAGGTCGACGACGTCCTCAATATAGCTGGTAAAGGTCTCGCCAGTCTGCTGAGAGCGGACGCGCAAGCGCTGTTCTGCCCTCTGCTTGCGGACAGCCGGCCGACCGAACACTTCGGCACATGACGTCTTGAAGACGCTCCATGTGGGGATGTTGTGTTTGTGGTTATTAAACCACAATTCGGCGACGCCAGTGAGATAAAATATCACGTGGCCCAGCTTGTCGGCTTCATCCCACTTATTGTTGGCGCTCACCAGTTCGTAGTGCTCGAGCCAGTCTTCGACGTCGGTCCCATCCGCACCGCTGAAGACCTTCGGCTCCCGTAGCGTAGGATGGCCAGGGCAGTTGAACTGGAGCGAAGGCGTCGATGTAGTGGCGTTGGCGATGCTGCTTGCTGCTGGCACATCTTCTTCTTCACAATATATATATATATATATATATATATATATATATATATATATATATATATATATATATATATATATATATACACTGTCCTTTCTTGATTTTTTCTCTTCATTTTCCCCCTTTTTTTCTTTTTTCACATGCACATACAAAGTCGTTCTGTTCGCCTACCATTTGATGACCATTGAGGGGAAACGGGCGAAGATGAAAGAGAGCCGACCGACCCATTAAGGGGAAACCCTTTCCTTACGCACGCCGTCACGGACTCCTCCCGCCACCGCGGCGACAATCTTGGGTGGCCCGACACACGCCGAGAACTGACCGGCATGTGATTAGAACCGGATGTGGACGTGCACGGACATGTGGTTTTGTTCTCAGTGTTGACAGTGATTCTTTTTTTACTTTCTTTTTTTCATTTTTTTCTTTTTTTCGTTTTATTTTTTTCGTCTTTTTTCTTCTTTTTTTTCTTTTTTTTTCTTTCTTTAGTTCTCTCTCACTCTCTCAAACATCTTCCAAGGCGAGAGGGACGCGGAAGCAACGAAGTTTGGAAGTTCATGTTAGTATAACTCATCCCCTGATGAATGAAGGACCCCTCCCGAAACTGTTTGGAAATAAATATATTTATCCTTGTTGACAACGCTCCCGTTGTGCCATATTCCATACCAATATATGTCTATATATATATATATATATATATATATATATATATATATATATATATATATATATATATATATATATATATATATATATATATATATATATATATATATATATATATATATATATATATATATATATATATATATATATATATATATATATATATATATATATGAGTATAATCTGGTAGTCGAACTGAAAACGACCAGTCGAGAGGATAGAAGATGCGTACTTCAGTCTTTTTGTTTTATACGGATACATTCGTTTCAATTATGTTTATAGACTGATGAATCAAGTCATTTTGTAAGTGATCATATAAATATCGAAGCACAATTTGTTTTGCATTAGAAGGAAAATGTCATCATGCTGTGTGTGTGTCATCTTAGGGAGGTACTATATTTACCACTGTGTTTTGAAGAAGGTGCTTGGTTCTTGAATAAAAAGTATGAAGCTAGTATCTGAGACGAAATGTGTTTTTAAGAAAGTTTCAACTGAAAGCATTTAACCGAGTTACCAAAGGTGGAAGAGGCGCTTCCACATTCAAATTTATACTTGTAGTAAACTTGGGGAGTTTAAGTGAAAGCACATAGCTTCTCTTTCGATTAATATTAGCTGTCGCAACTTATATGACATGCTGCCAAAAATATTCCGCCATATTTGACCAATCTGTATTGACCTGTAGGGAGGGGTCATACACCAAAGAAGCTTCAGCCTATGCAATTTTGTACCCGCAATTCAAGAAAAGAGATTGTACAGATTCTCGCACAAATATTTGTCAATGACAGGGGCAATGGTGGCTATTCCGGAAGCAATTAGGTTTTTCTCCAGGAATTGATGGACACGAAAGTGGGCGGTATGCACGGATATGCAACCCGCTCTTTAGCTAGTCCAACATGCGTAATCACTTTACAAAAATGGCGAAACAGCACAGTGTATTGAAGAAACTGTGGAATGTGCCTAAGCGTAAAAGCACATCATCGTATTGCCGCGAACCATGCATTGGGTTTGTTTATTTTGTTGCTGCTTTTTTTTTAGTTTTTTGTATAAACTTGTAACCCACTCCCCTCTGAAATGCCTGTAGGCCTTGAGGGTACAAATAAATAAATTTGTGTTTTCTTTTTTCGGCCTGGCTGCGCCGGCCTGTGCTATCACCGTTTTCACAGCGTTTCGAACAAACGCTATCGAACAACGCTTCAGGCGTTGTTCGATAGTGCCGCGAACCATGCATGGAAACAACGCTTCAAGCGTTGTTTGTTAGAAGCGCTGTTCGAACGAACAGCGTTTCTAACAAACGCTATCACGGCGTTCCCGATACAAATCGACTATTCGAGAAACCCTCGCGCCGAGGGATATAAATTCCCGCACAGCCGATGCCGCGTCATTCGATCGCGGACGCTCACTAGCGTGCCCGTCGTTTTGCTGGCCGCTGCTTCGCCGCCTGTGTATTCTTTCAGTTGTTAGGGGAGCACAGGTTCGCTCCAATAAACTTGTTTTCCTCATAGACAATTGCGTCGTCCTTTGCTGCGTGACATTTGGTGGAGGTGTGGGGTACATGAACCCTAAGCCATTGCCAAGCCGACAAGCACGCCCAACTCGTGTCAGCCGCCGACAGCAAGGCCTTCAGCCAGAGTTTGGACTGCTCCCGGATAAAAAAAAAGGAAAAAAGACGTAAAAAACACGATGATCAACGCAGGCACCATGACCAGTGCTACCAACCCTCCCGTCGTTCTGCAACAACCTCGTGAGCCCCCATCATTCCGAGGATCTCCTGGTAAAGACCCGGAAGAGTGGCTGGAGAAGCTGGAGCGCATCCGCATCTTTAACAGGTGGGATGACGAAGAAACGTTTCGTCATGTCTTCTTCTATTTGGAGGATGCAGCTCGAACGTGCTTTGAAAACCATGAAGGCTCCTTAACCGACTGGACTGTCTTTAAGAGCGAATTCCTCAAAACATTCGCTACGGTTGTGCGGAAAGAACGAGCCACCCTTTTGGTGGAGACGCGAATGCAACACCCTAACGAAGGTGTTGTACTGTTCGCTGAGAAGATTAAGATGCTGTTCCGGAGAGCTGACCCCGAAATGGCAAAAGAGAAGAAGGTGCGCTTTCTGATGCGAGGAGTTAAACAAGAGCTCTTCGCTGGACTCATCCGCAACCCCCCTAAGACCGTCGCTGAGTTCGTCACCGAGGCTTCGATGGTCGAGAGGACCTTGGATATGCGTTCACGGCAATACGATAGACCACTCAACACCCTTTCGGTGAACCCGGTAAACGCCCCTGGATTGGCGACGGAAGACTTGCGGGAGACCATGCGCGCCGTCGTTCGCGAGGAACTGAGGAAATTGTTCCCAGCAACGCCGCAGCCCCAAGTCTCCTCCCTCACTGACGTCATCCGCGAGGAGGTTCAGCAAGCACTGGGGAATTCCACACCGTCGGAAGCATCTTGCGAGCCACAAGCGATGACCTACTCCGCTGCTGCTCGTCGACCCCGACCCGTCCCAACCCGTTATCAAGAGGCCCCGCCGTACCGCCGCCCAATGTCACCCGCCCGACCCCCTGTAACCCGAAACCAGGCGCCCAGGAAGACCGAGGTGTGGCGAACGCCAGATAATCATCCGCTGTGCTACCACTGCGGAGAGGCCGACCACGCCTACCGCCGCTGCCCGTACAAGAGGCTGGGTTTGCGTGGGTTCTCCGTCAACGCACCCCGCCCGCGAGCCGGCCAGCGCCCATTTGAGATCGAAGAATACCTGTCGAACACCAGCCGTGGACCATCCCGTTTCAACCGTTCGCCGTCGCCCTACCCGTACCAATCCCCCAATCGTCGCAGCCATGCTGACTTCGCCCGTGGAAGGTTCCCCAGCCCACGAGGGGGAAACTAAAAGCAGCAAATTCTGGAGGTGAAGTTGCACAACGGCGAGAAAATGAAAACCCTCCAACGACGCAAGACCGTGACTCACGACATGCCCTCATCCTGATGACCCGACGACATCCTGACGAGACCCACCAGATGTCACGCAGCAAAGGACGACGCAGTTGTCTATGTGGAAAACAAGTGTATTGGAGCGAACCTGTGCTCCTCTAACAACTGAAAAAATACACAGACGGCGAAGCAGCGGCCAGCAAAATGACGGGCACGCTAGTGAGCGTCGGCGATCGAATGACGCGGCATCGGCTGTGCGGGAATTTGTATCCCTCGGCGCGAGGGTTTCTCGAATAGTCGAATTGTATCGGGAACGCCGTGATAGCGTTTGTTAGAAACGCTGTTCATGCGAACAGCGCTTCTAACAAACAACGCTTGAAGCGTTGTTTCCATGCATGGTTCGCGGCACGCCGATGGGCCACGTCGGCACTCTCTAGCGGACTTCTTCTGAAATAAATGTTTTTTACCACCGGCACTATCGAACAACGCCTGAAGCGTTGTTCGATAGCGTTTGTTCTAAACGCTGTGAAAACGGCGATAGCACAGGCCGGCGCAGCCAGGCCGAAAAAACAAAACACAAATAAACAAACCCAATGCATGGTTCGCGGCATTATTGTAATGGATACCTAGTTACATTGGCAAAAAGGGCAAAAAAGCGGCAGAAAGCCTCGCCAAGAAATTAATCAATGAAGGAAGGGAATGCGCTATTTCTATGTCTCTGGTGGATATTCCACATTTTATTGCACAAGAAGCTATTCATTGTTCTATAGAGAAGTGGTTCGATAGCACTAAGTCAAAGGATTCAAAACTTTATGAAGTTGATCCGCACTGAAATTTTTCAATACATACCGATCTTGCATGACACTTAGCGACATCGATGTAGAGGTATCGACTGAAAGTAGCATACACAAACAGGATCCCGCACAAAATACGTCGATCCAGCTCACTTTGATGTCTTTGTGGTCTGGCAAAATAAAATCAAATGTTCGCCATATTCTTTTTTGAGTGCATAAAATACGCAAATAAAAGAAAAAAATACTAAAGAAATTAGGAAGTTTGCACAGGGGCCCCTCACAATAGAAATAACTTGGACCGTGGCCTGAGATGCATCTTTAGAAAAAGGTGAACATATTCCTGACAGAGTTCTTAGTGGAGACCGGGCCGAAGAAGCGCTTCTAATATACAGCCAGGGGTTGGCATAAAATAAATGATGTGTTAGTGCATATACTGATAGTAGAAATAGATGTGCGTGTGAATAGTTTACGACAGTGTGAACTGCTGCAAGCAAACTGTACATGGCATGTTATGTCAATTAGTTCTAGGATGCTTTTATGTGCGGTTTCTTACTGATTGTTCATTTATTGGTATCATTCCTATTATTCTTTTTATTTTTTTTTGCTGCGCTGCTGATATGAAGTAGCCGAAGCAATATGAACCTCAAGCTCTCCACATCAAAACAGTTAGGACAGGACAAAACAGGAGCTTAGTTTATGAAATAAGTTCAAACTAGTTGGCCTTAAAATCAAATTCTTGCTCCTTTAAACAGGTGCATTGCGAGAAAGGCACTCTTCACATTGTTTTTCAATAGTCACTACAACACTTGAACCATTTCAGATTATTTAGAAAAGGCGGTATTTAAATTTAAAATCATTTTTTTTCGCTGACACATAGAGGTTCCTGCATTGCATGCGCTTAAAAAATAGAACAGGATGTGAGTGGCAGCGCTAACACTCGCACAGGTGCGTTTCCTGAAAAAAAAAAGAGTTTGGCACCAAGGAATTGTGACTCACGATTGAACCAAAGTAGTGGTCTTTCGATCAACTTTCATTCACGCCCCGCCGCAGTGGTTAAGTGGCTAACGTAGTCGGCTGTTGGCCCGAACGTCACGGAATCTAATCCCGGCTGCTGCGGCTGCATTTACGATGGAGGCAGAAATGATGTAGACCCGTGTGCTCAGATTTCGGTGCACGTCAAGAAACCCCAGGTGGTCGAAATTTCCGGAGCCCCTCCACTACGGCGTCTCTCATAACCATATGGTGGTTTTGGGACGTTAAACTCCACATATCAATCAAGCAAGTGCACTTGCGTATGTCGAATGTAAGTTGATAAATTGGGCCGCGTTGCACTGAAAATGATTTATGTTATGCTTTAATACTAGGTAATACTTCTTGATTGGAACAGAATTTAAGGTACATAAAAATTACGAAGCGACATTTTCTTTTTTTGCCGCAGATATCTCATGAATATGATCAGTTATCACCATCAGGACTACAAAAGTAATTGTTAATGATAACACATTTTATTTTAAGATACAGCTTGTCTAACGTACTCTGAAACACAATACATAGGGGCCTGCCGCACAATTCTACTGGAGCCATATGGCACGTAGAAAGACATATTGTAACACTGAGTTTTCAGTGGTCTATCATTTGGTATCATTACGGAAGGTCGAATGAACACAACATATGTGTTAATACACATTGAGGAACGGAAAGACACTGGCATTTTCTTGTACTGTGCCATAGCATTAGTGATTCAGTCAACACGTTTAGAAGCTTGGGCTAGTTGGTCTGGTTTCGTGATGGCGCACGTGATATGAAATTTAATCATCAAGAAAATTGGCGACATTCACTAATGTTCACTAAAAGTGGAGTGCAGGGCTAGTTGGTTCTCAGGCTATCTTTTATACAGTTGGAAAAACAAAATGCGTAACGAGAAAAACAAATATAGCCATATCAAACGAAGAGGCATTGCTTCGACGGACAGATCTCACTTTGGTGGCCGCATTGCGAAAGCGCTTGGGGAAACTCAGAACACCGGCCCTAGCGAATCGAGTCGTGTCCACAAGAGGGAAAAAAATGGGAGCCTGTTGTCCTCGTTGTTTCCGTTCCAGACATATAAGTAAGCAGGAGGCGTACGGAATCCATAAAAACGAACTCACATGCTAAACCAATCTGCATACACGTATTGATTCAAGACATCATATTTTGATAGCATTGTAATATGGTAAGCACAGAGTAACAGCTGGTGGCAAAGCACAGTGAGAAGTCACGCATATTTTGGGCCGTCGTTTGTGCCGTAAACTCTGCTCCTGCACGACCAAGAGAATGCACCTCTCGCTCTATACGAACAGAGAAACATTATTGCAAGCACCCAGCCCACCATCTTCTTTGTCGAAAGAGGTGCTAGTTGACAAGAATGTTCCGCCGGAGCGGTCTTTCTGCATACCAATGCAGCGTGTGTGTGCATTCCTTCGACGGAAGTTTCTGTGAATTGCTATTTTCTAAAGTCCCATCTTTTATGAGATGGGCCCTGTCCGTTGCAATATTTACTTTTTGTTGATTTCAGGCATATCAAAATCTTATCCACTTCAAAAGCGGGCGCTCTGCGTGGCCACGGTCACTGGCACTTTGAGAAAAATTTGCTTGGTATGGTAATCAATTGCTGTCTTGACATGTACACTGCAGTTTTATATGAGGTACAGCATGGGTGGCAGCGTGGTTTCAAGGTACTGTGCGCGAGGTCAGAGATAATTAGGACTCACCAACTGCCCAGACTTCTGATTGGAGATTATGGATAAAAAACTAGGAAACACTCTTTGGCGCATGTAAAGCTCACGTTAACAAATCATTGTGAGGTTTCAAGTAATTAGCTGACGTCAATTCTTATTTAGTCTTTCTTACCAGGGAGCCCTTCGCCAATAAGGCCTGTGTATACACGTGGGATTCGTCCAGGATTTATTATCAACGTAAAACCTTTGTGCGCTTGACTTTTGGTCTCACTACATGCGTCTCACAGAAAAAAAAACAGCCTCCCGCCACGGTGGTATAATTGTCACAGTTATTGGCCATGGACCTCTAATGCGTGGTTACGAAAATAGTTACATTGGTAACATTACCTTCGTTGTTATTCACTAGTGGCATGTAAATAAAGATAAATAACACTAAGTGGTCAAAATCTCCTGGAAACGGAGCCTCCTGGAGGCTCAGACACTTTGGAGTGTCAAAGCTTACAAAGCAACCACTCGCCCCGCCTCGGTGGTCTAGTGGCTAAGGTAATCGGCTGCTGACCCGCAGGTCGCGGGTTCGATTCCCGGCTGCGGCGGCTGCATTTCCGATGGAGGCGGAAATGTTGTAGGCCCGTGTACTCAGATTTGGGTGCTGTTAAAGAACCCCAGATGGTCAAAATTTCCGGAGCCCTCCACTACGGCGTCTCTCATAATCAAATGGTGGTTTTGGGACGTTAAACCCCACAAATCAATCAACAAAGCAACCACTCAGAAAAACAAAAATAGCCGAAGCTTATAAACCTAGTTTTCTAAAGCTAGATCGGAATTTTGCAGCCACCCTGCACGATATTATAGCAGCCGTTCAATTATATGTGAAGTAGAAAGTGCGCGAAGCACAACAAAAATTTCAAAACATTTCGTATAGCACAGCATAAAAAAGTGCGAGTGTGTTCGTTTTTAGCTCGATAGCGTTAAAAAACTCGTTTAACAAATTCCGGCGTCGACATCGTTGGTTGTGAGCGAAAAACCACTGTCTTTGAGTTACCTAAACATATAGAAAGATGCAAAGAAAATAAATACAAGAACTATCTGAGTATGAGTGAGAATAGCGACTGGATCGTTTGAATGACAAGGAGGTGTTCAACCACGTAGCCACGCTTCTGCCTCTGGAGAGCAACTCAGCCGTTGTTACTAACACAGTGGAACTGCAGAGGTCTCAAGAACCACAAGAAGCGGGCTCATTTCCGCCTCTATCTTGAGACCTTTGAGTTCCTTGTTGCCGTGGTTGCCCTTCAGGAACCCGGCTCGGACGTCAAACTCACAAATTACACTACATTTCAACACAACCCGGAGACATGTATACTTGTTCACAAGCAATATACCGCCCAGGAAGTCACACTCCCCACAACACCGCCTTTCCCATACACAATGGTGTCGGTGCTGCCTATAAGGCGATCTGACCCACCTGTTCATATTTTAAACATTTACTGTCCCCCAAAGCTTAAGAACGTCACGTTCAGCGAAACTTTCACACAAGCTATGCAGGTGGCAGGACGGGACCCCCTCCTGATCGTCGGCGACTTCAATGCCCCAAGCAGGTTATGGGGTTACCCACGAGAGGACACGCGTGGAAGGAAGCTTGCGGAACTTCTTTCTACACTTGGACTCACCCTCCACACTGATCCCGCCAGCCCAACACGTGTAGGCAACTCTGTTCAACGAGATACTTGCCCGGACCTCACAATTACACGCAACATACGCCATGCCGACTGGCTGAACACACAGGACACTCTCGGTAGTGATCATTGTGTATTAAACACAACTGTGTACATGCGTCCCTTAAAACGCCCACTTACACAAGCTCGTATCCCAGACTGGACAACTTTCCGCACCACTCTACCTATTGTAGACCCTCTCAGGTCGGGATACGACACCTGGTCTAAATCACTGACGTCTACACTGAAACAACACGAACAGCTGATACAGCTCACGGAAACTCAAACGGACGTGGACAACCACCTCCTCCATCTTTGGCAGGCCCGCCGCAGCCTCACCAAACGATGGAAAAAACAGAAACATAACAAACGCCTCAAGAAACGCATCCTAGAACTCACGGAGCAAGCTGCGGAATATGCTGCTCAGCTAGCCGACACTAACTGGGTGGACAGGTGCAACACGGCTGCACGCCAGATGTCTGGTCGCAACACGTGGCGCCTGTTTCGCGCTCTCATCGATCCAACACAAACACGCACGGAAACTCAACGTCACTTACATAAGGTCATGCACAACTTTACAGGAACGACAACACAGCTGGCAAACACGCTCAGGGACCGATACCTGTGCACCACCAAGGACCCCCGGACTGCCGCATACTCCTACGCAGGCAAAAAGAACACGCAGTTGGACACCCCGTTCCAGCTCCACGACCTCCAGGCGGCCTTACGACAGATGAAGCGTGGCACTGCACCAGGGCGTGACCAGGTTACGGTCAAACTCTTGGCCAATCTTCCCGACGCAGCCTACGCCACGCTCCTCAAATACATCAATAGCATTTGGGACGGAGAAACTCCTGTCCCTCTTGAATGGAAATCAGCTCTCGTGACCTTCATCCCGAAGGCAGGTAAACCTATTGACGTGGAGAACCTTCGCCCCATCTCCCTCACGTCTTGTGTCGGCAAGCTGATGGAAACGATGGTGCACGACAGACTCTCCGAGTTTCTAGAAACACAGCACACTTTTGCGGACACCATGTTTGGATTCCGCCCTCAGAAGTCAGTCCAGGATATACTTCTACAGCTCCACCATGACATATTAGATCCTGTTGAATGCCCCCACAATGACAAGGTAGTCCTGGCCTTGGATCTTAAAGGAGCATTCGACAACGTGAAGCATGAGGTAATCCTTGACCACCTCAGTCAGACCAACTGTGGTTATAAAACATTCAATTATGTTAGACAGTTTCTTACAGACCGTCGAGCCTACATACGCATACAATATGAGGAACATAGGCCTTACGTCATCGGCTCGAGGGGAACTCCTCAAGGCGCGGTCCTCTCTCCTCTCCTATTTAATATAGCCATGCTTCATCTTCCCCCCAAATTGGCTTCTTTACCAGGGATACATCACGCTCTTTACGCGGATGATATCACGATCTGGGCCACGCAAGGTAACCTGGGTCACATGGAGTCATGCCTGCAAGCAGCAGCGACTGTAGTCGACGACTACGCAACCTACTGCGGACTCCAGAGTGCCCCGGCTAAGTCAGAATTTGTGCACGTACGTCCCTCCCCTCAGGACACAACTCAGCTCCATATCAGTCTTCCCTCGGGACCGATCCGTGAGGCCAAGGAGATCCGCGTCCTTGGCCTCTTCATACACCACCAACGCAAGGCCGACACCACAATAGCCAAACTTCGCACGGTGGGAGACCAGGTGGGCCGTATGGTCCGCCGGGTCTCCAACAAGCGGGGTGGATTACGAAGCAGGGATGCAATGCGGCTTGCCCATGCTTTCGTAACGAGTAGAATACTCTACTCGACTCCCTACTTGCACATACGCAAACACGAGGATGATCAACTCGAGGTCATCCACCGTAAAGTTATCAAGCGGGCTCTCGACCTCCCTATCACCACGTCCAACCAGAGACTTCTGGCCCTAGGCGTGGTGGATACCTACCGGGAACTTCGAGAAGCCCACCTCGTTAACCAATACACGCGCCTTGCACAGACCCATTCCGGTCGCCGCCTCTTGGACCGAATACACATCAAACACGATTACTATATTGAGGAAAGGGTGAGAGTGCCAGAACCTTGGAGACGCGCCCTCCGGGTCCGACCCCTTCCCCGCAACATGTCCAAAGAAAACCACAGTGGTCGCCGCCAGGCGCGCGCGGAAGCGTTGCAGCGACACTTTGGTCAAGAGGAACACGTGTGCTACGTGGACGTTGCCGGCCCGCACCATGGGGGGTGGTATACTGCCGCAGTCATACACAACGCAAACACCGTAAACGGGCTCACTTTCAAAGCCTACAGCGCAACACACGCGGAGGAGGTTGCCATCGCTCTGGCTCTCACCTATCCCTCTTCTAAACATATCATCACCGACTCACGAGGGGCCTGTCGGAACTATCAGCTAGGGTGGGCTTCACCGCTTGCTCAGCGCATACTGGAACCTAGCTGCCGATACGTTAATCCAACTCCGCGAAATCTGGTTTGGGCACCCGGTCACCAAGGACTCAGGGGTAACGAACAGGCCGATCAGGCCGCCCGCGCACTCTCTTCCCGGGCTATCTCCCTGTCTTTGGAAGCCTACTCGCAATCAGACAATTCGGCCCTTTCATTCAAAGATATTACCAATTACTACAAGGAGGAGCACCGGCGCTATCCAGACCCTTGTAAGGGACTGCATCGCGCTGACGAGCGCCTCCTTTTAAAACTGTTTACCAATACTGTACTGTGCCCGGCGGTGCTAAAACATTTCAATTCATCCTTTGATGGCACGTGCCAGTTCTGTGGTGAGGTGGCTGACACCTTTCACATCGTCTGGGCGTGCCAGTCTAATCCATCTATCCCCCCCAACCCCAATCCCACGAGAGAGGATTGGGAGGCGGCCCTGCTCAGCTGTCAAGACCTGAAGGCCCAAGAGGCTCTGGTTCAACGGGCGCGGGCGGCGTTGCTTGCCAATGGAGCCCCGGAATAGGGGTTCCACCTAGTGCTGTGAGGGTAGGAGGCCAATAAGTCCCCAACCCAATCACCTCTCTGTAACCATTTAATGGTTATTAAATGTTTTCACCACCACCACCACCACCTGCCTCTGGATACCAAGAAAAATTCCTCCGTTTGAAAATGCACTGAAAATAACTTTCAACTGCACAAACACATGTGTCTCATATACATGCTTCGCAACACAACCATAAATACTGCAGTAATAATGCATGGTACAAGCCAACATTGCCATCGGGCGTCAGAACATGGGAATATTGTAATGACTTCATAGTTTAAAGGCAGTCGCTCTCAACAAAAGGCACACACGCTAGTGCACCCTCAAGACCACGTAGTGAATGCATAGTAAGTTCGAAAATATTTCACTGACCAAGTGCTTGCAGTAGATACTCACTAAGAACAAAATATCGCTATTGCGTTCAACTCTTAAAGGAGAAGTTTTGCCAGGTTTTTTTGCAAGGGTTGCCAAGTTTTTTAAAGTATATTTTGAAAGTGAATATCTTGCCATAGCCATCTCTTCAGTAACGTTTTCAATTGCCCCTTAATACCATGCAAACCGCTTCCATGGGTCAAAATACGCATGCGCTTGAACGGACGTTGTGGCGACACCAGCTTAGCCTCGGCGATATTAAAAGCGACGCACTTCTTTGCTACAAGCACTTTTGTAATCTATCTATCTATCTATCTATCTATCTATCTATCTATCTATCTATCTATCTATCTATCTATCTATCTATCTATCTATCTATCTTTATACTATCTATCTATCTATCTATCTATCTATCTATCTATCTATCTATCTATCTATCTATCTATGTAGCTGTCTAAGTCTGAGTGCTCTTGTGATCAACCCCCAAAATAATGGTAGTATGAGAGGGTAATATGGAATTAAATTTAGCATGGAAGGGTAAGGTGGTTCGACAAATACGACGCACTAGTCATGACATAAATAAAGTTATATCCACATCACATGGCACCTGTAATGACAGTTGTTGCGAATGACACTAGGCGTAATATGATTTTTGCTGGTGCCACATGAGCACAGTAATTAAGATTCACATCTAATGGCATTAGCTCATTGAATGTGTTCACTGAACACATGGAAGCACGACATGTGCCCTCTCGTCAGAAGGCGCTTGGCTAGAGTTTACAGAACCGACATCTGAGAGCGATTGTAAACGATGTTCCTATGCCTATTAAAAGTTGTTAAGTTTTAGGTAACATTTGAACGCTGTACGCGATATTGGAAGTAATTTGTGTGTTATATTCTCTTCCCAATACTCCCACTTGAAAATAGAAGGGGTCCTGTCAACCATGTTTACACACGCTTGCTGCTGTGCTCGTGCAGTGCCACGGCGTTATACTCGCTAGTATAGCAAAACAGGCCCGCTCGTGTTGGGCACCAGTTTAGATAGAGTGTTTTCAAACCTTTTTTTATTATTTGGTAAGCACCATAACTCTCTGTTAGTCACTGACGAAGCTGAAGTCTAAAGAGCAACTAGGCGCAGCTCCAAATCTCTCGTCATCTGTGAGGCACCTTAGTCGGTTCTCATGCTTCATCACAGCAGCTGCAGAGCAATCAACGTTCGTTTGCACTGATCCTACTTCATCGTGGTCACAAATTTGTGAATGCTGAACGCTTCGCAGTATATTTTGAACCAGCCACACATTATTATGCAGATCAATGTGCCATTCGTAACTTTTTGGTGTCATCACAGCCTTCCGATAAACATTAGCATGAATTACGAACCTCATTTCACATATAGCCTTGTGGACCCGGGATGCAAGATCGCAGTGACATTCGTTTTGAATGTAATTCGGTACGAAAGACATTACATGTGCCTTGTGTTAAGGTATTACATTCCCGTCGCGTACGTCTTCGAACCCTTTCTGCCACACAAGTGGCGAACACACGTGGGTAGCTATCTTCCACAGGTGTGCGTGTACGTGCCTGACAGTTAGCGTCTGCCCTGCGCATGTTTTTATTCCTGGCAATGAAGAGGCCGATCGCCTCGCTTCAACTTGTGCCCACAACGAGTGTGAGTGCCCAAAATTTCATGCCAGTTTGACAACGCTCGTCTGCTGATTAACCGACATCTTCAAAAGCAGCATCCACATCAGCGTGTTGCAAGCGGATCGTTCATTCCAGGCATGCGTGGTCATGGATTGAGTCGCTCTGACAGAGCTCTGTTATACAAGGTAATAGTCGGTTCTGTGTCAGTGCGCAAACAATTGTACCGTCAAGGACAGTCCGCGTCGTGTGGCTCCTGTGAGACAATAAAACACGTCATATTAGGGTGCCCGAAATTCGTTGTACAACTAGCACTACCCAAAAAGGACTATAAACTGATTGGGCTTAAATGCACGACCATTGACGATTGCTTTTTTTCAGGAAGATGAGTTTCTAGGCATGACCAGGCTCACAGAACGCTTTTTAACTTTCTCAACAAAAACAGTCTTTGCGTCACGTTTATAGACATTTTTCAGGTAACTATTTGTTCTTTTTTGCGTATGTGCTTTTTTTAACTTTCTTTTCTTTCCTTCTTTTTCCCTTATTTCTTCTACTCCTCCCCTTCCCGAAGGAGCAGGCAGGTGTTGTGTTCCTATTGGTGGCAATTGTCGGGTGTTCCCTCCCTATTTCCTGTGTCTTCGTGTTTTCTATGTACTCCTACTAAACAAATAAAGAATCTGCTGAAGAATAGCGAGAACATAAATTGGTAATTTTAATGCTTCAGCATCAATAAAAGCAGATGTCGGCACTGTTTACCCGACAAATGAAATGAACAAAGCTCGGTGTTACAGCAGGGATCTAACCTCGTCTTCTGCGTTATAATCAAGTATTCTTACATAGAGCCGTGGCAGATCTCGAAAGTACATTTGAAATCAACTCTAATGTTCGTGAAACGTCAATTTCGGTTGCAGTGCAGCCATTTAGATTTATAAACATTACATAGATACTCCTATGATACAGCCGTCACATCGGGTTGAGATCAACTGTAATTAAGGTCGATGAACTGAAGCTGACTGATCGTTTACATTAACTGACGAACGGTACACTCATTATTAGTAATTTTCGTTCGACAGCACTCAGAAAATTCATTGCAAGATAACGAAGTGAATGACGACGAGTGGATGAAGGCCCAGGTCTTAAGGCCAATAATGTCTACGTTGAAGCCACCGACTATGTTAAAGTACGGACAGATGGATGAACGTACGCACGGACGAATAGAAAGGTGGACGTCCGCCCTAACGGACAGGTAGACATGTGCACAGATGCACTCACTGTTGGACGCAAAGACGAACGGATAGATTGATGGATGGATGGATAATGGATGGATGAATGGATGGATGGATGGATGGATGGATGGATGGATGGATGGATGGATGGATGGATGGATGGATGGATGGATGGATGGATGGATGGATGGATGGATGGATGGATGGACGGACGGATGGACGAACGGACGGACGGACAGATGGACGGACGGACGGACGGATGGACGGAGAGTCCTGGATTCGAAACTACTCGTCAATTCGACAGTAATGTTCGTCAAACATCATTGTGCTCGCAGAGCTGGCTATGTAATCTTACAAACAATACATGCGTACTCCTCTCATACAGCTGTAACGTATGGTTAACGACTAGTCTAGTGAAGCGCCATTTACTGAAGTTCATTTAACTAACAGTGTCTGGGGCCACCAACCTCGCTGGCAAAAGCGCTACATATTAGCTTACTGCTTCTGGTATTGTGACAATTTGTGTAGCAGTTGGAATTTTTACGCAACAGTAAACATGCAACTGTTTACCACATATCACTGCATACATCATTTCTACATACCATTAGCGTCATTTCGTTACGTTCCACCCAATGAAAATTAACAACACAGTCACACTCCCCCGCATGCTTCGCATAAAATTGATCCCTAAGCTCCGTGGGATCTGCCGAATTTTCCAACTTGCTTATTCTGGGAGGTGCTATTGCACGACGAGGGTGTTGAGTAAAAGTTATATGTAGCCGTCAGTGATGGCGTACGGAACACAACTAAGACCGAGTGTCGGCACGTCCCCCACACCTACACTTGCTCGGAGCGGTCAGAATACGCCCTTCGACTGACCGTCGCCACCTGAAGGTTACTATTCAGTTGACTATGCATGCATAAAGTGGTGAAAAGTTGTCCGACACATCTTAGAACACACACAACGCGATGGTGCCCAAACAAATAGCGGATCTGATACGGTTCCATTCTTCTTGAGCTTCCCGTGTAGCGCTCGTCTGGATTGCGGCCAACTCGCCGACTTGTCTTGCTCGTGCCGAGGACCTGGGTGAGCAATGTATTTGCTCCTATGGTTATCCTCGTCTTCCTGATATTCTTCAATTGTTTTAGTTCGGTGGCGTCAACTAGAACCGTTATTTTGGTATCTTCGGGCGCTCCTGGCCGGGTGCGTGAAATTGTCACGCCAATTGAAACCCCCGAGCTGATGATGTGGTGGTGTTTTGTGGCATCTGCTGAGTGATGACATGTGCACTCCACGAATATTGTGTAATACTATAACTGCTTGGGCAAATTTTCTGTGGCCTTAGCATTAGGCATGTTCGTTTATGTAGGTCAATATAAGCTCAGCAGAATCACAGTATAGATTGCTTGTGCTAGGAAAATCAGGTTTGCGCATGTTAAACATTTATTTAGCCTCAGTATGAATCTGTTTGTTAACATAAGAAAGCTTTTAAACAAATGTGCGTAAGAAATTTGATGCTCACTAATATACAGCGATCGGAGAAACTATCAACTTTGAAATTGAAGAAATGACTTGGGACATAAAAATTGACGTGTTATATATTTATTTTTATTTATTTAAAAGTACATTCCAGGCCCCCAGAAGCACTGTGTGAGGAGCGTAACACAAGAAACATTTAAACTCGCGCAGCGTACAAAAAGGATGAAAGTAATATGAGAACAACGCAAAAAGTATTATTGTAACACAAGTGGGTATGCATTATGCAATGTGACTGTATTATGTGCAATACTACAAAAAAACAGGCAAGAAAAAAATACGCTTTCTCTCATCGCAGCTTCTTTGGAAAATAATTACAGACAAATGCGACATAAAGTGATTAATTTATATGTGAAGTTTAACATTCCAAAACCATTCTATTGCCGCATTGAATATGCAGCACCAAGAGAAGAACGCAGAGCACGCGCAGCGAGAGAGAAAGACGAGGTTCTCCTCTGATCAGTTTGCCAGTGTTCTGGTACAATTAAAGTGAGTTGTCCGACATTCAACTACTGCTGTTTCTGCATTGTGACACTTGTGGAGGTGCTGGGTATATGTTCGGGACGCCTCACCACAGCCCCGAACCTAGTCCAGAAAGCCTTCTGCGCATCGACACCCCCGTTCACGGCAGCAGCCGCCATCTGTTAGGCCTCTGCCCGGAGTTCGGTCCAGTGCCGGAAAGCGTGACCGTGCTGAAAGCATGACGGCACCTGGAAGCACTGGCCCCGACATGTCCAGCCCAAGCACGACACACGTGACTGTTTTGAACCCTCAACTTCCGGTTGACTTCGACGGAAACACATATGAGCACGCACATGACTGGCTCGAGACATTCGAGCACACAGCGAATGTTAACGGGTGGAACATCACACAGAAGTTGGGCTACGTGTATTTTCCGCTTCAAGACGGAGCCCGAACAAAGTTTACAAATCACGTGTTGTTGTCATGGGACGAGTTCCGGCAGAAGTTCCTCGATACATTTGCGAGCACCGAAAGACGAGAAATCGCACAGTGTATCCTCGAGTCACGGATTGAGAAACCAAATAAATCCGCCACGTTGTTTCTTGAGGGCATGACGCGGCTGTTTTGTCGAGCAGATCCCAATATGCCCCAAGCCAAAAAGTGCTGATAAAAGTGCTGATAAACTCTCCAAGGAGGCGACATCTATCGAACACGCACTGCATCTGCGCTACCGGCAGTATGACCACCCAAACCAGAGTGCACCGATCAGCGCGGAAGCCACGACCACAGCAACGACACCCGACGAAGGTTCTTTGCGCCAACTGATACGAGAAATCGTACAAGAAGTAGTCAAGAAGCTCGTCGCCAAACCGAATCACTTCCCAATTGCCTCAATAACAGAAGTTGTGCGCCAGGAGATCAGGCAAGCGCTCTCGCTTCCTGAGCCGAACAAGAGCAACCCCAGGGCAAACTATGCAGACATAGTCCACCGACAACCAGCGAACTTGCCGACACCGAATCAGTACCATCCGCTGACAGCGCCTTGATACTGCAGAGACACTTCGACGCCGAAGCAGCCACCACTTCGCAAAACTAACATCTGGCGTACCCCTGACCACAGGCCCCTGTGCTTTCAATGTGGGGACGCAGGCCACATCGTTCGGTATTGCCCGTATCGCGTCACAGAGTACCAAGGGTTTCCTTCCACTATTCCTCGGCGCCATTTCAACGAAACACCTGACGTCGACACGAGTGTCATGACCCTGCGGGATGTTCCTCCTCGGTTTTGGTCACGCTCACCTTCTCCAGGGCGTTGGTCTCCATCCTCTAGACGGAACACCACTGACATGCCAAGAATGAGATCTCCTAGTCCACGCCGGGGAAACTAAAAGCAGAAACCTCAGGGGGGAAGGTTGGCGAATCGTCGATGTGCTGAAAAATTCCCCAATACTGCTGAGCGAAGAGACACAAATTTTCAATGATCTAATGAAAGATGGGGTTGTTACTGCTGATATTGCAATTACGATTGACGGACATGACGTCATGGCATTGGTCGACACTGGCGCGGAATTCTCAATAATGAGTGAGAGTCTGGCCGACAAGCTCAAGAAAGTTAGAATAGAATGGACAGGACCGCAGATCAGAGGAGCTGGAGGGCAGCCACTCACACCTACCGGAAAGTGCACCACAAGAATGAAGATAGGGGATGCATTCTTCGTCGCAACTTTCGTTATTCTTTCCAAGTGTTGCACACAGGCAATCTTAGGGATGAATTTATTGCGTGAATATGGTACCACCGTTAATATACCGGACGGTATACTGACCTTTTCAGCGGATGAAAGCGCAGCGCTACACCGAAAATGCCTGCGAGTCATGGAGGATGTCACCATACCTCCGTTATCGTGCCGCCTTGTTTCAGTCACGTGCAGCGCGCAGCATACTGAAAAAGAAATCGCTGAACAAGTATTGACGCTCCTACTCTCTCGTGGTGTCGCAATTGCCAAAAATATCGTCAATGTTGTGTGCGGTGAAGCGGAGGTTCTGTTGACGAATTTTACCAACAAGCGACGACACATTACACAAGGCACTACAGTTGCCTACTTCGACGAGATCACCGAAATTCACGAGTGCTGTGCAGTACAACATGACGAGCTGCAAGCCACGTCAGCCCCACCACCTATTGACGTAAGCACGAATTTATCACCAGCGCAGAGACAGCGTCTAGTTCATCTTCTTCGCCAGTTCAAAGACTGTTTTTCGTCGACTTCGAGGGTCAATCAAACACCCCTGACGAAGCACCGGATAATAACAGAGGAGAGGGCAAGGTCAATACGACAGAACCCATACCGTGTAGCACCGAAAGAGCGTGAAACAATTCAGAAAAAAGTGAAGAAAATGCTCCCTGATAACGTCATCCAGCCGTCAAGAAGCCCTTGGGCATCGCTGGTAGTGCTGGTTCAAAAGAAAGACGGAAGCTTGCGATTTTGTGACGACTACCACAAGCTGAACCATGTGACAAAGAAAGACGTATACCCATCACCGCGCATTGATAATTCACTCGACAGGCTGAGGTATGCACGCTACTTCTCTTCAATGGACCTCATAATTGGGTATTGGCAAATGGAGGTCGACGAGCGAGATAGAGAAAAAATGACTTTTGTAACGCGTGACAGGCTTTGTGAACTTAAAGTCTTGGCCTTCGGATTGTGATCAGCCCCCGGAACATTTCAGAGACTAATGGATACCGTTCTTTCAGGCCTTAAGTGGCAGACATGTCTAGTCTATCTGGACGACGTCATTGTTGTTTCAAAAACATTTGAGGAACACCTGAGCAGGCTGCTATCGGCTATAAGGGCAATAAGGTCTGCTGGCCTGGCACTGAAACGCGAGAAGTGTCGTTTCTGTTTCAAGGAGCTTCAATTTTTAGGCCATGTGGTGAGCCACAGAAGTATTCGACATGATCCCGATAAAATTGCGGCTGTCAGAAATGTTTCGGTGTCAACAGATAAGAAAGCAGTCAGGCGTTTTCTTGGCCTAGCGCATACTACCGAAGGTTTATTGCCGATTTCTCCCACATAGCCTCGCCGTTAACACGACCCACAAGAGAAGACGTTTCGTTCACATGGGGCGACGATCAACCACCGGCATTTGACGATCTCCGACAACGCCTGCAGACACCGCCTGTGCTTGCTCACTTTGATGAGGATGCTCCTACCATGGTCCACACAGATGCCAGCAACATGGGTTGAGGCACTGTACTCGTCCAGTGGCAAGACTCAGCCGAGCGTGTGATCGCATATGCTAGTAGGACGCTTGCCCACGCCGAGTCCAAGTACTCCACAACGGAGTGTCTTGCTGTCGTATGGGCAGTTATGAAGTTTCGTCCATACCTTTGCGGTAGTTTCTTCCACGTAGTCAGTGACCATCATTCCCTCTGCTGGCTGACCAACTTGAAAGACCCGTCTGGTCGGTTCGCATGGTGGAGCTTACGCCTTCAAGAGTTTGATATGACGGTCGTGTATAAATCCAGACGGCAGCACGCCGACGCCGATTGCTTATCAAGGTCACTGATAAAGCGCGACGGTGACACAGAAGATGACAACATGGCCTTTGTAGGAGTCGTCTACACCACTATAATTTCGTGCAAGCAGAAGGAAGACAGCCAGTTGCTTCCCCTTATTGAATTTTGAATGGCCAAACAACAACCGTTCCTAGAAGATTTGCAAGGAGCCTGCCGTGATCCTGCTTACGTAGTGGTGTTCTCTATAAGAAGAACTTTTCTCCCAGAGAAAGCACCCACCTACTAGTCGTTCCAACGTCAATTCGTGAAGAGATACTTAGCGCTGGCCACGATGAGCCAACGTCTGGTCATCTCTGATATACACGCATATTGGCCAAAATTCACCAGAAATACTACTGGCCAAGACTTACAGCTATTGTGAAATATCACGTGCACATCAGCCTCGATTGTCAACGACGAAAAACGCCACCGTTAAAACCAGCTGGACTATTACAATCAACTAAAGTGCCCACGGTACCCCTTTTGCCTGAATTGGAATGCATATCCTCGGACCGTAACCGACTTCTCATGCTGGCAACAAGTGGGTAATAGTCGCCACTGATTATCTTACGCGCTACGCGGAAACAAAGTCTTTGTCAAGTGGCACTGCCGTTGAAACCACACATTTTTTCATAGAAAATATCGTCCTGAGGCACGTTACTCCAACAATCATGAAAACGGATCGACGTACCGCTTTCATAACCGCACTGCTGAAGTCAGGGCTTGAGCTCAGTGGAACAGCCCATCGGAAAACTACTTCTTATCATGCACAAACCAACGGCTTAACAGAATGTCTCAACAAGACTATTGCCGACATGTTGAGTATGTACATTGACGTGCATCACAAGAACTGGGATGAGATTCTACCGTACATCACGTTCACCTATAATACAGCGCAGCAAGAAACTACACGAATTGCGCCGGTCAGTCTCCTTCATGGCCGTGAAGTGAGGACAATGCTTGATGCCATGTTACTGCACAACTGCAATGACATCGATTTGGACACTGCATCTTTTACCCAACGAGCAGAAGAAGCGAGGCAGCTTGCACGCGCCCCAATCACCCAGCAGCAAAATTACGACGCCCAATGTTGTACTCTGCGACACCGACATGTCGTCTATCGGCCCGGTGAAAAAGTCTGGGTATGGAGTCCTATCCGCCGCCGGGGACTGTTTGAAAAATTTCTGAAAAGGTATTTTGGCCCCTACAACGTTTTACAACGCCTGAGTGACGTAAATTACGTGTCGTTCCGGACAGCGCCTCGACAACTCGCCGGCAGAAACCAGAAATCGTGCACGTTGTGCGAATGAAGCCCTATTTTTGGACTAATTTGCACCATGCATCTACTGCACCGTCTTTTGTAGAAGAGCATCGGGACGCTGCTCTCTGGAGGGGGGCAAATGCCGCATTGAATATGCAGCACCAAGAGAACAACGAAGAGCACGCGCAGCAAGAAAGAAAGACGAGGTTCTCATCCGATCAGTTTGCCAGTGTTCTGGTACAATTAAAGTGAGTTGTCCGGTATTCAACTGCTGCTGTTTCTCTATTGTGAAAATATTTTTATGAGATGCGCCGTAGTCCAGGGCTTCAGAAATTTCGATTACCGGGGGTTCTTGAACGTGCACCCATACCTCAGCACACGGGTATACACCACATTTATCTCCATCGAAAATGCAGCTGCCGCAGCCGGCATTCGATCTTACGACCCGGGGATAAGCAGCTGAGTACCTTAGCAACTGTAGACGACCGGGGCTGGGTGTGCTATAATGTGGCTAATATAACAAAAACATATCTATCATGAAATTGCACACAAACGAGAACATGGGCTCTGAAAAAAAAAACGAAAAGTAGACGGGGAATGAAACATTCTTTTGACAACCCTGTGTCAATGAAACGCTAGAAATTTTGAGGAATATTGTTAGATCTCTGGGTGCATGCGAACATCTATGGAGATACTAGCGAAAACGACAGCTCATGATTTCGTAATCCTGCTGGATCTGTGGGAAGTCTAGAAAGGCAATAATTATGCCCAAACTCTAAGCGCTCTGTCACGATCAAGTAGGTACTCGATGTCAAAAATTAGCAGCGCTAGTTGAAACGAAGGTAATAATAGCAGCAAATGACGAATAATCAGCACCTATCTATTATAATATTTGCAATATTGTGCTTTTTGTATATAGAGTACGCTACATTTCTGCTGAGTGTGGCACGATGGCGATGCATTGCACTTAGGAAATTTGCAAAGCCCCAATGTCATGTAACCTTGTCCCGTGTAAGTTGCAAAAGAAAGGAAGCGCGCACCAAACGCCACTCAGGTAGGCATGCTGAATGTTTCGCTAATCATCAGAAACTGACATGAAATTTACATGCAGGGCTTTTATAAACACAAGTATTTCTTTTCAAAAGTATAGAGCATATTTATAATTGGCCAGCACACAAAAGGAACCGTGCAAGAGAAGAAAACAGGACAAGCGCTTGTCTTACAACTGAAGATTTCTTTGAAGGAAGGCTTATATATTGTATCCAGAAAATTATGCGCCACGCCAGCTTACATCTAATCGATCAAACAAGTCTCTTGCTCTGATAAAGCAACAGTTGGCTGGCTAAAGCAATTGTCAACACACTTTGCCGTGTGGTAACCCTCTGCAATCTCACATGTCCGGTTATTATTTTGGTTGCACATCAATCATCGACTGCCATCATAACCAACAAAAACGTGGGAGTGCGGAGGCTTACCACATAGTGAAGTGTGTTGTCGATTGCGTTATCTAGCCAACTCTTGCTTTATCAGAGGGAGAAACTTATTTGATCAATTAGATGTAAGCTTTCGTGGCTCATGGTTTCCTGTGTCCAATATATATGCCTTCCTTCAAAGAAATATTCAGTTGTTAGACTAGCGCTTGTTTTTTTTCTTTTCTTGTGCGGTTCCCTTTGTGCACTGCACAAATATGAATAGGTTCCAACCTGCCTGCCTTTCAGTTCTGCTACAGCAAACAGCAGTGTGTATAATGCAAGCGCTTGTGTAAATTCTGTATTGTAAGTATCTTTATAGTGCCGTCACATCAATATTTAGCCTCTACTTGCATTCATTAGTTCAACTGAACAAACAGTTTCCGAGTATCTGCATGTAACAGGAGTGGCAAGCAATATAGCAGTACCTTTACGCATTAGTGCAATAGATCGATGAGAACCAAGAACTGATCAATAAAGTAGCCACGCACATTTTCCGGCAGAGAATCCCAGTACAGAATGGTATCAGGCGAACACTACAAATAAAAAATATGGGCAAGAAATTTACATTGTGACATAACGCCTGTCGCATTAATTAGGTGAAGGGGCAGAAAATATTGTGTTATCGTACTGTAGAACTGAAGAGTTGAGAATTCCTATTAGTGAAACATATACGTTGTGAGTAGATACGTCGTCGTTGTGCTTCAGTCACTATTTCCTCAATACCACAACATTTTACCGTGTCATCTCAAAAAGCAAATCTAAAATATTTATATATTGAAGCTTTGTTTGAGAGGTGGTCATTCAAAAATGGTTATCAGATATAAAATAGCGCTCTGAAAATGGCAAAAAGAAGTGTTACGGATTGTGGTGGTAATCAGCCATTGTTCGCATCCCAAATTTTCTCAGAACAAGAGCTTATAAGTGCGATTTATTTACATAGTATATTATATGGTTATCAGCTCATTAAGAAATTCTTGAAGATGTAACACAATGTAGCTCGTTAACACAGAGAAAGAAAAGAAGGGACCCAGCATTAGGGCAGCCTTGTGGTACATGTGATGACAAATTTGCAGCCAGACGTTACTGAAGGTGCAAAGCTGGACGTTACCAAAATCCAAAGAAATGGTATTGCGAGTGAAAGCTAAAATATTGAGTTGTATGTCCCAAAACCACGATATTAATATCGTGGGCACGGTAGGGATGGCTTGCGGAAATATCGAATACTTAGGGTGTTTTTACCTGCACTTAAATCTACGGACACGGGGCTTTAAATTTCGGCTCCGTCGAAAGTTGGCCGGAACGGCAGAAATTCAATTCTGCAACAGTTAGGTCAGCAGTCTAGAGACATAACTGCTAGAGCACTACACTTGATTGGAAGAAAAAGCTAGATATTCATTTCGCAATATTACTGGTCTTTCAAATTCTTGGAAGTTGTAACAACAGTATGGGAAGCTTCTTGTTGCTCCAGAGTGACTGGACCCTCAGACAAAAATCACCCTTATTTGTTCACGTGAAGCATTAATATTTGTAAAACAACCATCTCCGCGTGAAGGAACTAGAAGAACCATAATGTTTATTTTCAGACCACTCATCGCCAAAGACTTTTGCGTCAAAGCTTCCCACTGAGAGATTTGGGCTTGCGGAAAGTGATAAAATTAAGGACACCTTAGCATCAACTTAAACGTAAATCGCAGTGATAGCGTAATCAGGCTACGGTCATTTTGCTTTCTCATTCGCTAGCCTTGCTTCGCTTCTCGGTGGGCACGTCAACAATGTTACTAGGAGAAGATTGTCTGTTCGAGCAACAGCAGTCACTGAAAAATGCCCTTTAAAGTCTGCTTCACGTACGGTTGCTAAATGCCTACTGCTCCATAAATCTTTCTTCTGTGAATCGGCAAAATACCCACTACGTGTCCGCAAAGTAATACCAGCCTACGCAGTCACTCGGTTTCTTGACGAGTAGCCGATATCGATGAATAAATATGTCTGAGTGCTTTCTATTGAGAAGTCTATTAATTCCTTGAGTTAGTGTGCAATTAACGTGTTCCTTGTTCCCTAACCTTGTTCTTGCCATATTGCACATCTTGGAGAGAATTGTAACATTACCTCACATTCATACCCGTACTGTATGACAGTTCACAGCTTTGTGACTTTTTGGGCATGTGTGGTACAGGTTGCCTATGCATGCAGGTGCGTATTTAACCCCTCTCTCATTCTCTATTATTTTCGTTTTTTTCACCCTTCCTCGTTGTAGAGTCGCAAACTGGGTTTAATCAGGTTGACCTCCCTGCCTTTCCTTTTCTTTTTCGTCTCTCTCTCTAGCGCATTTTGTGGGGTCTCGAAATGAAAGCCCGATCTCGGAGGAAACAGACAAAGCAGACGCAGTAGAACCAGACAACACACTTATCTAACTGCCTTTACTTCTACAATATCGTCAGTCAAATGAAATGTGTCACTTGTGACCGGCTAATACAACTCAGTTGGCACAAATACAAACAAAAAGCAACGCAAACAAGGTAACACAAGCTGGCGTCACCCATGGTCGTCGCATTCCGTTTGACCTTGTCAGGAGACGACCAATCACGCAAGCCACCACACGCGAAAGCGAGCTACTCATGTCTCATATGGCGCCACACAGCCTTGCCGCCTGGCGCCACTCTTGGTGCTAACGTGCTAACCATAACGACGATCATGAAGAGCACAATGCCACTTCTCTCGTGGCGCTTAAACATAATGCGGCCCATCTACGAGACACGTGTGCACCACGAAGCGTAAACTACTTTACGGGAGGTGATGGCACATTCACAAGTTCTAGGCAATGTCATGGTTCATTGTTAGAACGCCAGCTCACCAAGCAGAAGTCCAGGGTAAGCTTCCCACTCCACCTAAAGCTGTCTAATTGATAAACGTCATGTACATAAACTTTTCACTCCCCGGCAACGCTGATTTCTCGCCCCCAACCAACAACGTCGAGGCAAACATTGACACCCCCGCCAACTCGCACGTTTCTGCGTAAGGACTACTTTAACGGTGTCGTGTTGATATCATGAAATGATAAATTGACTATTCTTTCCATATTAAAATAAACAAGAAAAAACATCAACACAGATTTCACGCAAAGAAACTTTTTTATGAGCTAAAGATATGTCTCGTTTTCAATAGCTAATTCAGGTTGTTCCTGTGTTTGAAGTAGTCGATTTATTTATCGTCATGCTATAACCTCCCACTTTCCTATCTTTCGGAGCGCAGAGTGATCCTCCCAGGCAAGCGTTCTTTCTGGCTTACTTCCAGACAGTGTCTGAATCACCTGCTGGATAACCATGTTAACGAGAAATTCATTTTTCCCCACGAGTGATTATCTTATTGATGCACACTAATGCGGAAGTGAGGCTAATGATAGCAGTGTTCATTTTTTAACATACAGCGAAGCGATGTCGGCCGGATATTTGCGCACTAATCAAGTACGTAATTAGGGCCAAAGAAGAGCGTATTTACAGAATTTGATTGCCTAGCTGGCTATAGCTGCTGTCACGTCATCTTTCCTCGTAATCCGAAATGCAATCACGGGCCTGCCAGCAATTTGTCTTGCACATATCTCGTCGGACCGTATGGTTTCCGTTAGAGACACTGGGGTAACGAAAATTTCATTACAGGGGGCTTTTCCTGGCTTGATTAAATCAATGCACAGCCGCGCTTGTTTGCCGATTGCAAGACGGGTTCATAGAGCGCAACATTTGTGGTACGCACAAGCTTGTGTTAAGTCAATCTACATCCTGTTTGTCGAAGTCAGGTTTCACATCATCGTGGATTTTATTTCATTCCCTTCGGAGAGCACAAATGCATCCGAAGAACATAGTAGCATGCACGAATTTCGTTATCCTCATATGTTTGTCTAGTGTCTTCTTCTAAACTGTGCACTCTGAAAACTAAAAGAGTGCTGGGAACTCTCTTTGGGAGGGTACTTTCTAGTCCCATATTTCACTCTCTTTTCTAGAGTAATTCACCTCTTGTTGAGGCAGAGTACAGCGATTCTGCCAGAACGGATCATTCAACTCAGCCTCATTAGAGTAACGTAAATATGCCTGCAGCAGACTAGCACTACCCAACCAAAGAGAGTAGTAATACACATAGCGAAAACAATAACAGCTTGTGGACGAAAATTGGGCTTTTTATTTGTTTTTGGCTGATTTTCTTGCGCGCAGATTGTAAGGATACCTCAATGCGAGCACTTAGACAAAAATAAAAAAGATGTTAAAAATATTGCCGACAGAAACTCGCACCTTGGACCTCTAAGCGCACTGGAGATTGCAAGCCCGACACACTAACTTCCACACCACACTGGAAGAGAGAACAGGAACGTATATCATTGACAACGTTTGTGATATGTCTCCATTTTCTTGTTTAGAAGCGTAGATTTTAGTGTCTCCGCTGTTCTCAATACTAGCCGGGCTGTAGCTCACGTGTTTATTGTTTGTTCTGTTGTGCTTCATGTGATCAGGACGCCGTTCTGATACAATTTACCGTTGAGAAAAGGGTATATTCGTGCGACCGATTATATAAAAGGCATTTGCACTGACTCGCTAAGCGGTTAGTCATTTCTGCATACGAATCATCGGGCTTCGGAAACGTACACTGCACTTAGTTTTTTTTTTTCATCCCCTTTGACATATTTCAGTCATCTTTGTTCACGTTAAGCGACTAGAGCCACAATACTTCACTGTAGCCGTATCGTACGCGAGGCTTACGACAGCATCCTTCGTTTGCGACGGTCAATGTAGAAACGTGTATAATGTTATAAGGGGATTGCAATGGCAGTCTGCATTTAGTTTCAATCACAACCGATTCACTGAGGTAGTATTCGCTTATTTCACTACATAGATCTAAAGCTAAAACGCGGATATTAACAGTTCCATGTGCCTCCAAGTGCGCTGAAATTCACTGAAGCGTAATGAAAACGCCATTCTTTTTGTTGATCACCTCGAACACCTCAAAAAACTAATGGAGTACTTTTTACGGCATATATGTGTGGTGATTAGGTAGTGCTAATGACTGGCGGCTGGCCGACACTTCTAAATGTGATCAAGAGCAGGAGTGTAACCGCATTTTACTTCCTCATGCTTAAAGAGTATATGGGCATTCCACTCTCTCAAAAAGAGGTAGGCCCCGCCACGGTAGTCTAGTGGCTAAGGTGCTCGGCTGCTGACCCGCAGGTCGCGGGTTCAAATCCCAGCTGTGGCGGCTGCATTTCTGATGCAGGCGGAAATGTTTTAGGCCCGTGTACTCAGATTTGAGTGCACGTTGAAGAACCCCAGGTGGTCAAAATTTCCGGAGCCCTTCACTACGGCGTCTCTCATAATCAAATAGTGGTTTTAGGACGTTAAACCCCACAAATCAATCAAAAAGAGGTAAAGTAGAAAACATACTGAATCTCTCAATTCATACAAAATGAAAATGAATTTTACTCTTTTAGATGCTTTGCGAAAGTAAAAGAACACCCTGAAGAGTAACTTGGCCTTTTCACTCCTGCGATACTCTACACAGTTTTAGAGTGTGGGCAAGTGTTTAGGGAAGGCCGTTCACGTATTTCCAGCTGCCGCACCGAAAGAAGGGAAACATGTTTAGAACAATGTGCTTCGTCATGATCATTTCGACAAGAGCATTTGTCTACTAGAGTGGCAACCCCTTTTTCAAAGATTTCTTGTTCATGTTGTTCTTGTTCATGTTGATGACGACGACGAAGTGTCTATTTCATAGAACGCTTGTACCCATGTCTCAAATTTTCTATTTGTTTTGCCGCGAATTCCGGGAGCTGCCGCTCCCTCCTTGCGAGAATGGATGAGGAAGCCTCTCAGGATTTTCGAAGGGGACAACCGCTACGTCTGGCAGCGGCTAGGAAACGTGGAACCACCTCAAGTGGCACAGACAGCGAGGCAACGAAGCTCTATTGCGATGGTTTTGAGTCATCGGATGACGACTACACAGTTGTCATGAGCCGCAATGCAAAAAGAAGACTGCTACGAACATCGTCGACGGCGAGTATATCCACCGTGCAGGCTACCGCGCAGCGTTGGCCACACACTATACTCTTCATGGCTGTGGACCCTTCAGCCAACCTACGGCGGCTTAACAGGCAAGCCCTCTCTGCATACCTCTAATGACTCACTCCAACTGAGATTAAAGACGTCAGGAACAACTCACGGAAGAATGTTCCAGCAGTTGATGTTCTACACCGTAGTGCGTTAGCAAAGCCTACAGAACATCTCGGAAATCGACAGAGTCACAGTTAAATCTGTGATCCCCACTGACTGTAAGGGCAGTGTTGGCGTCATTTATTACGTGGAAATTTCCATTCCCGCTGACAATTTCCCGAACTTGATAAAGCCAACTACAGACGACATCCTTATCAAGCACATCGCAAGGCTTTGTCAGTCACGATGCCTGTAGATTGTTTTTGAGGGAGACAGTCTTCCCCCACACGCCAAAGTTGGCCACGTTCGCCACCAGGTCCGTCTATACATACCGAAGCTCCTACAATGCTTCAGATGTTTCAAGATGGGACATGTCTAAGGAGTATGTACCAGCAATGTCGTGTGCCCGCGGTGTGCCGAACCTTATTGAGAAGACACCTGCCACGAAACTGCGTTCGAATGCTCAAATTGCCACGGCGCTCATAAAGCGTCGTCTAAAGATTGCCCACGAGTGCGAAATGAACTCGCGGTGCTGAAACGCATAGTGCGCGACAATTCAACGCACAGGGAAGCCACTGCTACTGTGAGACGACGTCAGCGTCACCACAGAAGATCATCACGCAACGTGACATCTGCCGATAGAGACACGTCATCTCAAGCAACAAGAACTGGCCCCCCATCGTCAAGCTCTGCGAAGACGGATACACCGAAAACAGAATCAGGGTCAAGACTTCCACCTTGTGAAGAGTGGCCATCACTTCCACGAACACAGCCTGTTCCAGAGGTTCATCGAATCCCGCCAACCTCGATGCCATCACGAACCACTGATGAAAAGACAACAGAGGATCGCCAGGTCATCAACATGTTGCAGACCTTTATGAGCGCAGTGCGCATGCTCCTAGGCCACATCAACACCCCATCAGCGCAGAGCGAACTCCAAGTGCTGGACACTTTGAGTCCGGTGCTTGCAGCTCCAAGGTTAAACGATGGCCCGCAACATGTTATCCTTTCGAGAGGAGGTCAAGAACGCATCTGTCCTTCTGTGCAACGCCAGAGGCCTTAGGGCACGTATGTCCGAGTTCCCGCAGCGTGAATTCACGAACCAGTTCTTCATAATTGTGATTTGTGAACCGAATCTGTCAGCTCAGATGAGACTGTCTGAATATGAGTGCTTTATGTCTTCTACCCACGGAGAGCGCAGCAAGGTCGTTGTTTTCATACGGCGCGACTTAACTTATGTTCATCACCCTGTACCCCCTGACGCAGGAAACCAGTACGTTTGCCTAACTGTAAAAAACAAGAAGACCATATTTACTATCAGTGGAGCCTACTTACATCCGTCAAGTCGTCTAGACCGTGAGCGCTTGCGCGGATATTCGAATTCAACTCTCCAGCCATGGGTGATAACTGGCGACTTCATTGCCCACCACTACTTATGGGGAAGCTTCAGGGTCAACACTAGAGGTAGGCAGTTAGTGTCTGCCTCTGTCAGTTAGTGTCTACTTCTGTCGAGTATGTGACTGATGTACCTCCAAAGCTTTCCATACGCCTGCGATATCGCACTGCTATTACATAAATGGACGGTGGAAAGCATGGTAAAATTGGCCCACTTATTGATGACCTCGCTGAAGAATCAGTCATTTTGTTTATAAGCAGCCCTCTATGACCCGGTGCCCAAACTAATCCAACTTTTCTCAATTGAAGAAGTAATAATGCATGCGACGCCTTTACTATATGCGATTCAGGACCAACAAAAAATGCTGCGCAAAGAGACAGATAACCTATATATATAACAGCTGATGTAACGTTTGTGTTTAGGTTTCGTAAGGAGAGTACCTTTGCTCGAATATTAGCCACAAAACTAGATATGAAATCAGATGGTTAAATGGATTAGGCCAATCTAAGCTCGGGCTGATCATACCAACACCTGACTTTTCGTCACACTGTGATGCATCTGTAGCAATATATACGCCTGTTTTGGTACTCTGCAAGTGTTCTTGCTATAAGCCATCTATAGTGTGATGTGGGAGCAACTTTGCATTAATAATGAGAATGTCGTGATCGACTTGCTTCGAAGTATCGCTAGTCAGTGTTATTTTGCAGACACGTACATTGAGTGAGTCCAGTAAACGTTACAAATATGATGGTGGGCTGTGAAATTGTGGCCATCTAACACCAAAAAATCATTCCGGACAGGATATAAATACTGTCTGCCACTGCTGTAGGGGTGACTCATAATTTTTTTTAAAAACCTGTGAACGGTCAAAATACCTGAAGAACCTTTGAGCTCTAGGTATTATACGCAGTTAGAAGCCGCTTTAGAAAGACCGAGGCATAAGCGTAACAATTCTCTTCCTAAAATATTTACGGCTGGAGTTTGTAGGCCGAAACATCAGCGAAAAGCACGCAGTCAAATACCAGAATAGTGCGAACTTAGATTTGATATATCACTACTAGTGTATCTCTTTTCATGCTGATTCGGTAATTGCTTATTCTGAGCAACGTCCCGAAGGCTGATGCACCTTTTCCATCTATGTATTTGATGTGTTCGTGCTGGTTAAATGTTGCATTAAATATTACCTCAAGATATTTAATAGATGCCACCTGAGGTACGTTCTCCAAGTGTTGACATAGTGAAATGTGCACGGGCTTCCTAAGTGGAAGACAAGAATGGCACATTTACTTTGATTCAGTAAGAAGTGTTTGTCATTGAGCCAGTTCTCTAAAGTTGCTAAGACAATACTGAATCTGGTCATATAAGGGCTGAATGGTGTCTTCCTTGCAAACAAGGTGATATCATCTGCATAAACATAAGTTGTAACGTCTTGATAACGTAGGATTCTGCTCATTGGCACAATAAATAGCACCGGGTACAGCACTGAACCTTGTGGTACTCCTCTGGTTTGTGGGGAAATATTCGACGAAAAGCCGCCTTTAACAGTGTAAAACTTCCTGTTCGTAAGAAATTAGTGAATCCACGTTTCTATGTTAACCGGAATAATGAGAGATTCTAATCGATCAGAATACCATGATGTACAGTATTGCGTGCTTTAGCGATATCTAAAGTGATTGGAGCCGCATACTTGTTGTGTTGTCATGCTCACTGTATACAACTTTCTCAATCAGCATTTGCATTTTATATAAAACCCGGCCCTGAACCCAATTATAAAGGGGCTTCATCATTGACGGTGCACATCTGAGAAACCAATGCGTTCGCGTTAGATTAAGTCACTTGTAACTGTGGAGCACATCAATTTGAATCAACAGACATAATCCTTTTGCAATATTAAGCCAAGCATGTAGGCGACGCAAAACCTCATTTTAGAAGTGTTCCTCTTTGTCGCTTATGTTCTATTCGATTAGTTAGGTCGAGTTTTTGTGTAGCACGATCGCTCATTGGTTCAGGATTGAACTTTTCCCACTTCCATTTTCATTGAAGAGAAATACCTGTAGGTACGCGCTGACAAATGCTGCGCAAAGTTTTAGGAGTTGTATCACAACAAATCCAAGATTTTTTTCCAATAAGCTGGGATTTTCAATAGGGTTAGCATTGAAGGAGAATGAGGCAGAGGAGCAAAATGGGAGAAGCTTAACCAGAGGAGTGTACGATTTACTACCTTACACTGGGGTAAGAGGATTTTCGATTCCAGTATGGAAAAATCTCTCAATAAATTTCACCAGATTTGACTTCAAGGCAATCGGCCTTATGCTGTCTGGTATGTACCCTCCGTCTTGTTTCTTCAAGAGAAGTATTTTCTTTCAAGAGAAGTACTTTCTTCAAAAAAAGAAAGTACTTTCTGCAGTTTCAGTTGGATACGGCTTATGATGTCAGGAGGGGCGCCTGCCAGAGAGCCGCCGTTCGGTGGCTGATCGCCTTTACCACTAGAGAAATAGTCCCGCTCTGAAACAAGGAAAGTATATTGAAGAAGGGGAAGCATCAGCCCTACTCATGACGTCAGTCTAGAGTGCGCACCCATGGGTGCAGACGTGTATGTAACGTTCTATGAAAAGAATGATGCCTCAGACTTCTAAAGTTTGATCTGACTATCCGCCTCGTGCGCTGGTGTTTGGAGTGGTACCGGTGGCGCCACCAACGGCAAACGGCGGTGAAAAGCGGATCACGGGGCTATACTTTGCGCAAAGTTCCAGCCACTAACCAATGTTTTTAATCACTGTAGAATATGGTTCGATATTGTCACTGCCGACGCTTCTCTGCTAGAAAGCCATGGCGTTTGGCAAATTGAAGGTTCTTTTTATTTGTTTAAAAATTACGAGCGCTTTTTTATATTGCTGCGCACTAGTGTTGTATATTGCATGCGTTTCTAACGTTCACACGTTTGATATAGTAACGGCGAACTGTGATAATATGGTTTTATTTACAGGAAGTGAACGATGATCGTTTGCGGCAGCACACTGCGACCGTGTCAAGACCCTTCGTCTTCCTCTCCTTCTCTTCTCTACCTTTTACTAGTCCGTTACAGTCCCCCGCAAGCAGACGAAGCCCGTAGGGCGTTATGATGCACAAGGAGGGTAGAAAGGTTTCAGGCGAGCAACGTGAGTGAGCTGCGTTCTGCTCGATCGTCGACCATTGGACAAAAGACGAGCTATTAAGTGTGTGAGCTGGCTGAGACGCTCCAAAACTACAAATGGACCTGAATATCACGACAGAAGCTTTTGACACAATTCACGCTTGCGTTGCGGTGTCCAAAGTAACACCAAGTCACCTTTTTCGAATAAAACCGGTTTGTTGCGGTCGTCGTATCGTTCCTTCGAACGACGTTGAGAGGCCAGAGTCCGAAGACGAGCAATTCGACGGGCTTCTTTCGCGAGGCACAGGGTGTTTGATAAAGAGTCGTCATTATGTAGAATGAAGGGTAAGAAAGTGTCTAGAGGGCTTAGTGGCAACCTGGCGTACAATAGATAAAATTGGCTGAAGTTCGTTGTTTCATGTTTTGCTGTGTTGTACGCATACGTGATAAAAGGCAGCACTTCATCCCAGTTCTAGTGATTGGGAGAAACGTACTTTGCAAGCATGTTGGTCAGCGTTCTGTTTGTCCGTTCATTGCGGCCATTCGTCTGCGGATGATATGGTGTGGAATGACGGAACTGTGTCGTGCACACGCGTAGTAATTCTTCAACGGCATCAGCAGTGAACTGGCTGCCACGGTCGCTGATAATAACACGTGGTGGGCCATGGCAAAGGACAACGGAGTGGAGCAAGAAGTCTGCCACGGATGGAGCGGTAGAAGAGGGAATGGCTGTGGTTTCAGCATACCGCGTAAAATGATCAACGCACACAATTATTCAACGGTTCTTATTGTTAGATAACGAAAATGGACCCATAATGTCAATTCCTACTTGTTCAAAAGGTGTGCTGGATGGTGTTAATGGCTGAAGGGGACCTGGTGTAGCGATGGCCGTGCGCTTGTTATAGCTAGTGACGTAATGCTTAGTTGTTTCATACATCTTGGGCCAGTAAAAGCGTTCCTGCGTGCGGTTCAGCGTTGGTATGAAGCCGAAATGACTGGACGTTGCATCGTCGTGCATGGCACGTAGAACATCGAGCGAGGGCTCTCGGGGACAGCTAGAAAAAAACGTGCTCCAAGCCTGAAGTAGTTAGTTGTATAGAGCAACTTGCCCCGGACAGTAAAGCGACCGCTGTGTTGGAGGCACGTGCGGCGGCAAAAAGAGGATTTAGGTTGAGATCGTTGCGTTGTTCTCTCTGGAAATCAGCCGCGTTGGGGAACGTGCTTGTAACAGCAGCAAGGCAGTCGTCAAAATTCTCAGCATCGCTGTCGGTAGTCGCAAGAGGAATCCGGGAGAGGCAGCCTGCGTCAGCCTGACGACGGCCACTCTTGTACGACACCGTAAAGTCGTATTCCTGAAGTCGCAGCGCCCAACGTGCGAGGCGGCCAGAGGGGTTACACAAACCGACCAGCCAGCATAACGAATGGTGATCCGCAATTATCTCAAATGGCCTCCCGTAAAGATAACAATGAAACTTCTGTACGGCAAAAACAGCTGCCAGACATTCCTGTTCAGTAACTGTCTAATTGCAATCAGATTTGCTCAGGCAACGGCTGGCATATGCCACGACATGCTTTGCGCCATTGTGACGTTGTACGAGCACCGCTCCTATACCGATACCACTAGCGTCTGTGTGGACCTCAGTCGGGCAAGATAGATGGAAATGACGCAACAGTGGTGCTGACGTTAGTACAAACTTAAGTTGTGAGAATGCGGCGGCACACTCTGGTGTGCAGTTGAAGGTTGCATTCTGTCGCAAGATGCTTGTCAGCGGGTACACGTTCTCCGCAAATCGTGGAACGAAATGACGAAAATATGAGCATAGGCCGACAAATGAGCGAAGTTCTCGTGCGGACTGCGGTGATTTTAAAGAGCTCACTGCTTCTATATTGCGAGGATCGGGTCTGACGCCATCCTCGTCGACCAAGTGACCCAGCACGAGAATTTGTCGTTCGCCAAAGCGACAATTTTCAGAATTCAGAACCAGCCAGTTTTTTAGATGCAGTCAAGAACAAGACCGAGGCGGTTGTTATGTTCCTCAAACGTACGGCCAAAGATCACAACATCGTCAAGGTAGCACATGCATGTCTCCCATATTAGACCACGTAATACTGTGTCCATAAATCTTTCAAAGGTGGCTGGAGCATTACAAAGACCAAAAGGCATGACATAAAGTTCAAGTAAGCCATCCGGAGTTACAAAAGCAGTCTTTTCTTTGTCGCTGGGTTCCGTAGGTATTCGCCAATAATCTGACCGCAAATCAAGCGTTGAAAAATAAAAAGTGGCATGCAAGCAATCTATGACGTCATCAATTCGCGGTAAGGGATATACATCTTTCTTCGTCACAGTGTTTAGACGCCTGTAATCTACGCAGAATCTCCAGGAACCATCCTTTTTCCTGACAAGAATTACCGGGGCTGCCCACGGGCTTGAGGACTCTTGCACGGCACCTTCGTTCAGCATGTCCTTTACTTGTTCGGCGATAACTTTGCGCTCAGAGGATGACACTCGGTAGGGCTTTTGGCGGATGGGATGTGCAGAGCCAGTGTCGATTCTGTGACGAGTGCGGGACGAGGGTAACTGAAGGGGTGCATCTCTATGTTTGAAGTCGAAAGCAGCGACATGCCGGGAAAGGACCTGCACCAGCGCTTGCCGTTCCGTCGTACTGAGAGTCTTGCTAATCATACCGAACATTAAATCTTCATTATGGCGAATATCACAAAAAGAGGAAGAGGTGGTGAGGTCCGTAGCTAGTGCTACTATCGAGCTGCATGAGGCTTCATCGCAGAGAGCTATCTTCATCCAGCGAGGAAGCACAACCGGCGTGGCAGAACAGTTCAGCGCCCATAATGTTGCTACTCCTTTTGTCATGTACACGACGAAACAGGGCACAAGTATGTCCTTCTTAGAACAGTTCTTGAGTAGAGGCCCCACTACGAGGTCAACACAAGCATCATCAACCGCTGTGGAAGAGACTCGGGAGGGTGTCAGGAACCAAAAAGGTGCTATCACTTCATCAATCACACTAAGTGTGCTTCTGTCTTAGCCACGGTATTCTTCTTCGGAAAGAGATGGTAGAAACAAATTGTTTAGTGACATTTCCCCGCTACCACAGTCGACGGAAGCACCGCATTGCTCCAGGAAATCGATACCAAGAATGACATCGTGCGAACAACGAGATAGAACCGGAAATTCCGATACAAATACTTTCCAGCCAATGAAACAGCGACAACACATACACCAAGAGTATTAAGCCACTCGCCGCCTACACCACAAAAGGTAATTGTATCGTGCCATGAAAACATAACTTTGCTACCTAAGCGGTTTCTGAAGGCGAGGCTCATCACACAGTCGCCCTAGTGTCAAATAACGCCATCATCGGTATTCCATTGATCAACACATGCACTTTGTTTATGAGCATAACAATAGGCAGAGGTATATCTTGAAAAGACCGTCCGGCAACCTCACCTTCATTGGCCGCGGATGCTAGTTTGCCGGCGGCGGAAAAGAAGAACGACGCAGAGGAGACGGCGAGCGACGAGAACGGTTGGATGGTGGTGTCAAACTCCACTCGGATGCTGGCGAATCACTGCGCCTGGTCTCGTGCGAAAAACGGTCCCTTGGAAACAAGTCGGTTGTCCGCAGGTCATATGAAGCAGCGGGTTTTGGTGGCGAAGACATGGCTGGTGTCCTTCGCGATTGGTGGCATTGTTGGCGGCCATAACAAGCGATATGCCCAGTGAAACCACAGTTGTAGCACACGGGAGGGTCACGGTTTATGCTATATTCATCGGAACGAATCCTGGGCCGCTGCTGTCGGAGAGGAAGTTAGTTATCACGCGAAGAACCGGTTTCTGCCACTCTCTGGAACCCATTGCATGCGTCGTAAGTTGCATCTTGGTAGTAGGGTCGGTGCTGTCCTTGCCGCAGCAGGATGTAGTCCGGCTGAGAGTCCTGAGTATAAAAATGCGGCTGTGCTCGTCGTGATCGTGCGTCATAGGCAGGGCCTCTATCGTAGAGACGTGGCTGATACTGAGGTGCGGCATCAGAATCCTCAAAGCCCTCCGTCACTCGGTGCGAGGAGATTGAAGCAACGTTTCGCTCGAACTCTGGTGGCTGGTACGGGGGATGAGTGCTTAGGCGGTGTGCCACTTGCGCGTACAGGCCGAGTTTTCACGTACTATTTGCCGGATTGTTGATGCAAGATCAAGCGCCTGGTTGCTGTCTATACTCGCGATGGTCGTCACATTGGCTAGCCTGCCGAACTTCGGCGTGATGCGCCTCGTCTTTAGTTGCTCAAAAGTGCGGCAATGGCGAATGACATCGGTGACAGATGTCAAGCTGTCTTTCGCGATGAGAAAACTATAAACATCCTCGGTGATTTCTTTTAGAATGAGCCCGACTTTGTCTTCCTCAGACATTCCGGAGTCAATGGTCCTACATAGCTCTATGACTTCCTCAATGTAGGTCGTGCAAGTTTCACCTGGCACTTCAGCGCGTTGCATCAGCGTCTGTTCTGCTCTTTTCTTTTTCGATCTGGGGCGCTGAAACGCTAATTGATTTCAGAAACAAATATGTCTCACGTCGTTAGCGTTTCCTCCCGATTCTCGTACCACATCAATGCAATATGCATCAGAAAGAGCGCGACGTACAAAAGCTGAGAAGCGGCATCCCATTTGTTAGCGGCGCTCACCCGTTTGTAATGGATGAGCCAAGCCTCGACGTCTTCATCTGGTCTGCCGGCGAAGGGACGAGCATCTCTCAGTTATAAAGCCGACCTGGTCGGCGCAGAAGTGAAAAGGGGTCGGTGTTCATCTGCGTTGTGGGAAATGTCCAGCCCAGATGGATTCGGTGGAAGTCCAGCGATGCGACGGTTCCGTCGAAGAACTTGCGGTTTAACCTTCGTCTTCGGGCGTCGATTACCCAGCACGTCCACCACAATTGTAACAGCGAACTGTAATAAATTGGTTTCATTTACAGGAGGTGAACGATGGTCGTTCGCGGCAGCACACTGCGATCGTGCCAAGACCCTTCATCTCTCTCTCCTTCTCTTCGCCAGCTTTCACTAGTCCGTTACAATATGTTTGCGTGACTAGCTAACGCAAAAGAAATAAAAGCTGCTGCAGAGTATAAAGGTATTCTTGTTTCATTAAACAACTTGAGCAGTACAACAAGAACGCAAATCATGGTTGCATGCATGCATCGCAAATGCACAAAAGACACATAGTTTCAACTTCGTCCAACACTTTCAACTTCGTTGAGCTGATTATGAATAGGAACAACAAGGGAAAAGATGAGTAACATTGTAATATGCGTGAAATACGCGTATTAGTGCGTGAAATCTCTAGAGCAAATTACCAGCAAACATTCAGTTTTTTTCACTTCGCAGAAAATAGAAAGAATATTAGAAACTAGAAACTGCAATACATTGACGTAATACTGAAAACCTAATCACTAACAGCGTTGAAGCCACAATTCTCTTTCAAATGCATTTGAAATTGAGCATTAGGAACTGAGGTTTGTATAAGAACTTCGCACGGGTGTCATACCTCAGATTTAAATAGGAAATGCATTCTAGATGTCCCTCTGGTAGGTGAAAGTTCAAAACACATGCAATTCTAGAAATAAGGTTTGTGGAATGGCGAACACATAGAGGGGCGACTCACCTTTAAAAAAGAGTATTCCAATGGCAATTCATTATTAGCCAATACAACAACAATAACAACACACTTGTTACCACGCACTGGTGTCGAGCAGACGCGCAAGGCTGAGCGTGGTCTTTTACCTGTAGCAGAATCATGCGCGTACGTACAGCAACTTCGAAAAAGTTGCCGTCGTACCAGGGGTGCCCTGGAAGTATCTCCTGTTTTCCTCATCGCGTCAACAAACTGCGTCGACGCCCAGACCTACACACACAGCTGACTGGAAGAAAACCGCAGTCTTGTAAGAGGCCATTTTCTAATGGGACCAACAAAAAAGTGCATGCCTAAGCATTTCCGTGTGTGCGATGACAGCTGAGCGAAATCAGGGCCCATCGGCCGATGTGTGGCCATGAGCTTTACACAATTTTAACGTTGTAATGTCTAAAAAAGACATGACAACGATGAAAGCGACGAGCCACCGGTCTTGCTGAAAATGCTGCCGCCTGCTGGGAGCACGCTCCTGCGTAAACAAAGAAATAATTAAAAAGAGAAAAGAGGGGTTAACGTGAAGCATGCTAAGGCTGTGAAAGTGAGGAAAAGTGTCTTGATGTTTGTGTGTAACCCTTTCGATATATGGCGTTCGTTTGATATTCACAATGGACGTGCAATAAAAATTTAGTGTGAATTGAATCCAGTAAGCGGTTAGGAGAAAGTGCAACCACTTTTTGCGCACTCATCGCGTGGAAGACCAACTGGTGGCGTCACCACACCGGTGAATGAAGCGGATAATCATGTTTCATACTGCCTCCACGATCGGATACATTACACGTTTTGTGCAACTCACATCGTTTTGCAAAGTTTGTCTCCAATCAGGCAGTCATTCACCGAGCGACAAAGTTCTGTGATCACATCACAGTGATCACATGATTACGTCACCTGTGTTCTCACATGAGGACGATCTTATAACGTCATAGAGTGAAGTTATCACAGAGTGAATGAACGACTTGTGGTGACGCGACCAGCCGTCAATTTTCAGCAGTCAGTTTTAGGAAACTAAATGTTCCGCTCTGCTAACAGAGTGGTACGCAAAGACAGGTTTACTTTGGTTGAAAACTTTAGAGCAAGAGAGCGAAGTCAGAAAAAGATAGGCACAATAACTAGATGTGAAACTCGCGGTTTATTGTGTTGCATTAGAAGGATTCATGTGTGGATTTGGTAAGAGACTATTTCCCACAACCAATTTAGCCAATCGGGAAAGAAGACATCGGTGTGCGCGAGAGAGACGTTCGTGAATCTGGTGAGCTGGCGAACGTCGCCGGGCTGAGAGAACGTGGCCAGCCAGCCAGAGCACCAGACATTCGGTCCGACAGTCCACAGGGTTCGAACTGGTGCGACCAGACAAGCTGGGACGAGGTCGGTGTGTTCCGGGAACGAGCGCGCGTTACGGGCTGGCCTAGCAGCTGTTCCTGTGGGGCTCGAGCGTGCAGTCCGGAGCTGAGATCGTGGCCTTTGTGTCACGCCCCATGGGTCCCGGCACAAGCCGACCTAAGACCGCAGTCGTGGTGCCACGTCCGAGGGTGTCATCGCTGGCGTGGGTTGTACGTTCCACTACGAGCAGGGCTTTGTCTACTCGTGCACCTGCGCCCAACTTCATCACCACAGCTGTCCACTTTGTGCTGGAATCGTCACTACTTCTGCGGTACTGTGAGTGACGCTCCACGAACCTATAAGTCAGGACGCGCCGATCCTCTCGCGTCTCAGTTAGGACTTAACGGATATTTGTATTGTTTGATGATTCACTGTGCATGTAATTGTCTTTTGTCAAGTCGATAAACGTGTTTTCATGTTTGTGCCTTGCTTTCCTGTATCTGAAGGCCGAAGAAGACCACAGTGTGGTTTCACGTCCGAAAACCACCATATGATCGTGAGAGACGCCGTAACAGAGACCAAGACGAAACGGCGACCAAGACGGAGACAAAGACGGAGACCAAGACGAAAGGTTGCCGGCGATCCCTGGGTGTCGCAACGCACGCCGCCTCAGCTAGGGGGCGAGTTCTAGGCACGCGAACACCGCACGGCCGGCTTGTACACCGAATCGATGTGAGGAATAGTAGTGCCACGCTAGGTCCCTGAAGGGCTCATCCATGCACTGGCCGAAATTGCCGTGAGACAGTCAAGGGGTCATCACAAGGAAGTTTCCATCTGTACTCCTTTGTATCCCACTTGGGGGTTGGTTTTTTTCTGGATTAACAAAAAAACCAGTAGAGCTTGGTATAGTCTCAAGGTGCCGCAGCTGTTGGCGGGGTGCCGTTCGGGCAACGCAGTGTCTACAGTCAGGGCTGATCCGGTCGTACACTTAGACTGAGTGCCATCAAAGGAATGCTGCATGCTGGAGCAAATTTAGTGCAACGGCTGGCGTGCCTTCTAAAGCTTACCGCACAAAATAAATTAAAAGTAAACTCTAAATACTGTGGCGCAGCCAATTATTACCGCGGTCCAATATATATATATATATATATATATATATATATATATATATATATATATATATATATATATATATATATATGCAGGCCATTACGACAATGGTGAAATTCCGCCTAGAGGGTCCACATATTTGCTATCGCAATTCGTGGTTGGTCAGCAGCGTGTTGGTGTTCTTCCTTCGTCCCTTCTTCATACGCCACTTTTCTACTCATCAACCAACCGGAAAAATTGGTACCCTAATGAAGTGAATTCTTATAGCCCCACACAATTGTCCGATTATAATAATTTTGGGGAATTATAGGTTGAACGCACGACCACGGGAGCCACAAGGCGAAGGAATTTCTACCGACAGATATAACGATAAATGACAGATATAACCCTGCACGATGAACTAAGCCCCACTCCTCAGCAAATATCCCATCGTATCGACCACCATCATGAGGTCGGCATATGAATCTTAAGCTGCCTGCGTCATTATGAGTCGTTTATACTTTGTAGATCCTTAAATTTGTAGCATCATTCCGAGAACATAGTAACTTTTTCTAATAGGCGTACTTTGTGACAAACATTAGAACTCTGTAAGTACAAAATGTATTTGATCGCTGCTGTATTACCTTCATCGTACCTACACAGCTGATGTACTTTCAGCCGTGCATTGTTAGTTGCATAATTTATTTTCGGGTGATATTTTGGTATTTCTTGACAAGTTTGTAGCCACTCCCTCAGTGAAATCATATGGCCCACAGAAGAAATTAAAATAATGAATTCAAAACTTTTGTATCAAATGAAAACTTTGAAAGAGCATGGCTCAAACTGAGGTTGTGTGTTTCGTGTCGCATCATTTTTGGAGTTCTCGCGCTGCATAACCTCACCACATATTTATTCTTGTTTCGGCCAAATTGGCCAGTCATGACACCATGTGGCCCAGAGTGCGTTCGCGGCATTGAAAAGATTAGGTGTACAACGCGTACATAAACACACGTGTACATAAAAGGCTCAAGTTACAGTTCCTAATTCCAAATACAGAAAGAACGCTGATGAGTAGTCTCAACTCAGTCGCTTACTTTCAAAGGATTCTCCAATGCATCTTGTATGCCCAGCTGGCAAACAATATCCTGCCAAACATTAGCGTTTAGATTGAATGCAGCACAGTGACGCTGGTGGTGGTAGACAGCGTTGTCAATCCTACGCCTCAGCTGATGCTACTTCTTTATCACCCGAACTGAGCCAAACGCAACACATTCGGCTTTCCAACAATTCTGCAATGAAGTGCAGTCGTATTTTTATCCTTAGCAATTATTTTCGAAGCACGCGGCGGCGCAAGATTTTACGGGCATATTTTTATCTCTGTTTCTTCACTGCTATGCAGTGTTCTTTATATGAAGGGGCTATCGAATATCTCCGAGAATCTTATGTATTATAACTTTATGAGGTTTTGCCAGAAGTTTACCACATGTATCTTTTCGATCCTTCGGTATCTAAGGCCTGAAATTTAATCACCCACTCCGATTTTTTTTCTTGTGCGTATTCTTGTGAAAGAGCTGGTGAAACATTGCTCCTAGAGTCGTGGTTCCCGAAACACACCAGAGCATTATCTCCAGAATGGCAGAATTCAATTCTTAAAGTAACGCTCTGCCTTTTTCTCTATAATTCATGATTCAGTTCAATATTCGCCTTTCTCATCTTATTGTATGCTTTTTTACAACTATTAAGTATTAGGTTGTAATATCCACACACCCTGTATACTAATACTAATACACAGACTCATTTTTCATAAGTAGCACGTACTTTTATTCCACGAATTTCTACGAATATTAGACAATTAGTCTTCTAAGGAAGTGAAAACGCCTCACCTCACAGAGGAACCATCAAACAGGCAGGTAAAACTTTACTCAGTCTCATGCTTTCCTGAATACCCACTGCAACCGCAACCCAATGCCACGGCATTTTCCCTGAGATATTTTTAGAACTATAAACAAAGGCAGCGCTATTTTTAACAGTCTATCATGTCGCATCCTTTTGCTTCAAGTTAACAAGAGAGGAAAGGCGTCCACTGGTCGATGATTACTTTATTTATTTATTTATTTATTTACAGATACTGCTGTCTCATGTTTGAGACATTGCAGGAGTGGTTACAACAAACGAACAAAAACGTCACAATTAAATAAAAAATATAAAAATTGCATAATTAGACACCTGTTCAACAAACAATAAATGATCAAGCAAAAGGAACCACTGCAGAATTAAGAACATCAATTTACATAATTGGACACTTGTTCAACAAACAGCGCATGCGGTAGTCGTTTTAAAGTAGCGTCCAGATTATTCCAAGTGTCAACTGTGCACGGAAAAAAAGAGTATTTATAACAATCAATAACACATCTGAATGGCACAATATTCAACGGATTGTATCGGCGAGTCACCTGGGTGGGATGATTGGTGAACGAAATGGGTGTGGCTATGCGGACGGAATTGTGCACGATGTTATGTAGCATGGTAAGCCGATCACACATACGTCTGTGTTCTAAACAGTTTAGCGATAAAGCACGGTAGTGCTCAGAAGGGGAGAAATCACGGTCATAACGGTTAAAAATGAATCTTATCGCTTTTCGCTGGATGGCCTCAAGTTTGTTTATGTCAATTGCAAGATGTGGTGACCACACAACAGACGCATATTCAAGAAGAGGCCTGACCAGTGATTTGAAGGTTATAAGCTTGCATTCCCTTGTGGCGCCCTTTTGCGTTCTTCTTAAGTAACCTAATTTCTGTAGCGATTTTGCAGAAATAAGGTCGATGTGTCTGTGCCACTTCAAGTTTGGAGAGAATACAACACCAAGATACTTAAATTCCTGAACTTTTTCCAGAATGTGATTGAAGTCGCCATATCTAAATTGCAATGGCTCCTTTTTATTTGTAAAAGCTATTGTCACTGTTTTCGGAAAATTAAGCTCCATTTGCCAAGTTCTACTCCATTCGCAAAAGGAAGAAAACACATCATTCAACAAAACTTGGTCAGCGACGCTACGTACACTGGAATACAATACACAGTCATCGGCGTATAGGCGAAGCTTAACTGGAGTGTTAATGACAACCTGAGTGACATCATTAATGTAAATTATGAATAAAAGGGGTCCCAAGACAGAGCCTTGTGGAACACCTGAGGAAATATGAGCTTGTGACGACTGTTCATGGTTGTAGCGAACAAACTGACTCCTCAAATACAAATAATCTGTAATCCAATCAAGTAATTTGTCAGCATTTGGGCCTGTAAGAAGGTTACCAAGTTTGAGCAGAAGTTTTTTATGACATACCTTATCAAAAGCTTTGCAGTAATCAATAAAAATGGCATCGACTTGTTCGTGGTTATTAAGTGATGAGGCGATGTCATGTGTAAATTCGATCAATTGTGTGACAGTCGAAAAACCACAGCGGAAACCATGCTGATGCTCTGAAAGGATACTGTTGTCAGTTAGGTATTGAATAATGTGCTTGTGAATGATGTGCTCGAGTAGCTTGCAGCACGTGGATAATAATGAGATTGGTCTGTAGTTAGAAATTATTTCCTTCTTACCCGATTTGAAAATAGGAACAACATTAGCGATCTTCCAAATTCGTGGGACCCGTCCGGAGTCAAGCGATTTCTGGAATATAATTATGAGGTATCGTGCACACCATTCAGAATACCTTTTCAGAAAAGCGTTAGGGATACCGTCCGGGCCAGCACTTTTAGTAATATTTATGTTGAGTAAGAGATTACGAACTCCAGAGCAGCTTAACTCAATATCCGAAATAGCTACCGATACAGAGGGTGCGACAAAAGAAGGAACTTTACCATTATCAGTGGTAAAAACAGACTTAAAATAACTATTAAAGGCCTCCGAGATCGTCTGAGCATCTGAACATATTTCGTTTTCTATAATGAAAGAGGAGGTTCTCCTGGAGGGTGGATTAATTGTCTTCCAAAATTTGATCGGATTTTCCCTAATGAACGTTGACAGCGTGTTATTGTAATAGAAATCTCTAGCTTCGTGCATTTTATTTCTGAGTGTTACCTTTAACGTACACAAAGTGAATTGGTGGTTTGGACTAGAGCGGCATCGGCGACGTAGTCGCTTTATGCGGCGAATAAGCTGTATTATTTCTCGGTTATACCATGGGTGTTTAGGATTGCGCTTCACGCATTTGTTTGGAACAAATTTAGATATGCAGTCGGACACAATCGTGCCGATGTGTTCCACCAACTCATTTACACCACAACTGTTGCTAGAAAGAAGAAAATTTGCATAAGAATCTGCTAGCAGGGAAAGTACGCCTTCATCGTTGGCACGTGAGAAACCAGTAAGAACTTTGTATTCTGGTTTCTTAAGTTCGTAGTGAATAGAAAATTGGACAAAGACTGCATTGTGATCCGAGATACCTTCTACAACCTCGCACTCTGAATCATCATTCAAAAGGTCAGCTGTAACAAAAACAAGGTCCAGGATTGAACCACCCCTGGTGGGACTTTGAACAACTTGAGTAAAATCATGGGATACAGCGAAGTCAATCATTGAATTACAGAGAACTTTGTCACGGCCGGTCGTGGTGAAAGACTCCCAGTTAATGTGGGGTACATTGAAGTCCCCGCATAGGATCAGTTTGCTGTCAAGTAGTCTCTGCTTAACGATATAGTCCGTGATTGCCGATATGCAATGGTCATCTTCACTTGGTGGCCGGTAAACAGTTCCAATCACTATAAACACGCCGCATACCCTGATCTTGCACCAGACAGACTCTGTTTCGAGGAGATCAGGCAGTGTTGTATATTCAATGTCGTTTTTGATAAAGAGCGCAACGCCACCACCTCTACCAGTCGACCTGTCTTTTCGAATGACCGAGTAACCAGAGGGCAGAAATTCGTTTTCAGAGATGGATTCATTAAGCCAGGTTTCAGTGACGCATATAATTGATGGACTATGACACTGTACTAGGCAACTGAAGTCAATCAACTTATTTACAAGGCTGCGGGCGTTCAAACACAGAAGCGTTAGGTTTTCTGATTCGTTGTGTCTGGTGTCAGTTCATTGCTTTCTTTGCCTTCTTTTTGTCTTATCTCTGCTATCGTGCACCGGGATTCTCTCGTCATGCGCATCATCCCAGGTGAATAGTTCTTCACCAATCTTAATTTTGTTCGAGATTAACTTTACCTTCTGACCCGCCCTCCGAAGTTCCGCAGTGCTTTGCCATAGTTTCTTGCGTGCTTGCCTTGTAGTAGGGGAGTAGTCTTCCGATACAGAGTAGCTACTGCCCTTTAGTCTGAAGCAATGTTTTAGTATGTTTAATTTCTCACGGTGATCGAACAGTTTGATAATAACCGGTCGATGCTTGTTAGGTTGATTCCGACCCAATCTGTGAATTTTTTCTGCCGAAGTAACTTTTATACCTAATTTATCAGAGAACACTTCCTTCAACACAAGCTGCGACAGTTCTTCATACGTTTCCTTTGGTTTTTCAGCTATACCAAAAATAATTAGGTTGTTACGCCTGCTGTAATCTTCTAGGTCAACAAGCTTTCTTTCCAAAACTGTAACTCGTAAATCAATGTCATGCGTCAAATTCTTGATTTCATTTATCGCAGATGTAGCTTCATCAACTTTCTGCAGTTTGACCTCAATATCCCCCAGCCTTTTTTCATACGTTTCATAGTACAGCAACATAACGAAAGACCAACCTCTTTCCGACTCGAAGGTGCCTTTTCTTGATAGGTCTATTTGGCTAAATCATCGGTAATTTTGCATGAGGAAAATTACTAACGATTATTCATTTTCTCCCAAAGTTTCCTGAGTGGTTCCCGATGTGCATTTGTGGAAACGCTGTGTGCACCTTTTTTGTTAGTTCAAAAAGTAAAGACAAGAGGCAGAAACTTTGTCTTGTGTTGGGTAACAAAGGTATGTGAGGTGCGCGCACCAAGTCACCATACCACCGCAAACTAAAGCAGCAGAAGCCATCTTCCGTACGCCCCAATAAAAATAGCTTACAGTTACTGAAAGGGTACGTTCATCTTCCTTGAGATTTATTTTTTCTGCCATTCTCGATTTTAGATTGTCAAACCATTTTTCCCAACATCTCAGAAAAAAAAACCATACACTCAGCGGCATGCCTCGGTGAACAGTTCAGTCAAGACCACTGTCAATATTGATCGCGCATTCACTTTCAAATTTTCTTTCTCTAGAGGGCATTACAAAAAGCACCCATGCCTCGCATTCTTACAAAAGAGACGCATTTCACTTGTTTCAACTGCGAAGCACTTCTTATCAAACTTTAGCAACTTTGTGAGTATCTTTCTATCTAACTATCCAGCCGCTTACGTTTGGGTGCCCTCTGTGGTCATCCCCTCAACTTTTTGTGAACCAAAATTAGCAAGGGAGCGTAAGATGGTTTGACGAATATGATCCGCTGGTGAAGACATGAATAATGTCACAATCCCACTGCGTATGTTGTCAAACACTTCCCGCCAAACAGTGGCAAATAACGACGGGCGGGTATGTGCCACAGTTCATTGACACTTATTATCTATCCAGGAACGACGAGAACACACATGGGCAACCTTAACGCGCGAGCGTTAAGAAATGAACGACCTTGGTAGCGTCGACTCGACGAATGCAAAGAATAAATGTCAGGTTCCCAGCAGTAATCGAACCCAAGCATTCTGCGTTGCAATGAAGCATTTTACCACAGAGCTACGCCAGGTCTCAGAACTACTTTCCAAATAGACGCTAATCATTGTGAAACTTCCATAGTGGTTGCAGTGCTGCCTACCCAAATTTATAAACATTACATATTTACTAATTTGATAGAGCCTTCATGTAGGATTAACGTGAATTGTGGCTAGTTGCCATGCGCTGAAATTGATTAATGTAGCATTGTCCAGGGCCAGCATGCTCGAGAGCATCAGCGCTTTATATCAGCTTCTGGTGTTGCTAATACGCATGTTTCATTTGGCATCGTTGCGCAAGGGCAAACGGCTGGTTATATAAACATCTGCGACTCTTCAACATGTACCTGCGTGTGCAACATTTGTACATATATAGTTAGCGTCACTTCAGGGCGTGTTGCTCAATACAAAAATTTCAACACCATTACCTTCCGTCGGCACGCTTCACACAACAATGATTCCCAGGTACCTGGAATCTGCTGAATGTTTCTTTATTTCTATGTTAAATTCTGTTGTGCACCTATAATTTTTTCAAGCTTTTGGGTGTTGTTATGTCAATAATTCTATTTGCTTCCGTTTCAGTCTAATTTTGACTTTCTCTCTCTTTATATGTCGCTTGCTACATATTTCTTTTTTGTACGTGTTTTGTGTTGTTGTGTTTCCCACGGCATAATAGTATTATGCGCACTGAATAACAACAGAACTCGAAAACATAATCACTGCCAGGAAACGAAGACGTAAAGTGTATACACTACACTGCACTCACTTTAATTTCATTTATATGCAAAAGCAGATATTTTGTATGGCACATTGATGTCATACGTCCACATAATGGCCAACTAGAAAAGCTAGCTTCCTATCTTATGGGTCAATTGATGGTGCATTCATATACGTCTCAATATTGCAAGAGACAACTTTGACCGCTCTAATCTCTCACTTCTTCAACTTTGTGCTTCCCCAGCACTGTGAATTCGGTGCGTAGAGGCACCCCAAACAATCTAATCAACCTATATGTGGGTTTTAACGTCCCGAAACCACCATATGATTATAAGAGATGCCATAGTTGAGTACTCCGCAAATTTTCACCACCTGGGGTTCTTTAACGCGCAACCATATTTGAGTACACGGGCCTACAACATTTCCTCCTGTATCAAAATTGCAGCCGCCGCAGCTGGGATTCAATCCCGCGACCTGCGGGTCAGCAACCGAGTACCCTTAGCCACTAGACTACCGCGGTGGGGCCCCATGCAATCTACACACTATTGACCATATAATTATGTTCAAGAATAAAAAACAAAAACTAATCAGAGGCACTATGTACTTTTGTTTCTAACACTTAAGTTGTCTTCAAGGAGGAGGAGGAAAAAAACCTTTATTGATACTGGCTGTGACAGATAGCCCTTATCCCCACCGGGCTGGTTGACATACCTAGTCCGGGACGTCATTAGTCGAGGCCGCCACCTGAGCCCGCTGGACTCGAGTTCGCTGTTACTCTGTTGTGGAGCTATTGAGTAGGGTTGTCTCCCAGTCCTCTTTGGTAGGGTTGGGAAAGGGGGATAATTGTGGGTTCATTTAGCAGCCCTGACCATATGGTAAGTGTTGGCCACTTCTTCACAGTACTGGCACTGCGCACTTATTTTTGGGTCATAATATTTGAGTATTGCTGGACAGAGCAGCGTGTTTGTCTGTAGGCGCCACAGGACGTGCTCCTCCAATTTCGAGAGTCCCTTCGCTGGTGCGGGATACAAGCGGCGTTGCTCAATGTAGTATTCTTTGATTTCTCGAAACCGTGTTAAAGGTGTGGGACGTTCAGGTCTATTAGGGGAACGGGGAGTTTCCCGGAAAGTAAGCTCGCGGGCCGCTGCATGTGCAGCCTCGTTACCCTATAGACCCTGATGTCCCGGAGTCCATATAAGGCGTTTTGGGGTAGGATCGCGGTTCCTGATGCTGAATTTTAAAAGTCTAATAGCCAATGGAGAGATTTCTCCTGCAAGATAGCTCCCGCAGGCTCTTCGAGAGTCTGTAACTATTTGTTTTGAGTTTGGATGGGATACTGCCAGTGCAATGGCCACCTCTTCCGCCTTAATTGAGCTTGTAGCTTTGAAAGTGAGGCCGTCCACCTGCGTTCCTTGGTGTACTACCGCCGCCGTGTAGTATCCCCTAGGTGACGGCCCGGCCACATCGACGTAATAGACCCCATTACGGGAGCCAAGCCGTTGTTCAAGTGCCTCAGCGCACGCTTGCCTTCTACCCCGGGGACACCAAGACTTTTGTTCTCCAAAGTTCAGTAATATGCTCCATGTTTTTGATTTCGCATTCGTGCCAGATCAAGAGGCGGTCCAGTAGGCGCCGCCTGGGGGGTGTCTGCGTAAGACGCGTATATTGATTTGTGAGGTGGGCTTCTTGGAGCTTTTGTATAGAGTTAAACACTCCCAATGCAGAGAGTTTCTGATTTGAAGTGCTGATGGGTAAATCAAGTGCGCGCTTAAATACTTTCTTAGGAATAGCGTCTACTCTGTTCTCTTCGTGTTTAGTCATTCGTAAGTACGGTATTAAATATAGAATCCTGCTAGATACAAAAGCATTGGCGAGCCGAATCGCGTCCCTTCCTCGTAGCCCCCCGCGCTTGTTTCACACTCGGCGGATCATGTGCCCTATCTGTTCTTCAATTTTCCGTAGATTCTCTAGCGTGGTGCTGTTTTTTGTTCAGTTGTGAATCAGAAGGCCAAGGATTTGTAGTTCTGAAACCTCTCGTATGGTTGATCCTGATACCATCAGGTTTAGGGTCGTCCTATCTTTAATGTTTTCTCTGATATGCAGGAATTCGGATTTGGTTGGAGCGCACTGCAACCCACACTGGGCCACATAGTCCTCCACAATGGAGGCAGCTTGCCGCAGGTGGTCTTCAATTTCTCCTAAACTGCCCCTATTCGTCCAGATTGTTATATCATCAGCGTATATTGCATGACATGTTCCTTCCACTGCTGCCAAAGCTTGCGGGAGCTTCATCATGGTAATTTTGAATAGCAGTTGAGATAGGACAGCTCCTTGCGGGGTTCCCCGCATCCCCATTTTCAATGGTCCATGTTCCTCGTTATCTATGCGAATGAATGCCAGTCTCTCAGAGCGAAAGCATCTGATATAGGCAAATATTTTCTTACCGCCATGGACACTACTCAAGTTCTTTAGGATGCTTTCATGTTAAACCTTGTCGAATGCGCCTTTAAGATCCAGTGCAAGGATTGGTCTGTCGTTGTGCGTCGTGGGAATGGGTTGGACAACGTCTCGTTTTAGTTGCAAGAGGATATCTTGCGCAGACAGGTGTGGCCTAAAGCCAAACATGGAATCTGCGAAATGCCCCTTGCTCTCGAGGTACGTGGCGAGACGGTCTCTAACCATTGTTTCCATTAATTTTCCGGCACCTGAAGTTAATGATATAGGTCTGAGGTTGTCCGCGCTGATTTGCTTGCCTGGTTTGGGGATGAATGTGACAACTCCTGTTTTCCATTCAGTTGGCAGTGGTTCGCCATCCCAGATCGCGTTAATGTACTGCAATAGATGCCAATAAGAATCGTCTGAGAGATTTGCTAACAGTTTTACCGGGATCAGGTTTCGGCCCGGACCAGTGCCCCTGCGCATTTTTTTCAGTGCTGCTTTCAGATCGCACGTTTCAAAAGGGGCATCGAGCTGACTGTTTTCTCTACCTGCGTATTCATATGCGTTCCTGTTGGGATCCGTGGTGCGACATAGGTATCTAGAACACAAAGCATCATCCAGCTGGGAGTTGGTTCCCTGAAAACTGTGCAGGGCTCGACGGAGGTGCTTTTGCGCTTCTCCTCTGGTTTGGGCGGGGTCCACGAGAGTTCGAGCAAGGCGCCATGCTTTCCTTGTATTCATTTCTTTAGCTACAACAGTGCACCGTTCTATCCAATTGGATTCGTTCAGTTGTGCAGCATATTCCTCCGCTTGCTTACTCAACTCGGCTATTCTAAGTTTAAGCTTGCGGTTGAATTTGTTTTTCCGCCATCGTTTAGTCAAGCTTCTGTGGGCGTCCCAAAGGTGGAGCAGGTACTTTTTGACGGCGGGGGTGTCTTCCGTTGTCTTTATAGTTTTAGGACACTTGGAATTGGCTGCAAAAAGCTGTTTTGCCTATCCCGTATATCCTCCCGCCCCTGACACAGAGGGCATCACCTGTGAGCGGAAGGCTGTCCATTCTTACAACAACACAAACCCGGCATCGACAAACTCATTCATTAATACCGTATTTTGCCAGAACAAACATTTTCAAATACTCGTTCTTTCCTCGAACCATAAACGACTGGAACTGCCTGCCTCAATCGTTAACCAGCTGTGTAGAGGCACTTGAGCGTATTTAATCATGACCTATGTTTTTGTATCTTTTGTATATGATGTATCTTTTTTGTTCTTGTTGTTTTACACCTGTGTGCAATGTTATGATCTTTGCACCTCCTGCTGGGGCCCTTAAATGGGTCTGCAGTATTTTGTAAATAAAATAAATAAAATAAATAAATCTGTCAGCTTAGCTTGGCTCCATGTTCTACGGCCTATGTTGGCGGAGAATGTGATTCTGAGGAGACAGTGATCACTGGCGAGCGTTTCTTCCAAGTTTTTTTCATGTTGCGTAGGAAATGTTCTTTGTCAGTGATAGATCCGGGCAAGTATCTCGGTTTACAAAATTCCCAATTCTAGTGGGTTTCATCGGATCTGTGAGAAGTGATAGATGAAGAGTGGATATGAGTTCTGTCAATTTCCGTCTCTTGGAAACTTCGCGGGTGTAACCCCAGTGATAGCTGGGGGCGTTAAAGTCACCCAAAATCACCAGTGGGTACTTAACTGCTTCCTTAATTGCTTTATAAAACATTTAGTTGAAGACACATTGCCAAAACTTTGGAGAACTGTATACATATAGAATGTACAAGCTAGGATCTCGTCTTTTATTGGGAAGGACTTTGACCATTGTATATTCATGCGCCTCTGACAGATCAAGGTCTATCTGACAAGCGGTATACTCCTTGTGTAGGAGAACACAGGTGGCCGCATTTCCCTGAAATGAGTTGTAACCAGGCATTTCGCCTGTAAGCCGGTTTCTTGAAGCGCCAAAACTGAAGGGGTAAAATGTTGATTCTGCAAGAAAAGGTTACGTGGTACCCTCTTTTTCCTATCTTTAAATCCCCTGCAGTTCCACTTGAATATATCGAGCTGCTGTTGTTTGGACCTTTTATTATTATGTTTAGAACTGCCTGCCCTCAGAGATTTATTGTTGAGGAGATGTCATTTTTGCCACTGCAGCCAGCGTGGGAGCCTGGAGGAGCGTGGGGGACTCAGTTTGGTTTGTCAACGGCTGGGCTATGTTGCTCTCAGATTCAGAATTTGCCAGGTGACGATAAACAATTTTGCGTCGGGGTTGTTCTGTTGTCTTAACGCTAGTTTTTAGTTGGTTCAATTGGGGTGTGAGCCATTTTTGAATGGTTTGTAGTACATTGGCTGTGAGAATTCGCAAAACGCTCTGCTTGAGGTCTTGCATAGCCGCTTGGACTGATAGTTTCAGCTGCTGCGGAATAACGTTTTGTACTGTAAGCTTGGTTCGCTCTAGCATCACTTTGCTATGCTCCTCAAGTTTAGTCTCTAGTCTGCTTAGTCAATCTCCTATGTCGTTCGAAGCCCCTACGACAGTTTTAGACACATTATAGTGTTACCTGATACGTCTGACTGAGTGTCCTGCTCATCGTCCGAGCAGTCGGAGGTGTGCATAGCCACCGGTTCCAATGGTGGTGGAGGAGTAGCAGCGTGCGACGAATTCAGCGTCTGATTTTCGCGTTCGAGAGTTGCAATGCGTTTTTTCATGGCTTCCAATTGTTTTAAAATTTCAGGATTTGAGGGGGAGGTAGTGGTGGTGGTGGTGGGAGGCTGAGAGGGGACCCCTACTCAATTGCTGACCTGTTTGGGTGGGTTTGCCAGTGACGGGAAATTCTCGGCGCCGAAGGTATGTGGCCTCGACTTCTGTCCGGCTTGGGCTTTGATCGGCTTGGGCTTGTTATGCATGGGCTTCGCTTTTTCGTCAGTCTTGAGAGGTGCTGAGGGTTCTTCTTGCTTATTTTTTAGTCCATGTTGCCGCTTTGGTAGAGCGGGCTTCCATGCCTTCCGGAATTTTTCGACGCACTGCGCAGAGTTGGTAAAATGGTTTTCACCGCATATAAAGCACTCGGGTTGACAGTTGTGCTTCGCTGGGCCTCCAGAAAGAGTTCCACCTTCGCACCACAGTGAATGCACCGCTGATTTTCCGGATTGGTGCACGCATCCGGTCTGTGGCCCACCGTTCCACACCGGTAACATGCCGGAACCGTTTTCTTGTAGTAGCGCACTCGCAAGTTTTCACAGCAGTAGTGAATGAATCTTGGAACGCGGCGTCCTTTGAAGGTCACCACTGCAACGTTGGATGTTCCGAGTTTTCGCGCATACAAAATTTCGCCGTCGATCCACTCGAGCTTGCGTCGACGGGATTCCGAAGTTTCTTTGTCTGCGATGGTGACGACACCTTTGGAGGTTTCTCCGGCTGATTTCAAATGTCCTTGAAATGGTACCTTGCGGTCCCCGATCGTCAGCGCGATGTCCCCGATGAGCTTCGAGGCCAGGTTTTCCGTTTTCACACCTACAACAACAATGTTTTGGTCCCACACCGGCAACACGGAGATACCAGCGTTCGTGGTGCTGCCGGTGAAGCGTTGCACTGCGGTGCCTATCCCACCCGGGCCGAACGCAGCGTGCAGATTCATAGTTATTTTTGCTTTAAGCACAATCACCAACTCGTCCGACCGGATTCGAGGCGTGTGTGTTGGCTTCCACGTCGCCAGCTGCCGCGGGGACTCAACGCAAGCTGCGGGTGTTGATTCTGTTTTGCAAGCCTGTGGCTGGGCGGCGGCCGTCGAGCCTCGGTGCTTCACTTTAGCGAACTTCTCTTGAGGTTGGCCAACCACGATCTGAAGATATTCGTCTTCACCTGGTATGGGGTCCTCCTGTGTTTCTGCCACCTAGATGTCAACCTACTGCATCGTTCTGGGGTCGTAGCCTGTCTTCGTGGACGCTGCCATGGCTGGGGAGCCCGGGCGTAAGCCTCGTCGGCTTTGAGCTCAGCCAGGCTCGGGCGTCGCGTGATGTTCAACCAGTCGTAGATTGCCGGAAAATGGGCCTACCTGGATAAAATAGGTATCCAGAGGTTCCTTATGACTTCGCCAAAACTCTAAAACCAGTTTCTGGTGGATATTTGCCAAAATTTCACAACAATCATGGATTTACAACGGAGCCAACGTGACACGCGTCTCACGCGCGCGCTGAAACGCCGCGTCCAAGTTGTCTTCAAGAAGAATATCGCAAGACATCTTCCAGTCTGACCTATTTACTTCTTTCCAGAGGTCAGCGGAAGCTGGTAAACCACCTCTTGTACGAAATCCACCAGAGGGCCGTGATAGTTCTTGCAGCAAGCAACCGTCTGCTCATTTCCGGTGCCAGTCTGTTAGGCGACATAACTGCCAAGTTGTTCTGGCACTAAAACACTACTTAGGTAACCACACCACTAGCCGTTTTCTTTAGATCAGGAGCCGTTTTGTGCAGATAAACCACTTGTGCCCTAGAATAGGAAATTGAGAGAGTTGGTAGGAATTCCTAATTATGGCTCACAGTGCTCACAAAAAGGGCAAGGGACAGAAGAAGTGCACACGACATGCACACGAGAGTGCAAGTCATGTGCACTTATTCTGCCCCTTGTCATTTTTGTGAGGGCTACACTGTCCCAAATAGAATTCAACCCTACGACTGTGCTCCCACGTTTTCTCTGTTTGATTACCAAATGCCGAGGACTACTGCTTTCCAAGCGGCATATTTTTAGCAGGTCCTCGACAACAGACACCTTTATTGACTTTAGATAACCTGCTCCCGATAATATTTTTGGCTGATTCATCAGACTTTTATAACTGTTATAAAAGAGGAAGAGGAAAAAACAACTTTATTGACGCCAATATGGAGACAGGCCCTCTTCAACGTGTTTACAAACAAAGAATGGCTATACTTGTTAAAAAAACTTTTGAGTGGGCGGATCGTCATGGCAACGGAAGCTTATTACAACAAAAGATGGCACGCAATTAGAAAACAGGTAACGTGCGGCGCCGTATTTGTCTGCCGCCACCGTTTCACCAACTCCGCTGCGTCTGCCCGTATCCGTAACCAATATTGCAAGAAATAATGCGAATAAAAACATTAGGGCACAATGGGATTCGAACCCGAGTTCGCTTCGTGCCAGCCCAGTATTCTACCACGTTAGCACGCTGGCGCTCGAATCTCAGTTTATTTTATTTTATTTATTTATTTATACAATACTGCAGACCAATTTAATGGTCCAAGCAGGACGGGCAGAAAAAAGAATGTTCACGCACATACCATGCAATACAATGTAACAAAAACAATGAAGTAACAAAACGCAGAATTCACTTGGAACTACAAAATAAACAAGCCACGGTGAAACCGACTTTTCGCACAAACATAGCAGGGTTTCTAATCCAAATAAAACTAGAAAATCACGCACAACTTCAAGAAACATTGCTAAAAACCCGAACGTAAGTAATTAAAGGTTTCTAAAATGATCGTGTAGGGCTGTCATAAAATTTCCACTAAAAATTCTTTCTGGCAATTTATTCCAGTCATCTACCGTGCGTGGAAAATATGAAAACTTAAATGTATTTGTTCGGGCAAAGAATGGGGATAAACTGTGGCTATGTGTGTGTCGTGTTTTCCTCGTGGCTGATGGACTAATGAATGGAGTGGGTGATAATCCAGTCTTACACTTAATTAGGGATTCCATAAAAGCTAAGCGGGCAATTTGGCGTCTATGTGTAGTGGTTGGATTTTATTGAGTGTCATGATACCTGACGGAGAATCACTTCTTTTATATTTATTATAAATAAAACGAACAGCTTTCCTCTGAACCTTCTCCAATTCGTTAATGTTTTTGTTCGTGTGCGGGTCCCAAACAACCGCTGCATACTCCAGTTTAGGCCTAATTATGGAATTATACGCTAAAAGCTTAACGTTACTAGTTTATGCCGAAGTTTACGCCGTAAAAGACCAAGTTTTTTTAGCGCTGAAGAAGTTACCTGCTGAACGTGGTCGTTCCAATCTAATCTGGAGTTCAATACAATACCTAGGTATTTAAACTTACTAACCTCCTCGATTAAGGCGTTTTTAATTTTGTACTGGAAAGTTATGGGGTTTCGTTTCCTGGTTATACGTAAAAGAACTGTTTTTGTAGTGCTAATTTTCATGCCCCATTTATCGCACCAAGATGATATGTCACATAAAGCCCTATCTAGCCGATGTTGATCAGAAGCAGACTGCACTTCAGTATAAATCATGATATCATCCGCGAACATTCCAATATTCACAGTATCACCAACCACAGAGACTAAATCATTAACATACAACAAAAAAAGCAGGAGCCCCAGCACACTTCCCTGGGGCACACCTGATGTCACTGTTAGAGAAGAGGAACAAGTACCATGGATGTCTACAAATTGCGTTCGATCTTTCAAATATGAATTAACCCAATTTACAAGTGTAGAAGGAATTCCTGCTTGTTTAAGTTTTAAAAGAAGGTTACCGTGAGGAACCCTGTCGAATGCCTTGCTTAAGTCTAAAAACAAAACATCAATTTGCCCGGAGTGATCTAAGATTGAACTAAAACTGTGAACGGCGGTGACCAACTGCGTCACGGTAGAAAATCCCTTTCTAAAACCATGTTGGAAGGGACTCAATGTTTTATTTTTTTCCAGTACATTAAGAATATGGTTAGCTACAATATGTTCTATCATCTTGCAACAACAGCATGTTAAGGAAATTTGTCGATAATTGTCAACATGGAAACGGTCTCCATTTTTAAAAACTGGAATTACCCTAGCCATAAGCCAATCATGGGGCAGCACGGACGTCCGAAAAGATTCACGAAAAATGACTGTCAAAAACCGAGCTAAAGATTCTGCATAGCGACGCAGAAAGGCGTTCGGGATTTCATCCGGGCCAGTAGTGCACTTAGGATCTAATCGCAGAAGCATTTCAAAAACTCCTTCAAAAGAAACAAGCTCGATCTGTTCCGAATGAGCCTCCATATAAAATTCATCACCTTGATCGTTTGAAAACTCAGAATGAAAAAAGGAATTGAAAGCATTAGCAATGGAGAGTCGAGATGTTTCCATCTTGCCATCAACCAATAATTGATCGACCGATTTACGTGCACTACGGATGTGATTCCAGAACTTTCCTGGATCGTTTAAAAAGAACTGAGGCAAACGTTTGTAAAAATACCGTTTCCTTGCGGATTTTACGCCGCTCGAAAGTTTGGAGACTAACCTATTTAAGACATCACAATCGGGACTGCGAGTCTTCTTGATACGTTTAATTCGCCGTTTTAGGTGAATAATATCTCAGTTAATCCATGGATTGACCCTTTTTGTTCGTTTTTTCTTATCAGGTATAAAAAACTTTAAACAAAATTTGCAATGCTCTTTAAACATTTCCTACAAATGCCGCACATCATCACCTTGAAAGCTTTCGTAAGCTATCTCAAGGCAATCCAAAACAGTTCACAAGTGACCTTAGGAAGCCTTCATGTCGGGAAAGGAATCGCGCTAATATGAGTGTAAAAGCGTTTTAAGACATAAAAGTAAGAGCCTGGCGTCACACAATGCGAAATTTGTAAAGAATGGGGCGCCTTCAAATGGTCAGACCCACTACAAAAGCTTGTTCTTGTTCACCTATCAAATCTTGGGCCTAGTCGCTTCACGCATGCCTTCTTGGCTCTCAGCAACTGCATAAAAGTATTGCACAATATTCCCAACAAGTGTGTAGCGGATACCACGCTTCTCTGAAGAATAATGAAGAATATCATAACGAATGCCACTGCACTTAACAAAAATTATCAGTATTTATGAAGTAGTGGGAGCCAGGAAGTGTGCCTGTAGCAGTTACTCAAAGAGTGCTAAGACAAGGCTTTGAAAAGCTGCTCATCGAGCTTTCGCTGTGACAGTGCTGCGCATTGCAATCAGGCTTGGCGTTTTTTAGCTCAGGGTTTATATTCGAAACACGTGCGCAGGTTGATGAATTAAAGCTCAATATCTAAATACCGCAGCACGTTTTCGAAAGGTGGTTCAACTGTTTCAATAAATGAGCTAACGCTAGCTGCAAAAAATCAGTTTGAGCTCATATACCGATACGCGTACTTCCGGATTGTACAGGACAAGGTAATCAAGCACGCATCTCACCCTTTGATCATGCAAGACAGGTGCTTGATTTCTGTTATGATGAGGAGGAAGACGTCACCAAGTGTCAGCGTCAAAGAAGAGCTGATACAGTCGCCCTGCTTCTGAAAGAGAGCTTTCCCATTTCATAAGGCAAGCGTAGTGCGGAGATAACAGTGAAGTTATTCTAAAAAGCATTGAACCCTAAAGTCGGGTGAGTTCTGATACGCAACCGCGCCATAGTAGTCCATACACTCTTTTAGACATGCAATGAGTTTTTTTTTCGAAGCAAGGAATATTGTTTTTAAGAAGCAAGCCAACATGCCTTTTCTCTGCGTTAATATTGAGGAGATCTACTACTTCCACGTATTGTTTAACCAAAAATTACCGTCAATATACAAAAGGCCAAGTTTTTCATCTAAAAAATTAGTCAACTTCTTTCGACACCCATTTCTGAAATGATTACTCTAAAGGACAATTCGGTTTGTGTGCCTCTGCACTAAACTTTATTTGAAGGCTATCTGTCTTCGCATTGTCGATTTCATGGAACATCCGACCCAAGCCAACCTTTTTGGAAAGACATTGTTTCTAGTTTCAGGTTCTTAAGAGACATATCCAGACTCTCTTTAAAACATCGGCAAGTGCAGAGCAGGCCTTCAAGGAAGATGCGTTAACAATTGTCTACGCGAACACAGCGTAAATCTTAGAAGCAAGAATATGACGGTCACTTGTCTGTACATTGTTTACAATACGGTTGCGCACAGATGTAAAATTTTGTACGGTTCCGTGAAGGTGTGAGAGAGATCATAGAAGCCCAAGCTATCTCTACAAATCGACTGACCTATTAGAAATAGAGAAAGCCTTTCTGGTTGACTAATGTGTAGACTCGTGGCAGCAGTGTGCACATATAGGTAATCTATTGTTTCCTGGAGGTAAAATTAAAGCTGGCGCATTTTGGTTTTAACTGTCTGACGTCCTTGCTTGCTGGCGCTTAATATGTTTTCCAGTTAGTATTATCATGCCACGTCACTATGGTCTAGTGGTCTAGTGCCTAAGATACATGGCTGTTGACTCGCAGTTCGCGGGATGGCATGCCGGCGGCGGAGGCTGAATTTTACGTAGAGGCCAAAATGCTGTAGGTCCGTATGCTCAGTTTTGCGTGCACGTTAAAAAACCCCCGGTGGTCGAATTTTTTAAAGCCCTCAACTACGGCATCTCTAATATTCATGTTGTGGTTTTGGGAGGTTAAAGCCCACAGATAAATTTTTCAAAGGTATTATGACCGTGAAGGTGCGTGGTCACACGTTTGATGTCCTGCAGCTGAGCTATGCTATATGTGGTTCTGGCTGCGGCACGCCAAGAGAAAACTACAAATAACGGCAGGATGTTCACTCACGTTTCTGTTCTCTGTTCATAGTAACATGTTGCACGCAATATGCTAATGGTGGCTGTATTATGTGTGCGTTTCGCTGCGTTAAGGTAACAGGGTAAGCTATAGACCCTCTGTGCATTTTAGGCAATGTTTATGTACCCTTTTCTCCACACCCATACCAGCTACAGTAGTTATTTTACTATAATTGCGATCATAAGCCATTCTTTTGATTCAAGTGCTTTAGTGCTGAAAATTGTAACGTTGTTTTTTATATTTTGTTACCTTAAGACGTAATTACCACTTGGTCATATGTATTACATGTCGCGTTGAAGAACAGCACTTCCTCACACAACAATAACTATGCTTGAGCATATTGTGTACTACTATATCCAAGTATTGGCCAAAATAAGTGATTCTTGATACTGTGGTTGTAGAGATGAAGTAACATATGTACAAAATAGGGATGTTTTAAGGTAATCGCATTTAAAGGTAAAAACGTTATTTATATTTAAACTACAGCACGATAACAGCAAATTGACAGACTAGTTCTATAGGCATCAAATACATACTTATAACCAATAGCTTTTTTTGTTTTTGTATGAAAATGTCTTGCTGGGCTATCCTCCTTTGTTACCAGCGGTGCAGTCCTGACGGCAAGGTACTGTCAACGCAGGTCAAGGGTGCCGTCTTGTGGCGAAATTTCAAAAGTGATCAGCACATTCACAAGGGCGATACCACCATCATTAAAAGTGAACCCGGCATTAGGAGTGCATATTTTCAGTGTTTGGCGTCCCAGGCAAACGTTTTTTTGAGTGCGCTCAAACACGACAATTCAACGACTCGTTACAGTTCTGAGTTTCCCCTAGGGGCATTTGCCTTGTATTTCTGAAGAATGTAGCTTCAGATAACTTGGCTTAAGCGCCTCAATAAAAGATGCTAGAAGGTGTTCTTTATGAACAAATGGCTCATTATTCAAATCACCTTAGTTGAATATACACCTAGGTTCGGCTTTCTTTGGGCAAAGGCCATGGAATGAATTGGTATTGTTTGATGCGATGTGAAAATCTGCGGCCCGGACAGCTTTCGAATTTGAAACGTCCTTCAAGCGGGCTTTGTTTCTTTTATAGCCCAAACAATATTACTTTGGTGCTTACCAATGATGGCAGTACTAAGACACCCCCGGTAAATAGAGATTTCCCGACGGAAAGCTTTGTGCATCTGTTGTCTTGCGTTTTCGCTGTTGAGTGCCCATTCTTTTCTGAAAGTGCCAAATTCACTCCTGATTACAAAGTGTAGCCCCTCCATACGGCTATGATGCTTGAAATGCAAGGAATATTTTGCTACGTAAGAATGAAAACATGGCAGGCCACCGCACGATTTTTGTATATGCCATCTTTAGAGGACAAAAACTCCTTGAGGCAAGCAAATTACTCATCCTGATTGAGAAATGACCGCAGGTTTTCAATACCTCAAAAAGAAAAAGAAATATATTTTTCAATAATTTTTTTTAACTTGTCCCCTTAAGCCAAGTGAAGACAATAGCATACCTTCTATGCACACGGAAGCATACTAGTCCCGGCCCCTTAAGGTGTTCCTCGACTAAAACGAAAATAAAATAAAAAAGCGCTAGTAAAGGCATGGGGAAGCATATGCCATAGCAATCCTCACGCGAAACTGTCGTGCATCTAGTGTAGCGTTATGTCAAGAAAGGATCAAGCGAATATTTTGCGTTCTAACGTTGAATATGAAATGTTGGCGTAAAGGCGCCTACATCAAGCGAACACGTAAAGGCGACCACGTCAAGCCGCACCTTGTCAACTAAGACATAGCTGTCATAACAGGGAGTTAGCTTTTTCTCATATGAGCCTCATATCCTTTCCCCCAGCCATCTCGCTCACACGGTGTGCACTTTCACCGTCTGACTTTTTTTTGTTTAAACTTTTTCTGTCATGCAACATTCAAGACAATATTTTTTTCTCGATGTAGTCGAGCGTGCTTCACGTCATTTTGCATTTAAGTGGTGATTTGTTTTCACTTTTGACGAGCTGTTCTCGTCGCTTTCTTCATTCAGCCGGACAGCTTCGTGGGTGACACTCATATCGACTTTTGTACGACTTTAAAGTGCGATCTGTCATCGCGACTACTTCTTTTAAATATTTTTATGATGTCAAGAAAGCGCTTTGTTCCTTATACATTGCATTGAGCTTCTCTACTTGTATAAAACCATTGATCGATGTTTCTCTATTGTGGGGTCCCGTCGCAACATCAGAGCATCACAACCCCCCAGACATGCGTCTCTTCACAATGACACAACTTTTTTTTATGTTTTATACGTGGTCACGTTTTCTGAATACTCGTATCCTCTCCATCGCGTTGTTAGAAAGCTGTCCTTTTCTATTCAAACTTAAAAAGAAAGCAATGAAAGTAGCTGAGTAACGTTTGATGCTTGAGCAGGTATATCGACAAAAAACGTACTTGGAACTCTTGAATGCATACGTGTAAATGACCCACCGGGTCATTCACCTGCTCTAGGTGTATGAGATTCGCCCAGACCAAGAATATGTCGAAAACAAGGAATGAAGACTCAGCTTTTCTGCAGATGATGTGGTCGAAGACGATAAATATCGTGAACGAAAAGAAAGAGAAGATGGAGGTAACAGAGAACCGGATGCATGTGTTGCCTGATCTTGATACCTTAGTGCTTAATGAGGAAACATCAAAATCATGCTTTTTCAAGCAAATGTTGCCGTTGCTGATGAGAAAAAACTGCGTTTATTTAACCTCATAAGCAAGGAGTCGGGAGTATTACATCACAGATCTCGGTATACCAGGATAACAGATGCCTTAGTTGTTTTCCCTCGAGTTCTCAGTGCATGTTTCTTATCTTTCCGTAAAACAACTCACCTCAGCCCTTTAGGCTGATTGATTTAGCGACCCTATGCACATTTACACCGATAGATCCGTAACTTAGTCTGCCTCAGATGCCGCCTTCGTGATCCTTCAGCTTGGTATATTCCGGCAGCTCCAATGAGATTACAGGTCATCTTCAGCAGCGGCAGAACTTGTTGCTATACAGGAAGCTACACAATATGTGAGTGACCAAGCACCACGGAAATGGACGATTCTGTCCGTTGAAAAATCAGGGCTTCAAGACATCAATTGTTGCTCAAGAAGAGGCCAATATGGTGTTAAGAAAAGCCCGAGAATTCAACTTAACACATTTAAGTGGTCCCTTGATTACATTCCAATGGTTTCCGTGACACTCGTTGGCAACTTATCAATGGATAGTGAAGCAAGAACAGCAGTATACAACGACCCCATGGACGTCAAACTACCGTACTAGCAAAGTGACGTCAACACATTCTTGAGAACGCTAATACGCTAATGCGCGGCCACTTACTGGTCGCAACCAGATTGCAGAACAAGCGTCTGCGGGAAACAATTGCTGAGAAAACATTTCGCCTGCCAGCTAAAACCAGCTCAAGACCCGATAGTGTGCTGCCTTGAATTCACCTGGGCATAGCGTTCACTAGACATGGCACCCATCTTATCGGCCGTGCAGACAGCCCAAATTCTGAGCTCTTCCAAGTGCGCAAAGCCCATATATTTTGTGAATGCCTATGATGCTAACTTATACGTCGGCTAGCATCGAAGGAAACCACTTAGTGAAATCTGCCTTTTGTCAACAGTATGCGACTAAACACCGCCAAGCACTGTTACAATGGCTTCTTTTTAATTACTTCAAAAGCACTTGACTCTATACTAAGCGGCAGGGTACTATGCTAAATTACTCCTGTACATACGCACTCTTTTTTCCCCTCTTTTTTTCCCTTCTCTTTTTCGCTGTGTAGAGTAGCAGGCTGAGCGCATTAGCTCAGGCTGACCTCTCTAGTTTCTAATAAATGTTCAGTTTCTCTCGAGAGAGGCTTTGCGCAAAGATGCTATACCGGTGGCCATCGGGCATGTTATTGCATTAAACTATGTAATATAAGGTGGGAGAATAGTAAAAATATATACATTAGGCATGACGAGAGTTATTACTCTCGTCAAAACGTGTTTATTCCCCTATACCACAAATGCATCGTATATTTTCCTGAGACCATTGCAGAATGGAATTCGTTACCAAATATTATTGTAGCCACACCCATTTATTGTAGCCACACCATTTATTGTAGCCACACCAATGTAGCCACACCGCTTGACTTCAGAAGGCAGCATCAGTGACATCGCACCCCTACGCAAACAAGGGCTCGAAACAGCAAGTGGGAAGTGTGCAGTCGTGGCTTTCACCAGAAAACCAATGTCCGCTTACGGCATATCAATTAACGGGCTGTTGGTGCCATGCAGCCGGAGTCACGGGTTCTTAGGAGTCGTAATCGACTGAAACCTGTCTTGGACACCCCACGTAAACTACGTGAAAAAGCGGCTGACCGCCATTTGTCACTTAGGTTTCTTGCTGGGAAAAGTTGGGAATTTCTGTCGAGTCTATGTTACAGCCATATAAGGTATTATTTACTGGATTCCTGCGGTATATATAGCCTACCTGTTATATTTAACACGTGTAAAACGAACCTGCTCAAAATCGAAAAATTTTCAAGCCCAAGCGCTTAGGATATGCCTTGGTTTACCCCACTGCGCATCGACAGCTGAAACAATTGCCATTGCACAGGACTACTCAATCATGACGCACATCACCATTGAAACGATGCGTACGTACTTCAGGCAACATGCTAGAAATCCTTCTCACCACTTGGCAACCCTCGCTGCTGAGAGGCCCCGCATGAAATTTAGTGCAATTGTCTGTGCTCATCGTACGTCGTTTACGTCAGGTTTTACGCCTGCTGAGAAACTGGTGTATCCCCCGTGGTGCCTGACACTTCCACAAGTACGTGTTTCAATTCTAGGAATACAGAAAAAATCAAATTTGCCTTCATCAGCTCTAAAACAATTGAACTTGAGCCTTCTGCACGAAATGTACAATAACCACGTGCACATATACACCAATGGTTCAACCACAGCGTCTGGTCCTGGCGGTGTGGTGGTGATTCCAGCTAGACGAATTACTCTGCGAATCAAGCTGTCACACGTCACTACGTCTACGGCGGCAGGACTTACGGCTTTGCGTGGTGCCTTAGAGTACATCAAATCCCAAAGGCCGAGTAAATGAGCTGAGTTTTCCGACTCGAAATTGGCCCTACAGAGCATGCAGTCAGTCCTTCGACGAGGTTGCCATGAACAGTTAACTTACGAAGTTGTCAAGCTTCTTCACCACGTCACAGAAACAGGCCACGAGGTCAATTTTCAGTGGCTTCCTGGCCATTGTGGGATCAGTGGCAATGATTCCACAGACAACGCGGCTCGCACATCGCACCAAGAAGAGCACATCCTTCCGATTCCTTTGTCAAAGACTGACGCTGCAAAGTAACTTCGTCACCTGATTGATTTGTGGGGTTTAACGTCCCAAAACCACCATATGAATATGAGAGACGCCGTAGTGGAGGGCTCTGGAAATTTCGACCACCTGGGGTTCTTTAACGTGCACCCAAATCTGAGCACATGGGCCTACAACATTTCCGCCTCCATCGGAAATGCAGCCGCCGCAGCCGGGATTAACTTCGTCACCTGGCAAGTAGTCTCTGTCTGCAGGAGTGGAACACGCCAAGCATAAGACATACGAGACTATACCAAATAAACCCTCTACTGGAACTTCGACCTCCATCCGGACTTCGTCGACGTGAAGCTTCGCTTCTTTTTCGCCTTTGGTTGGGGGCTGCTTTCACATAAGCATATAGAACCCTATCGGATTGACCGACAATGCGGAATGCGACTTCTACTGCACCAAAGAAGACATCGACCTTCTGATATGCCATTGCCCTCGACTTGCCTCTGAAAGACAGAAGCTTTCGGACACATTAGAACAATTGGTTGATCGGCCACTCTTTGGGCAGATGCTGCTGGAACACCGTCATCGCCTTTCGTCGGTTCAAAAGGCAGTCAAAGCTGTCTTGTGCTTTTTGAGGACTACAGGCCTACGTGACCACCCTTAACTTTTGTGTAGTGCCTACGCTGCATACGCACCAGCCGGTTGACTGACAATCCCCTTTTTCTTTTTCTCTCTCTTTCTCTTCTCTTTCCCTTCTCTCTCTTTCTCTCGTCTTTATGCCCCCTTCCCATTCCCCTAGCGTACCTTGACCTACCCAATTTAACTGTCCGGAGGAAACTGGCGCGACTGCATTTTTTTCATAAGATATTTTTTCACAATCCATCAATGAAGCGAGACCTCATTTCACAACCGTCATACCACTCATCGCGCATTGATCATCAGCATAAGGTTGCCATTCCGTTTTGCCGCACCAAATTATTTTCAGCAGCCTTCTTACCGAAAACAGCCGCCGATTGGAACCACCTTCCCTCTTCCGTTGTATCAATAACAGACCCTTTGTTATTCAAGACTGCAATTTCTCAGCAATGCTTGTAACTATACGCAGTTTTCATTATCTATCTTTATCTTGTATGTGCTTGAATTCTTATACATTTTTAGTTGACTTATGTTGCCTTCCTGATTTGCGCATCTGATACTTGTTTCTTTATTTTGTCTTTTTTTCTTGTGTGTTATATATGTTGTACCCACCCCCTCTGTAATGCCCTACGGGCCCTGAGGGTATTCTAATAAATAAATAAATAAACATTTTTCTTGCCAGAGGTCATGAGTTATTAAAATATGGATGAATTTAGTTACCTATTTTTTCTCACGCGTGCTCCAATTTGGTATGCGCGTGTTTCTTTCATAATTGTCATAAATTCTTAAACTACATTGAAGTTACTGTTATAAGCAATTTAATAATAATGTTGCTATACCAGTGATAAATTAGTGCATTATAGATCACTTAGAGTGCGCTTTGCACTACATTTGTATGTTTTCACACACAAAAAATATTTGTTTCTTTACGCACACTGAGCTAATGATATCATAAAAATGTAACTTTCACTCCTTTAATAGTTCTACAGCAAAGCTGACAGTATATAAAACTGAAGTCGATGAATTCATACTTATGGTGTCGCCATGCGAGTAACGTAGCAGCGGCTATCACTCATATAGAGGAGAGAACGATGCGTGAATGTTTGCATAGGTAGGTCACGCAATCTACACAACGTAGCCCTCTCAGAAGAGAACGTTGATTGCACGTTCAACCAATGAAATGTGTAGGACCATTTCTCGCGTATACGTGCTCTATTTATGCAGCACACAGCACTGCATAAATATGCTAATCGTCTTGGTTAAAATATAAAATACAAAAGAAAAAAAAGAAAAAAAACCTGAAAATAAAACGAAACAAGTGCGTGTAATTCTCATCAAAACAGGGGCGCACACCAATGGCCTTTACAAGGAGATCGATTCACGTCTACAACACTTAGAAGTGTTCTCAGCTTCTTCGCCTGCAATCACTAGATGAGTCTTTAAAGTATATCAAACAGATAACCTCGTCGAACCATTGTTCAGGCACCACCAGCACCACATAAAAGTTGATTGCGTGCTACATACTTAATTTTTTAAAATGGCCTTGGTCTACCCTTTTACAAAGCCTGCCTATGCTGAATGGGACCTTTAAAGCAAAAATGTAAATCTTTTAAACAGAAGGTCTACGGGGCCTCAGGTTTTATTACGGGTCGGCGGATAAGAGTGGGCTCCCAGGGGTTGAGTTTTGTTACTTTTCTTTCTTTTTTCACCTATTTTTATAGTAGGCAGCTTCAGAACACGCCCTGCGTTCGCATTAGTTACGCTCAGCGACAGCTGTGCGCTCAACCGCGGTTGCGTGTGAGCGCGTTTAATATCGTCCCGACACGGTCGATAGAGCGCACGAGCAGGCTCGTAGGGGCAACCTTGGGACACGCTCTGGGATTAGCCAACGCCTCCTTCTAAACCATGATGAAGTTGTGATGCATATTATTTCTTCATGCTGCGTCATTTTTGCTTTCAAGCGTCTTTAGGTCACCGGTGTATATGTAGAGTCATGAGCTCGAACGTGTCATCACACTTTCGTCACAGACAGACAGACAGACAGACAGACAGACAGACAGACAGACAGACAGACAGACAGACAGACAGACAGACAGGTGAATTTTATTTGCTTCCGGGAAGAAGGTTTCACAAAACACACCGAAGATGGCACCCGCGACGTGGTCTGGGACAGAGGAGGTTCCCGATTGCTTCCCACTCGGAGTTGTTTCGCGAGGTGTGGACTTGTGATGCACTCTAAGAATTCCAACTTGGCAACGCGACGCTTTTTTGTTGAAACGAACAATCGGGGCACGACAGCATCAAAATAGGGCAGGTGGCGGGCGAGTTGATCGCATGCCCAGCAGTTAGGCGAAGTGTCCGTATACATAGCTATAGTGGCCGGTGACGAGAAGCAGCTATTCTGCAGTTGTCTGAAGGTTCTCTGCTTCTCTCTATATAGTAAGCTCTCTGTGACGATCTGGAAAGGATTCCTTGCCTAATCTGTAGTGGTAATTTTACACATAAATTGTGGTCAACAGGTTCCCATCTGTGCCACCGCCATTCTCTTTCACCGAAGTATGCGTAGGGGGGGGGGGGGAGGTCTTATTCGACCGAAGCTGAGAATGAGTCCTGGGACCCTTGCGCGATCGAATTCGTTGGCTTGGTGATAGAGGTGTCCTTGTGTGTGAGAAATAACGTATACTCGTATCAATATACGGTGCCGTTATATAATGTTCTGTTATATACTTTACTAATATACTGTTATTATAGTGTACTGTTATATCGTACCAATATATTATAAACCATTCTTTTTTCTATTCATATATAACAAGAAGCAGATGTCAGGAACAACTTACTCTCTTTCCTTGCCGCATGGTCATCAGTTAATTCAGTAAAATAAAAAACAGAAGACAAAAGCAGTACACCTTCTTCCTAAAAGAAAACAATTATGTCTATGACCGTGCTTATACCTAAGCGATACTGCATTTGAGTACGTGGACACGTTTAAATTGTTAGAAATAACGTTCACCAGCACAACGTCTTGGGATGCACATGTCGATAATATTGCTTCCACACTATCTAGAATGATAGGAATCACTTCGCGTAACAGATATTTTCCCCCCAAAATGAAGGTTAGTTTATAATACATGTTCTTTTATTCCCACATTAGCCATTGTCTGCTCGTCTGGGACGACAAAACTTCGTCAGAAATATTTAAACTGCAAGCTCTGCACAAGAAGATAAGTCGCGCAATTATTATTGGGTCTTGGGATTTGCCCACTGGGCACGTTTTCTTACAATACAATATTGTTTTGTACACAAATCATTTGACTACAGATTTGCATGTTTTTATGAAATAAAACAAGAAAACGGATTCCTTTCTTTTTGAAATTGTTTTACTTCGACATTCATTATTTGATATCAGAGTACAAAGTAGTTTCGTATCACCAAAGTGCAGAACTAACTGTGGTTTTTCCATGTTGAGTTGTTTTGTGCTAAAATTCTTAATTACCAAATTTTATGACCACCTAAATTTTTTGCCACATCATGCCATCTTCAAAAGCATTATTCAGCAATGTGTGTAGTATTTGTAACAATGAGTTTTTAGGTCTTCATACATTGTATCAATTTGTCTTATTGTTTTTACTCGCAGTAAGTTTGCTATTTGAGATATATATACTTGTAGTAAAATCTTCCGTGCAGTAATTGTCTTTCACTTTGTGCCTACTGCTAACATATACGAATGGTGAGGCCGGTTAAGTGGCGTTTAATTTACTGCTTGTTTATCGCAATCCCTAGTTTTGCATAGAAGCTAAAATAAAGGCTTCAGTGATTATTTGATAGATATTCTACGGATATTACGTAGAAATATATAGGCAGCCAAAGACATTTGGTTTGCATCAAACAACCTGACGGCCGTCATGGAATCAAGAAAGATAGCGGATGGATCTCTTGTCGTTGATTGGCGGATCATGGGAGACGCCTCTGCCCGGCATTGGGTGTAGCCACGCTGATGATTATCATGATGTATCTCTAGTTGTTAGCGCTGGAGAAATGGTGACGTGTTCGGCCACCCCGACGGGCTTGGTCCTCACCAAGGCGACGCTAACGGTGAGGCCTCTCATGTGTATCGCTGCACCCATGAAGCTTTTTGGTCCCGAACTTGACGCGTCTACGAAGAGTGCGTTAGCACTTATTCTGTTCAAATTACCCTGATTATGTACCGCATGCATGTTTTGTGGAAGCAGATGAACCATGAATGTTGGCTTGTCTGGCAGAGGAACTACTCTCTCGATTCTTAGTAAAAGAAAGGTCACCTTGACAGCTCTAGTGCACGCAAGCATAGAAATCCTGGGTGGTGTGCTGCGCTTCAATTAATTTATCGAGCTTGTTATGTACTCCCATGCCTTGTGTTTTACGGTACTTCTTCAAGCTCATGTCAATTAACCATGACGTGGCGGGAAGAAACTGGTCTCTGAATATAATGTTCAAGCTGATCCATGCTTTCACGTAGAAATCACGCCCCTAATACACGAACTGATCACAATGGATAGGATACTTCGTGCGTTACTCAGCCTGAAGTTTTTCCATTTTAATACGTAAGAAATGTATTATTTTTTTCTTGTTGCTGAGAAAGTTGGTGAAAATTTTTGTATCCGGGAATATTTACAATTGTGAAGTGGCAACAACTTCGATATTCTTTTATGTAATGTAGCCAACCATGTACTTCAATGGTTCTAAAACATTGGGTGGTAACCTCTCGAATTCGAGCATTACACCACAAGGCTAGAAGCGGATAATATGAGCGCACTGTTTATTGTTTCACGCTAAACTTGAAGAACGTCCCAACGAGGTGCCTTCAGCTTCGGCCTTGTTAAATTGGCTCGCAGCACAAAAGCTACATTATGAGCTGGTAGCCACCAAATCTTTTGAGGGAAGCAAATATCGTTACGGAAGCCAATCGTGCCGCTAATTGGATTGGAGCTGCTCACCGAGCAACAGCTCCTTTTGTTTCATATTTTTCAGCTTGCGATTACGTATGGTTTACTTGCTTGGCTGTCGGTGGTTCCTCGAGACCCCTTTTCTTCGTAGTGTGCTTTCTATTGGTTATCTTTATTTATTTGGTGTCATTGCTCTCGTCTTGTTCTCCATCGTTAGCGTTTTGTCTTAAGCGGGAAATCTTCCTTTCTTCATCCATTCAATTTTTTTTCTATGTCGTTGCGCTCTAATCTCACACTGCTCATTTCGTCAAATGTTTGCGAGTCAAGAGCATTGTACATATTGTGGTCTTGTACATTCTGTGGACATAAGTGAACGTTCGGGACCTCTACAACATTATCTCGTTCTGGAGCTCCCGTTCCCATCTCCCAAGCCGCTTAGCCAACCAACCTAACGTAAAACTCCCAACATTCCTATGACGCCTTTCGTCGCTGGTATTACGTGCATTTGGCGACCCCTATTTTTGATGATCCGCTCTCGTGGAGCCATGGCCAAGGTGCTGCACTGCTGACCCGAAGGTCACAGGTTGAATACCAGCTGCGGCAGTCGCATTATGATGGTGGTGAAATGCTAGGAGACTGGGTACTGTGTGATGTTACTGCACGTTAAACAACACCAGAAGTCGAAACTTCAGAGTGCCTTTGGTACGGCGTCTTTAATAATAATATTACGGCTATAGGTTGCAAAACCAGCAATATTACCATTATATATTTTTGCTGGTTTATCGTTCCTCAATTTTGGTGTCTGACAGCCATTTTATTACACAAGAAGCTTCCTTACCATGCGCGCGTTTTCTCAAGTACTTTTAAATGCGAAGCGTTTCTTAGCGAACTTTGGCGCCTTTGAGCGTATCTATCTATCTATCTATCTATCTATCTATCTATCTATCTATCTATCTATCTATCTATCTATCTATCTATCTATCTATCTATCTATCTATCTATCTATCTATCTATGTAGCCGCCTACGACTTTTAGCTCTCCTGGCCGTTTCTAAAAATGGTATCGATACTAAACTTGGTATCGAATTACATGGCTGTATGACGAGCATATCTGACTATTTATAACAAGAAAATCATGTCATGTATGTCATGAATGACATGATTTACATTTCATTGTTCTGCACCTCTTGCGGCGATTCCGTTCACATGTCATGTTGCAAAACTGGTATGGCATGGCATGATTACATGGCGAACACAAGCGACAGACCCCAACATGAAAATCATGACATGCTTGTCATGTAACAACATGACTACATGCTACGCTCACGATGCGGTCGCGCCCGTTTCGCTAGCGTTACATATACCAAATTTGATATTACACAACGTGAAGGGATGACGAAGGTTTGTGAGGGGTGCAAACATGATATTCATGAGATGTGTGTCATGTAACAACAAGACTACATGCTACGCTCATGATGCGCTCGCAGCTGTTCCTTTAGCCTCACATGTATCAAACTTAGTATTACACGACACGAACGGACGACATAGGTAAATGACACATTCAAACATGATAATCCCGAAATGCGTGTCATGTAACGACACGACTACATGCCACACTGATGATGCACTCCCGACCGTTTCGCTAGCTTCACATATGCCAAATTTGGTATACGTGACGCCAATAAATGACGAAGGTGTGTGACTGGTACGAACATGATAACCATGAGATGAGTGTCATCTGAAAACATGACTACATGCCACAGTTAAGGCACCAATACATTTCGACGTGACGCGGTCTGCGTGCTCGCCGGCGTTCATTTCGTCGCGTCACGCCGGCGTTGGCCCACCAGGCGCCAATCCTGCCGTATACTCACAGGCGCGCACCGTGCTGCGTTGCTTTGACGCATGCGCGTTTCAGCGTGTCCGGCGTCCCTCGGTCACGAAAAGAGGGAGATGCAGTGTTGTCTGAATAACGAATCGGTGCGAAATGCAGCATGTCGCCTTTCGCACCGGTTGCACTCAGGCCGCGCTGACGGACGCTGGTCGCGCTTGGCGTCAGACTATAGAATGCTCGCATTTTGCTAACGTAGCGTCACTGTGCCGCGCGTGCGCGTCAACGCTACATTGAAGTATATTGGGCCCTTCATGATGCGCTCGTGGCCGTTTTGCTAGCTCCACATACACGAAATTTGGCGTTACGTGACGCCAATGAATGACGAAATATTTGACTGGTGCAAACAGGATAATCCTGACACGCGTGTCATGTATGATTGATATGTGGGGTTTAACGTCCCAAGACCACCACATGATTATGAGAGACGCCGTAGTGGAGGGCTCCGGAAATTTCGACCACCTGGGGTTCTTTAACGTGCACCCAAATCTGAGCACATGGGTCTACACCATTTCCGCCTTCATCGAAAATGCAGCCGCCGCAGCCGGGATTCGAACCCGCGACCTGCGGGTCAGCAGCCGAGTACCTTAGCCACTAGACCACCGCGGCGGGGCCACGCGTGTCATGTAAGAACAGGACAACATACCACGCTCATAGCGTGCTGGCGGCCGTTTCGCTAGCTCCATATATACTAAATTTGATGTCACGTGACGTGGATAGATGGCGAAGGTAAACTACACAACGAAACATGATAATCATGACACGGAAGTCATGTACGGTATCATTTACCTGCACCTCGTAACGTTGCGCTGATATGAAATTGACATATCAACTCTTCTCTTTTGTGCTTCGCATATCATCGATTCCCACTGTACGTAGGATCTGCAAATTGTTTTCAACTAGCCGAATTCGGAAGTTACAGACTTTTTTTAATATCATCATCATCGTCATCAGCCTAACTGTGACCACTCCAGGGCAAAGGCCTCTTCCATGATCCGCCACTCATCCCGGTATTATGCTTCCTGCGGCCACGTTATATACCTGCCAGCTGCCCCGCCACTGTGGTCTATAGTCGCTAAAGTGCTCGGCGGCTGACCCGTAGGTCACGGGATCGAATCGCGACAGTCACGGCTGCGTTTTCGATGGAGGCGAAAACACTGTAGGTGCGTTCGTTCAGACATACCTGCTTGCTAAAAACCCCACTGCATGTGGTGGAATTTTCCGAAGCCATCCACTATACATGGCGCCGCTCATATTCATACGGTGGTTTTGGGACGTGAAACCCCGCATATCGATCAGTGAATATAAGCACACTTTTTAATCACATCGGCCCACATAACTTTCTGTCTTCCCTTTGTGTGTTTTCCTTCCCTGGGTATCCAGTCAGTTACTTTTAATGACTAGCAGTTCCTGCCTACGTGCTACGTGTCCAGCCCATTTATATTTCTTCTTGATTTGAACAGCGATATCCTTGACTGCGGTTTGTTCCCTGAGTAAGTCTCCTTTGTTCTTGTCTTTTAAGCTTACACCTATCGTTTTCCTTTTCATCACTTGCTGCGTTGTCTTCAATTTAGGCCGAATCTTCTTTGTACATCACTAGTTTTCTGCTCCGTAGGTAAGTACCGGCAAGATGCAGCTGTTATATACCTTCCTCTTGACGGTTAGTGGAGGAATACCACTCATGATTTGAGCATGATTGCCGAATGTTATAGACCTCAATCTTATTAGAGGCGAAGCTCTTAAAGCTTTGGGTCTGTCCTTAATCTGTGACCTCTTCGTAACTATTTTTGAGAACTGCCCACTTTTTCGTCCTTGCAAACATCCCACTATACCCCATGGCCCATCCAGCACTTCACCGACCACAAAGCACCTTTGCAAACAAGACCAAGCGCAAAATAAAATCGGGTCTGTATTTAATACGCAGTCTGACGTGTCTCTAAAGATGTAATGGGCTAACTTTCCCGAGGAGCCAGCATGGTCATCGCCTGCCAGCGACGTTTGCAGCCGTGTGTGTTGGGATTGCACAGCTGCGTTTGAGAATCGCTGCAAATAACCCAAAATAAAAGTGGTTTTGCATAGTATGTGCACAGTCTTGCGTCTTTTTAATGATGCAATGGGCTATCATTCACGTGAGAGGTGCGGTTAACCGATGGTATCCTCCTCTCGAGCTTCGCCCACTTATCATTATTCATTCCGTGGATATGGCGTCATTTTGTTCTTCTAGTTGTTTCACTCTCATGATTTGGCTCCGCTGTTGCTACCTGTCTTAAGCAGACACATTCCTTTGCCACTTCCAGCCTCTCTCTACCTATCGCTAAGTGCTGTTTTCTGCCGAGACTGCTGCACATTACATTAATATTGTGCATATTATTTGCAGATATGCTTTTCTGCTCTTCCTGTGCAATTCAGTAGTCATGAGCTGCAATTCGTCCCCTAAGGTATTGGTCGAGGCAATGTCATCAGTGAACCGAATGTTACTTGATACTCCCCCATAACTCTTATCTCTAACGCTTCCCAATCTTGCGTTCTTAAAACCTCCTGTGAACACGTGGTCAATAGTATAGGAGATATTGTGTCTCCCTGCCCTAAACTTTTTTATTGAGATTCTGTCACTTTTCTTACGGAGAACTATGGTGGCTGTGGATGCACTCTAGATTTATTCCGGCATGCTAATGTAGGGTTAGTGTATTCCATCATTCTGTAGTCCCTGCATTGCTGCTGATGTCTCGACTGGGTCAAACGCCTTCACGTAATCTGTGAAAGCTATGTAGAAGGGTTGGTTTTTTTCCGAGCAGTTCACAGATAATGTTAGTAATAATGTCACAGATAATGTCAAGGATAAAGTCACAGATAATATAACAAATTGACCTTTGAAAAAAAAATCAAATCAAACAAATATCTCGAATTGTGTGATGCCAAGCAAAGTGCACTGATTTTTTATGGTTGAGATTTTCTATAAATGTCCTGTCATCCAATTGCTTTTGAATGCAACAAATCTCTGCAAGTATTACAGGACAGGAAAACAGTACGCCCTGCTTGGAAATGTAGGCGCGACAATGCCTCTCAATAAATGCTCATTTCATGTGAAAGCGTGTACTTAACGTTCAGTCCTATTCCTTTGCGTGCATGTATATTCCTACTTTGACATGCACGATGTATCCAATATATTGATCCCTACCAAGATGTAACAAAATCAACCACCTAAGAAAAAAAAGTGCGCAACCCTAAAGTAACGACGCAACGTTAGCAACCAAACAAAGTTTGCGTGACTCAGTGATACATTAACCCTAAGCGTGTCGAATGCGGTGGGCGCAGCTGGGACGCAAGCGGCCGCACAAACGAAGCGCGTACCGCCTTCCTGCCGGCCCCAAAGCCTACAAAGGGCGACCGCCGCACGATACCGCCTGAGCGCCTCATAGGGACGCGGGGTGACGTCACCGGGGGTGGATAATGAGGCTTTTCCTGAGCGCGAAATCGAAGTGAGTATTCGCGCCAGTTGCCCTGTCCTCACTTTCTCTCGTATTGACTGATCCACACAATGATAAGAAGACACACGTTTTTGAGGGAAAACCCTTAGTCTGAACAATTCGTGACCACACATTGTGGACGCTCGAGCTTCGCCATCAAGGGTAGAACGCGGTAGTGCAATGGTGTCTCTAGCGCATCGCCTTCTAAATTCCTAGCCATGGCTTCGCTTCTCAGTGCATGTCTGAACCATGCGTCAAGGACCCAAACGTCTGTGCACGCAACTTTCGGCCGTTTCAAACTATAATAGAATGCCTACTGCGAGCACAGATGTGATGTGCCCAGTACACCACATTTATTCGTACGGCGAATCAGCAAATGGCATTCGTAAAGCGACACGTGAACTTACGGAGCACACTTTGTTGATAGTGATCTCAAATATAGAAATATGTCTGAGCGATTTGCAATGAACGGGCCTTTAAAACAACCACACGTTACGCAACTCACGTGTTTTGACGCCTGGCACAACTCCCCCTTCCTCCTCTTCCACGCAATACTAAATAGGTTGCGCAATATTACATTACAACTTCGACAACTTGATATTCATATAGTGTTCTTCGAAGCAGTTTGAAGCAGTTGGGAAAAGGGGTTGTTCTTTTATAGAACGTCTGCATGTTACGCCGAAGGCGTGTATTCATATTTCAGTAAAAGCGAATATTTTTATTGTTTATTTCATTTGCATCTATCTTCCTTTGTCGCTCACGCATAGCCCTGCTTTTTTTTTTCGCTCACTGCCAACAGCCTTGACCCCCAGCGTCTCTCATAATCATATGGTGGTTTTGGGATGTTAAACCCCACAAATCAATCAATCAGCCTTGACGCCCAGGCCAACAGAAACAGAGAAAGCGGAATGTCTGGGAAAGGAGCTAAGGGTATTGCAGTATAAAAACACTGTCGTCACCAGCACGGCTGCTTAACTGCAGCAGCTGCTGATTATGATGATGGTGACGACGACGACGACGACGATGATCATGATGATGATGTTGATGACGATGATAATGATGATTATGATGATGATGATGGGCGCAACTTCAAGCGCACTAAACAGGGCACTGATAAAGAAAGTAATAACAAAAGTGCTAGCATTTTTCTTCTTTGTCAAGTATTGGTAACTCTTGCTAACCACTGAAGCGCCACCAATGAATTTGTTTGAATAACCCTCGTTTTAGGTAGCCATGTTTTTCCTAACGCTTTTTATTTGGCTAGTAAATAGTGGGAAATGTGTTCCCCACTCGCTGACATGGAAATAACTGGAGGGAAAATGCATCTCGCCTTCCCAATTTGTACGCTGAAAGGCACGTGATCAATGTTCTTGATAATGCGTTGCTTTGTGAATGTTCTCGTGGAGGAAGAACATGGCAGCAGATTATGACCACGCCTGAAAGAGGTTCGGGGAAGAACGCCGTTGTCGGTGCCTACGTAAAAGTGAACAATTTAGTAGCTGTATTACAGGCCGGAAACCTAATCGTCTTACCTTCATTATTTTTTTTTTCGTTCGGCTCCTCAGTGAGCTACATTTGTTGCAGGGTATTCGCACAGCATTTCACAATTTTGTATGTATGTATTATTATGGTCACCATTCCACAACTTCTGAGTTTTATTATTGTTTATGTCATACTACTTGCCGACGTAGAATGCAACAGATCATATTTGGTTGACACAGCAGCTGCCTTGTGGAGTGTCATTGCTCAGTGAGTTGTTCGCCATTATGCCAGATGACTTGACAAGTAAGTATGTACTATCTAAATACATTTCTACAATGCCCACACACCAATTTCTAGCAGAAAAAATTTGAGCCAAAACGACTGTTATTCGTTGCAGGTATAAAACTATGAACAATAAATGTTTCCTTTAGGTTAATTTCCACTTCCTCGACTACCTTCAACACTATATAGCTATGGAAAGAAGGTATTTGACATTCGAAATGGGTGCCGCTCGATGACTCAGGTGCTCAGTTGTCCCATGAGCAATAACTTTCTTGTAGCACTTAGGCGTCTGACGGGGTCTAAGCTTGAACCTCCGTTCTCGTTTCACATCCACGCTTGGTCAAACAAATGGTCTCCGCGCAATCTAATCACGCGTGGAGGCTCGCATCACCACAGCCGATTACAGAAAATCTCTCATAAAACACACTGCATTGATAGATACCACGTTACAAAATACAAGACGCGAAAGGATAGTTACTGTGCACGTTCTCGAACTCTCTCCCATGTTAGCCCGTGTATCGGTTGACGTCCACCTGTAGCCGTTTCCGGGCTATAGCTCTCCCGGCTCGAGCTTTAAACGTCGCTTCGTAGAAGTCGCCAAACAGAGAGAGCCTTTGCCAGGCCCCGTCCACCGAAAATGTGTGCATGCGCCGAGGTGACCCGACATGCCAAGAACACTCATCAATGACGTATCGCTAGGGGCAAGCTCGTCTGCCTACTCTAAAAGTCTTATTGTCCCCAAAGAGTGAATGCGTACCGCAACTATGACTCAGCCGGCCCAGCGATTGAACGTTTTTTCCACGTAGTAACGTTGCTTACGGCATTCTCGAATGGCACCCATGAATGCCGAACAATCAGCCTAAAAACAGATGACCGCGCGTCGCCTGGTTCTTGCGAGACACGCTTTTCGGTCGGCTCTCCTCTATTTTCTCAAACGAGGGGCGGCTTTGAAGGCTTTGCTCGGCAACCGTGTGAACGAGCAGAGCCACCTTTCTTCCCCTGCACTGGACATCCGCATTCCCTTTAGAAGAACCAACTGGTCCCAATGGCGGCACGGAGATAGCTATGCACTTTGCTGTATCCGTATACACTGCGCTCCACAGCAACCTCGCCACTCTGCATACATCATAGTAACTCCTTAGTTTTCCACTCTTTCAAAAACACTGTAGTTCAGTTCACAAAGAACAAGAATATTAACACTTAGAAGACGCTTATATGTAGCATTCAACATAGGTCGCGGGAATACTAGTTTTTTTTTGTTATATGATTAGTGACATTATTAACGGCATACGCCGGGCCGTATTTGCGCAAGAAAATCATGTATGCTACAACCACCGAATTGAACTACCTCAAACTCGCACTTATAAAACCAGGGCTCACTGTGTAAAATTGGAGGCAATTGTAATATTCCCTATGACACATATCTATATTGACACGATTTCCTTATCTGTTCATCCGTCGCGTCATGGCGAAAGGCGATAATATCTACTAATAGTATCGTAGTGCTTCTGTGAGCCAGTGGTGTAGGGCGAGAATAAACCTGAGGGGGAACGTACCTCACTTGAATCTCTGAAAAACCTCATTCCACGAGAGCTTGTGAAGTCCAGTTCTAAACCTTGTGCAACATTTTGTTGAGCAATGTTACCGGCATCAGGAGAGAACGCGAAAGTAATCACTTAATCGATTAGTGGGCGAATTACTAGTGCATATTTGGTGTTGCACTTAAGCTCGTTATTTCATCACGCCAAGTACCAATCAGAAAAGCAAACGGGATTGACACTAAAGAGAAGAAATTAGCACACTCAGGAAAATGAGAACAAGAACAAACCTGATACTAATCATTGTGCTAAAAACAAAAAATGACTTTGTAACAGCGAAATATATTTATATTCTAATGAACGTATAATTTAATAGGCCTATATTTTATTAACTATGTTGACTTACTTGAATAACCGTTTTTAAAGATCCCGATCACTTGGAAAACCCGTAAAAAAGAGGCCAAGCTGACAAACGACGCCGCTTTACAGATAGCGATAGCGGAAGTCGTGCGGCAATAATCGGGTAGAATATATGGCACACATATGACCGCGACAGTCTAACATTGACGGCCGAGCCAACTCCTTCCAGCCTTTGGGCAGCTTTGCGAATGAGTTTTTTTCAGTTTTTTTTTTATTTCTACCCATGGTTGGGACTGGGTGCCTATAATCCCTAACGCTCCGCATAAAGGTAGAAGTTTGTAAGGGTGGATAAGAAGCGTGTGTTTACAATACATTGGCCTGAAGGCTCTTTCTAAAGGGGACGGGGTGTGCGTGTGAGAGCTAGCACATCGTTGCAACTACTATTTATCCTTTTATAGCCGGAGGGGAAAACAAGTGAAGCCGAGTCGTAAGCATTTCTTTGGCAACCTGGATTAAACGCTCAACTACTCATTAGGGAACCCCTCTGTCGGCCAACCTTGTTTCCAGTTCTTATGTAAACACGTAGATAACACTAAATTCTTGAAAAGTTGGTGTGAGATTACCTTATAAAAACACCGTGAAGCAGGGTTGAACACAAAAAATAACGGAAGTAAGAAAGCAGACATAAAGGGAGAAAGAAGGAATGGAAGGAAAAAGAAAAGAAAGGAAGACATAAAGGAAAAGAGAGAGATGGACCATTGAAACAGGTAAAAAAAGAAAAACAAAACAAAAAAGGACAGAAAAATTGATACAAAAAAACGAATACACAAACGGACATGGAGAGGAAGAAAAAGAATTTAAAAAAGAAAAAAGAAAAGAAAGAAAGACAAAAAGAGAAAGAAATGACATACGAGTGCAGACTTTCAGCTGGTTTATGAAAAGCCCGCCAACCTTTAGAGCCGGAAGAAGGATGACTAGTCTCTGACAACAAATTTAAGCGTTATCAGAAATTCTAGTGTCTTCGTTCTACGTGCTACAGTTAACTGCGCGGCAACGCTTGTTTGATCACTAACATTCAAAAGCGTTTTCTTTCGATTACGCTATGAGTCCATGTCTTTGGCTCATCATCACTGCTGTGACTTTGTAGGTTGATAACTTTTTATTAGGCCACTTGTTCAGTCTACGTTAATTTGTCCTCTGTTTCTTTATGCCCCCTCCAGCTGCGTGCATTTTAAACGTGGAGCATTTCTCAGTAGCACGAGGTCGCTAATCCGTTCACAACCACCCTGCGCATGCTCGCGTCTTGCGCGTCATGCTGCATGCTCGCATCTCGTGCCAACTGTCGCTTGCCTACCACCCCTCCCCTTTTTCGCCTCGCAAGGCCGGTGCAGACAGCGTCTGCTTGTATAAATCTATTGCTCGCGCTGCACAACCTTCGTAGGCACTGGATCGCACTTTCAGAATTCAGTGAAGGGCTTCTTTACTTGGCTTTCCCTTGACTGGACGCTTTGTTTTACTGAAGTAGATGCGATGGAAACAACAGGTTTCAATCAGCAGTGTAGCCCAACACAACTGCAGCGTCCCACCACTCAAAGAAGGCTACGTTACTCCTTCGTTCATTAAATAAGAATAATAAAGAAGAAATTACTATAAAGCGTTTCCAAACCATATTCAATTACGTAACATTCGCATGATACCCTCGCCACTCTGCGACGCATTTACGCGAGTTCCCCCCTTTGTAAGATGGGTGCTGCTTTTAGAGGCGAAGCTCCGTAGGCCATGGGTTGTGCGTAAGTGATGCATGTAGTAGTAGTAGTAGTAATCGTAGTATTAGTAGTAGTAGCAGTGCGTCGTAGTAGTACGTAGCCACCTCCACAACCGGACTACAAGAGCGCCACGTGCGCACTCATTTGAATTTAGGAGAAAACCCACACACATTAGTCGTATATAGAGATATAGTTGTTTCTTATTAAATAACATACAGAGACAACTATCGGTAACTAATCTGCATCAAAGTTTGCCTTAAATTTGATGCTTACCAAAGAGAAAACTAGTATCGGAAGGACGCACTTTGAGCACTATCTGGTTGCTGCGTTAAACTAGCTGGGTGCAACCTTCTTGGTTTTGGCAAGCTTTAGCGAGTAGTCGCTCGCATAATTCCGTGCCGACCGGTTGGGCTCTCGCGATCTCCGACGACAGTGCAGCTCTGGCAGACTGCGTTGGTCCTATGCCACCTCTTACGCCGTTCTCCGACGATGACGACAGCGTAGCTCTGGCCGACTGGATTAGCCCTACGCCATCTCCTATCGCCGACAAGAGCTCTCGCCAGTGATGCCCCATCTTCGGACTCCTGCGACCGTCTCCATCTTTCCTATCTTCTCCTCACTTCCGTCGTTCACTGTCCCTACGCCTTGCTCTCTCCATCTCTCTTTCTCTTTACCTTTTAATCCTATTCTTTCAATCCCATCTCTACCCCGTCCCTCGTGAGCTACTGCTGAGGTGTCCTCCCTTGAGAGACAGTTACAGGGCTCACTTTTTTCTTATTTTCAATCAAAATCACTTCGTCCTCCCTCCCGTTTAGCGAGTGTTGGGCCGCAGTTCCATGAACTAGAGGCGGTGAAAGGTGGGAACTGGACACGAAGCGGAGGCCGTAAGAAACTGCACACTTGCCGCTCCTCTACTTCGGCCGTGCCGCCCAAAGAGATTTAAAATAAAACTTTTGCCCACGAGTGAATCCATGCCAACCGTAAGATGGGGGCTGCGGCAGCCATGTTACTAGGGGCATGATGAGCTATTGGCGTTCGGCGATTGAGAAGGAGCGTTCTTTCTGGCACGCCCAACGAGTTTAACGTCGCAACCTTTTCGGGTGAGATAGTGATGAAAGTGCGTCCTTGTGTTACTAGTTTTCCTTATTAAGCCTTGAATTCAAGACAAATTGTATTCGAGACCAATTCACCGATGCTATAGTCTCTGTAGACTACTTCTTTGTAAACAACTATATTTTAAGTGATAGTTAACGCAGCTTTTAGACTTACAAATCAAGGCTACTTGATGTTTACGTGGGCACCACTAAAAATAGCATGTTTCTAAGATCTTTGGAGGACGAAACCTGGCTTTACTACTGCTGGCAAAGCATTGCGGGAGCTTCCACTCCAGAAACTTACTTTTAATCTCCTTGGTGCCAGCTTTCACTTAGTCCTTAGAATATCTGCGGGATGGTGGTACTTCTATATGGTGAAAATGTGATGAAAAGATACAAGATGGTGGTACTTAGAATGCTCACTAGAAGGATGAACAGATGAATAGATGAACAGATGGAGAGACAGACAGATGCACGAATGAACGGACGTACGGTCGCACGAACTTATGGACGAATGCATGGATGAACGGATACACGGACAGGCGGACGGACGAATAGGTGCACGGACGGATGGACGCACAGACGGACAGACGAATAGATGTACGGACGGTTGCACAGGTGGACGCACGGAAGCAAGAACAAACGGACGGACGGCAGTGCAGACGGACTGACGGATGCTTCGCCCTACTCATGATCATGCACTCCGTGGATATGCTGCGATTTTTCAGAAGTGGCCCATACTCACAAACCCACCTCGACTGCAAACACGACCTGAAGGGATCCTTGAGGACTGTCCCGCATTGTGATGTCTTCACCACGAAAAGTCTCCATGATCACTTGAGGTCGAGTTTCGAGTGGAGGGGCGTGTGTAAATACGGGCCCCAGTGTTCACAATCTACGGGTCCGCCGTGGTGGCCTGTTGGCTGTGTGCTCGACTGCTGACCCGAAAGTCGAGAGAAGCTGGTCCCGGTGGCCGCATTTCGATGAAGGTGAAAACTTTTATGATTGTTTGTTTGCCTTTAGGCACACGTGAAAAAAGAAAAAAAAAACCTCAGGTGGAGCAATTTTCTTAATCACTCGACTGCGGCGTCCCTCGCCATCATATATAGCTGGTGTTACGCAAAACCGTAGATACTGTTATAACGATCTGCACAACCCGGGAGAAGGAAGGAGAAGTAAGGGAGAAAATAAATCGCCTCCCTTGTTCACCGTGGAGTAGCAGTGGCAATGCGGCTCGGCTGCTGACCCCCAGGTCGTGTGTTCGGTCCCCCCATGGGGTAGCAGTTCGAAGCAGGCGAAGTAGTAGAGGCCCGTGCAATAAGCGATGTCAGTGCGGGTGAAAGAACACCAGCTAGTCTAAATTTCTGAAGTCTTCCACTGTGGCGTCCCTCAACATCATCATCACCATAATAATAATAAATATATTCATCACGGCCATTAGCTTAATTGTGCCTACTGCCGGGGAAAAAAAGGCTCTCCTATGTTCCACCAATAAACCCAGTCCTATGCTTTCTACTGCCACATTATACCATGCAAACTTCTCAATCTCATCTCCCTACATAATCTTCTTTCTCGATAGTATGAGTTTCCCTTCCTTTGGAATACAGCCAGTTGCTCTTAATCAACACTGGTTACCATGCCGGCGTGCTAACCACGAACCTGAATTATACCAAAATACCTATACTTGCTCTAAAATGCAAATAAACCCGAAAATGCGGCAAGCTATCGGAAAATTCTAGAAGTGACTCAGCGAAAAAATTGGCGGATCCCACGCACAGTAGGAATCGATGCTATGCGAAGCACGAATGAGCAATGTCGATATGTCATTTTAAAATCAGAAAAACGTTACGAGAAGGAAGTAAATGATCCCGTGCATGACCTCCGTGTCGTGAATATCATGTTTGGATGTGTCGTGTACCTTCGTCATCTATTCACGTAACGTGATACCAAATGTATGTGTGGAGCCAGCGAAACAGCCACGAAAATGCCTCGAGCATGGTAGGTTGTCATGTTCTCACATGACACGCATGCCAAGTTTAGCATGCTTGCACAAGTCATATATTTCGTCATCTATTGCCGGCACGTAACACCTAATTCGGTATACGTGGAGCTAGCGAAACGGCCGCGAGAGCATCATGAAGGGCACAATATACACCGATGTTGCATTGACACGTGCACGCTGGGAACAGCGACGCTACTTTAGCAAAACGCAAGCACTCTATAGTTTGACGCCAGGCACGACCAGCGTCCGTCGGTGCGGCCCGACGGCAACCGGCGTGAAATGCGACATGCTGCATTTCGCACCGACGCGTTACCCAGACAAAACTGTGTCTCCCTCTATTCGTGATGAGAGACGCCAGACGCGCTGAAACGCGCATGCGTCAAAGCGAAAAAGCACGGTGCGCGCGTGCGAGTATTTGGCAGAACCGGCGCCTGCGGTGGCAACGCCGGCGTTGCGCGACGAAATGAACACCGGCGAAATGTTTGTATTGGCACCTTGACTGTGGCATGTAGTCATGTTCACACATGACACTCATCTCATGATTATCATATTTGCACCAGTCACTTACCTTCGTCCATTGGCGTCGTCATCATCATCATCATCATCATCATCATCATCATCATCAGCCTGACTACGTCCACTGCAGGACAAAGGCCTCTCCCATGTTCCGCCAGTTAACCCGGTCCTGTGCTCGCTGCTGCCATGCTATACCCGCAAACTTCTTAATCTCATCAGCCCACCTAACCTTCTGTCTCCCCCTAACCCACTTGCCTTCTTTGGGAATCCAGTTAGTTACCCTTAACGACCAGCGGTTATCCTGTCTACGTGCTACATGCCCGGTCCTTGTCCATTTCTTCTTGATTTCAGCTATCATATCCTTAACCCCCGTTTGTTCCCTAATCCACTCTGCTCTCTTCTTGTCTCTTAAGGTTACACCTACCGTAACCACCTACCATTGGCGTCCCGTTCTATCAAATTTGGCATATGTCAAGCTACTACTTCAAGCCAGTAAAACGGCCGCGAGCGCATCATCAGTGTGGTATGTATTCATGTTGTTACATGACACGCATGCCGTGATTATCATGTTTCGATGTGTCATTTACCTGTGTCGTCCGTTCGCGTCACGTAATACCGAGTTTGGTACATGTGATGCTAGCGAAACGGCCGCGAGTGCATCATGAGCGTAGCATGTAGTCATGATATATGACACGCATCTCATGTATATCATGATTGCACCAGTATCATACTTTCGTCGTCCATTCACTTCCCGTAATACCAAATTTGGTATAAGTGAAGCTAGCGAAACGGCCACCAACGCATCATCAGCGTGGCATGTAGTCATGTTGGTACATGACACGTATGTCGTGATTATCATGTTTCGATGTGTCATTTACCTATGTCATCTGTTCGTGCCACGTAATACTGAGTTTAGTACAAGTGAAGCTAGTGAAACGGCCGCGAGCGCATCATGAGCGTAGCATGTAGTCATTTTTTATATGACACGCATCTCATGTATATCATATTTGCACTAGTCGCATACGTTCGTCATTCATTCACGTACTGTAATATCAAATTTGTTATATGTGACGCTAGCGAAGCGGCCGCGAGCTCATCATGAGCGTGGCAGGTGGTGATGTTGTCACATAACACGCATGTCATGATTTTCATATTAGGGTCTGTCACTTGTGTTGACCATGCAATCATGTCATACCCTACAAGTTTTGAAACGCGCCTTGTGAAGGAAACCACCGCAAGAGCTGCAGGACCATGAAACGTAAATCATTACATTCATGACATACATGTCATGATTTTTATGTTATGACTAGTGAAATGTGTTACTCATACCGTCATGTTATGCCATACCATGTTTGTTATCGATGCCATTGTCGAAACAGGCGAGAGAGCTAAAAGTCGCAAGCGGCTAGATAGATAGATAGATAGATAGATAGATAGATAGATAGATAGATAGATAGATAGATAGATAGATAGATAGATAGATAGATAGATAGATAGATAGATAGATAGATAGATAGATAGATAGATAGATAGATAGATACGCTCAAGGTCGCCGAAAGTCGCCAAAAAAGGCTTCGCAATTGAAAGAAGCCTGAATGAGCTTATTATGAGCGGAACTGGAAACTGTGTACCCCTCTCTGCTTAGTTTCTACCATTGCCATCGCGACGAGAGAAGACATGAAACGAATAGATTGTGCGACGAATTTCTATGTCCGCTCCAACTGGATGGGCTCTAAAAAAACTAGCAGCTGTCAATTAGTGGGGCAGTAAACGCCTTTGATAAACAATCCGATGGTTACTTAGAAAAGTGTTGCAGAGCTCTTATAATGAATAATCTCGTTTTTCAGATTTTCAATCTTAAAACTACCATATAATTAAGGCGCACCTTCTCATCTAGCCCATTTCATATTTATTTACAGGTTTTCCACCTGCTTCATCCAGTGCGAAGGACTTTAATGGGCCAGGCTCTCATACGCTGCAGTATGCTGTCATCGTTGCATGACGTAACGCAGGCAACATCGCTCAAAGAATTTGAAACATAATGGAGGAAGCAAGCTAGAGATAGGAGGAGAAATAAAAGAGGTAAACATATGAAAGAAACTATATATCAATAAAAATAAAGAAAAAATGACAGAAAAGACTTTAAAAATAAACAAAATAGAGAGTAAAAAGATAAAAAAAACAAAGAGAAACAAAGGAAGTATTCCTGCTCTGCTCTAAAGTCAGGCTTGACACCGCTGCAGCGAATCTGGCCTATTGATAATAGCTATTTTTTTCGAAAATCACCCTACTAAAACAGCCGGAGTCTGACGTTGATCGTCCTATTTACTTCTAATATCATTTTTTTTCCCTTTTTGAGAGGTGAGAACTGCATGAATAAGGTCAGCCTTGCTGTTTTTACTCTTCACTTTGTTACTTTATACAGGAAAACTGGATCAATTCATTGCGTACTTAAGAGAATGAATAATGTTCTCAACGTTTACGTTTTACTTAGCCTATTTCATCACGTTTTAAATTCTTCCTTCATTGCCTCCAAGCGTCGAAGACCGTAAAAGGAGAGTGAACATCCAAACGGCAGGTTGAGCAGGGCTGAGAATAAAATGATGATATGAGATGACGAGATTAACAATGCAAATTGGGAAGCGGGCTTGCTAAAAAAGTCTTTGAATATGCGTGGATGTAGCGCTGAAACTACGTCTTCATTTGCGGGAGAGAGCTTCGGAAATTAATCACCACTTCCGCAAAAACACATTAATCTGGCAACCCCACCACGTTTTCGTCAGGGCAAACCTAATAAAAACTATTTAATTGCACTTTAATACCTTATGAACCCCACGTGAATAGGGACGCATGCAGACGACTGTGCAATAGTGGGGTTCGCTTCTCCGTGACACCCTTTGTTCTGGCGAATGCTAGCCTCGATTATTAAAGAGGGCGACACTTCACTTTATGTCAAAACTGCCACTAAAATCAATTCTCACACCTGCCATCAAGTCAGTGGCCACGTCAGGCTCAACAATTACGTGAGCATTTAGATGAACCCAGCAAAAATAATTAGCAGCATTTGGCTCAAAAGTATGAATTTTTGTAGGTGACTATTCGCGCAGTATGTTACGATAACGTGTACCACGATGAGTTCCGCGGCAGAGGGAGTTCTTGTATGTAACACGGCTCCACTGACGTAATTCAGTCACTAATATCACAGTGAAAAATATATCATTACCTAGTGCAAAATAAAAACAATAAGAAAAAGTTTTGTTGCCTGGCATCAAACCTACGACGGCTCAATTCACTGCGAGAAACTTCTAAGCCATATAGGCAACATCGTGAGGCGTGCGAACGCCGAGCCATTTACCCGGCTTTCTTTTCGACTCAAGGGTGGCGTGATCTTGGACTGATGAGCGTTTGTGTTGTTGATTTTCTCTGTCACAGTATGAAATGAGCGTGGTCACAAAACGTTGAATGCGCCGGCAAAGCGATTTCGTTTGTGTGACTTTACCGTAGCACTTTTTTATTCGATACGAACACTATCGAACACTAAACTGCAACATGGTTAGTCCGAGATGGCGACGCTTGAGCGCATGTGCAAAATAGTGTATATTCATCATATACAGTTGGCTGTCCTGAGAGCTCCAGAGCAGGAATGCATTTTCGTCATAAGAAGCGAGATAGCTCGAAAAGCGGTCGTTGGGTGCGCTTTGAAGATCAGCTCCTCAAGCGTTGCGGTGCGTGCACCTCCACAGGTAGTGGGTGTCGTGCGTGCGCGCTTGTCTCGTCGTTCATACGCTTTGCACGCCCTGTGATGCCACCACAACTTTTTATAGGTTACAGTGGGTAAATAAACCGCGAGGGCTGCCGCCACCACGTTTACTAAAGGAGCACGACGCTCACTCGACACTTATGAATCGTGACAGTTGCTCGCGCTCGTCCTGTGGACGCTCACTTTTTTTTCCGCGCTTTTTCTGCTCTATGTGCACGCTGCAAGTTTTCAGCTGCGTGCCATTCTTCGCGTTACATCACAATTTGTCACTGTAGCATTTATTCGTACGCCTTAGCGGCTAACATTTTCAGAATGATTGAAAGCTTCCTATCTAATCGTGCTTCATTTGTAGCCACTAACGGCCACTACTCAACCTTTTAGAACATGACTTCCGGCGTACCGCTAGGTTTCATGCTCGGACATGTTTAATTCCTTATTTATATTAACGATATTGCTTCTTTGCAATCATATAAAATTCATTTATTTGCTCATTTTTGTGTCGTAAATCGTGAAAAAACCAGTGCCAACAAGTATAATGCTATTATTTATTTATTTCATTATTTATTTATTTATATATGCCATACCCACAGCGCCATTTGGCATTGCAGTGGGGGGGGGGGGCAAAGAAAAATTCAAAGCATACAGTTGGTAACAATCGCTAGCAGCATCAGGAAAACAAATAAATACATATACAAGAAGATCAGGAGTGTACACTAATGTGCACCATAGTGAATTATTGTGCAAAAATAAAAACACAAGCTTGCAAGTAAGCAAGAATACAATATTTATTTACAATTATAATGAAGGAATGATGACAACAAAAGGGAACAGCAAGCATCATCGCAGAGTATGGGACCACGAGATCGGCGCTCGAGCTCCTCCATCTTCCTCGTCCTGTCGCTATCTCCAATCTCCCACCTGCCCGTTTGGTTCGCCCAATAAACCTCTTTACATTTGGTGGAGGTGCTGGGTAACCACATCGCCTACAACCTGGAACTCCGATCTCGCACCCTGCCGTCGACCATGCAAGTTGACGCTGCCCAACAAACAATACCTCTCGCGGCCGCTACTTGCCCCGGCCCGGTTCATCAGCGAGACCCCCCGATCTTTGCCGGCACCGAAGACCAGGACGTCGAGGACTGGCTGTCGTCATACGAGAAAGTCAGTGGACCCAACAGGTGGGATGACGCTGCTAAGTTAGGCACTGTCAATTTTTATCTCACCGACGTGGCCAAGCTGTGGTATACGAACCACGAAACCGAGTTCGCGAATTGGTCCGCCTTCAAGGAGGCAATACGTGCCGTTTTTGGTCGTCCTGCCTTACGGAAGCTACGCGCCGAACAACGTCTGCGCACACGGGCACAGGAGCCAAGTGAAACTTTCACATCATATATAGAAGATGTGATTGATCTCTGTCGGCGCGTCGATGCTTCCATGAGCGAGAGTGCGAAGATACAGCACCTTATGAAGGGCGTCGACGATGACGTTTTCCAGATGCTTCTCGCGAAGTCTCCAAGCACTGTGGCAGAAGTAGTCACTTTGTGCCAAAGCTATGATGAATTGCGGAGGCAACGAGCTCAGACGCGACGCTCATTCCAGACAATCCAACCAGTGACCGCACTGGACGCTATGACTGACCAGACAAACCTTCTCGCACAAATGAAAGACTTCGTGCGAGAGGAAGTGGCTCGGCAGCTTTCTCTGCTGCCTTTTGCTCAACGCCAGGAGCTCTCGCACCAACAGCCACTGCGACATCCACCACCATTGGCTCCCATGCTCCGACATGTGGTCCAGGAGCAGATTTCCGAGGCTATGCCGGTGCCCTTGCAGCAGCCCCCCGTCACCGCGCCTCTTACTTACGCTGAGGCACTAAAGCGGCAGCAGCGACACCACCCCCCGCCGTTCCAGGGACTGCCGTATACCTCAGCCCCGACTCAGCCGTCCACCGCCTGAGTTCCTCCCATTGCCACCACAGCCTCGACTCACCCGTCTGCTGCATGGACTGGTCCCCTCGTCGCCAATACTTGGAGAACGCGCGATAACCGGCCCATCTGTTTCTCGTGCGGCGGCCCTGGCCATATCGCCCGTTACTGCCGTCGTCGCGTGCCGAGATACACAGACGGCCGGACACAGAACAGCTTCATGGACCTTTCTCCATCCCGTCTGGAAAATTCTGACCCTCAGTCAAGCTCGTCTTCACGGGAATGTCCGCGTACTATGTCTGGTCGCTCACCTTCACCCCGTCGTCGCTCCCTGTCACCCATGTGTCGTCGGCCAGCTCCTGAACACGAGGGAAACTAACCGCCGCAGTTCAGGAGGCAAGAACTGCGCTGTCGAAATGCTCAAGTCCTTGGACATTGCCGTCGAATATTGTCGAAGTTTTTGTAGAAGGTACTCGAGCATATGCTCTAGTGGATACTGGTGCTGCCGTTTCCGTGATAGACGCTAAACTTTGCCGCAAGCTCCGAAAAGTGACGACGCCTCTTAATATGATGTCCTTGCAAACAGCGAATGGGGACCTGGTTCAGCCTGTAGCCGCCTATACTGTCCGACTGATGATCGCGAAGGACCACTACACTGTTGAGTTTACTGTCCTGTCGTCATGCTCACACGACATCATACTTGGATGGGATTTTTTATCGCGTAACCATGCCGTTATTGATTGTGCAAGATCGGAGCTTGAACTTTTCCCGTTTTATGACCAACCAACCAGCCGTTTCAGCCCGCCATACACAAACTCGTCGTCAAAGAAGGCACTAAAATTCCTCCGACAGCAGCTGTGTTGCTCCCCGTGTTCTGTGACGGCATTAGGAACGAAGCTGCATTCTTTGAGCCATCAAGCCTCTTCCTTAGTCGAAGATCACTTCTTCTGCCTTATTCAACCCTCTCTATTTCTGAAGGAAACAGTGCTCTTTGCCTCGTCAATCCCCTTCCGTATCCCGTTGAACTGTTTCAAGGTGAATCTCTTGGACACGTGCATGCCATTGATAAAGAACAAATTTTTACCATGCCACCAGATTGTTCCGGTGACTACAACGCCATCAGTGCCCTCAACCCTTCCAATATACCACCTTGCGAGCTTTTCGATTCATCGATTGCCGACGGAGTATCGCCATCTGAACGCTCTGAGCTCCTTCAGCTGCTCTACCAGTTTCGTGAATCCTTTGACGTTGCTCAACCTACCCTTGGCCGAACTCCCAGTTTTTCCCACCGCATCGACACAGGTTCCAACGCGCCAGTACGACAGCGAGCATACCGTGTTTCCGCCACGGAACGTCAGGTTATCACCGAACACGTTGACGATATGTTCAAGCGCGACGTTATCCGACCTTCCCAAAGTCCATAGGCATCACCTGTCGTTCTTGTTAAGAAGAAGGATGGTACAATTCGCTTCTGCGTTGATTACAGGCGCTTAAATAAGATCACTCGCAAAGACGTATACCCTTTGCCCAGGATTGACCCAGGTTTGCCCAATAAACCTCTTTACACCAATGAAGTGTAATGCAGTGATAAAAGCATAATTATAAGAACAAGAATGCACAATAAAGAAAAATACAAGTACAAGCATATAGCAGTCATCACTATCAGTAACATGAGTGAACAGCAGCTCTACTACAAGAAGAATTATTTTAGCAGTGCAAAAAATATGTCAGTGGACGATATAGTTGCGACAGACTTGTCTAGTTTATTCCAGTCCCGTATTGTTCTAGGAAAAAAAGACTTGCTAAAGGAATGTGTTTTGCAGGGAAATTCCAAAACCTTATTCTCATGGTCAACCCTACGGGGATAGTATTTAGGTGTCTTTATTTAAAGAGGCCTATCAATGCCAACGTTTAAATGAAAAATGTTGTGGAAAAACTCCAAGCGAAGTTTGCGTCTTCGACAATCTAGTTTATCCCATTGCAAAAATTGTTTCGCGAGCGTAGAACAGAACTTTCTGTCGTAACGTCCACAAACAAATCGAGTGGCCAAGTTGTGCACCCTTTCAAGTTTTTCTGAGTTGCATACTGTTGAGGGGTTCCAAACGACACACGCATGGTCAAGAACGGAACGCACATATGCTTTATAAAGCGATTTCTTAGTCGACATAATAAAGTTCTTCGCGTTACGGCGAAGGAACCCAAGCGCTTTCCCGGACTTGCCTGTTACATAGTCGACATGTCGCTGCCAATTTAAGTTAGACGATAAGTACACTCCTAAGCATTAGTATTCATTGACCTTACTTATAATTACATTGTTAATTGTGTACAATGTCCGGGACTGTAATTTCTTACGAGTACACTCCTTGTAAACTTTCTTATTCAAGTTCAACTGCATGTGCCATTGTGTACACCAATCACTGATTTTGGCCAAGTCTCTGTGAATGAACGTTTTGTCTCGCGAATACGCAATTTCCCTATACAAAACACAGTCGTCTGCGAACAATCATATGTGGGATTCAACGCCCTCAGTTATGTCGTTGACATAAATCAGAAATAAAAGTGGTCCCAGTACCAACCCTTGGGGGATGCCCGATGTTACCTGCGATGCGCACGAACTGGCACCATTAACAATTGCAGTCTGCTGGCGTAATGCCAAATAATCAGCGACCCATGCGATGACCTGTGAATTATTGCCAGACGTATTCATTTTCTCAAGAAGTAAACCGTGCGGGAGAGTATCAAAGGCCTTCTTGAAGTCTAAAAAAATGCGGTCAATTGTTTTTCTTTTGTCTAACGCGTATGCTATGTCATGCGTAAATTCTGTCAATTGAATAGTACAAGAAAAACCTCCTCGAAACCCGTGTTGCTGTGGCGTAAATAGTGAGTATTTATTCATGTGTCCAACAATAGAGGTATATATAAGGTGTTCAAGATTTTTAAATGCCAAACTAGTCAGCCATATTGGTCGGTATTTAGAGACGTCACTCCGCGGACCAGGCTTATGTATTGGCACAATCATTGCTTTTTTCCAATCTGAAGTAAGGCTGGCATCTAGAAGTGATTTATCAAATAGTACCTTTAAAAACTGTGCTAGTGTTGGCGCACAAAGCTTAAGAAAGGCGTTTTTGAGGCCATCTGGATGACATACTTTTGAGCTGTCTAATCTTCGCAAGGACACTTGAATGCCATGCGTGCTGATGTGAATATCCTCTATATTATCAGTTTGTATTTGATTTAAGTGGTGATCACCATGTCCGGGTGCTATCAGCGGCGTGAAAACAGAATTGAAATAGCGAATGAGGCATTCAGCTTTACCATTGTCGTCATGAAATACGTCATCACCAGAAGTAAGCGTTGGTATTGACACATTGTCTTTACCATTTCTTTTTACATGTTTCCGGAACTCTTTTGGTTTATCTTCGAGAAGAGATTGCAAAAATTCAGTGCAATCACGTTTTGCTTTAAAGGTTCACGTCTTAACTTCAAGTGTTACATTTTTCAGTCGTGACTTATTCATATGGGTAGGGGTATCATGAAAAGTACGGTAACATCTCAACCGTTTTTGTGTAAGTCTGCGCAGTTCTTTTGTGAACCAGGGCCTACTTTTCGTATTCCTAGCCGTTAAGTGCCACCATGGAACGAACGCATCACGTAATTCAGTCATTTTGTTTTTCAAAAGAATTCACAACTCACTGACGCGCAGTTGTTCCGCAAGGGTCTCAAATACAACAAAGTAATTATCGAGAGACTCATTTATTTTTCAACATTAGCTTTAGAATAATTGTATATGCGCCTTTGGTCACACACTGATGTTTTAAAGTAATGTACATTCATTTCACATAGCACGCCATCATGATCACTGATCCCGGGCTGCACGTAAGTAGCAGTTACGAAGCTGGGTTGGTATGTGAAAATTAAATCAAGGATATTATTTTCCCGTGTGGGATGTTGTACCATTTGGTGTAATGCATGCAGATTCACGATAATAGTCATTTCTTGAGCAGATGCCCCAGATGGCGATATCATGGTGGAGTGCTCGTGCCAGTGAATGTTTGACAAGTTAAAATCCTCTCCGATAATCATGAATTCCGAATGCACCTCATCAATGGCACTTTCAAGCTGTGACACCACGTCTGTGGGAGAATGAGGTGCACGATAACAACTACACACAGTTAATAACTTCTTATTTGCCAGCTTGTGTGTACACCAGACAGGTTCGCCACGGTGGTCTAGTGGCTAAGGCACTCGGCTGCTGAACCGCAGGTCGCGGGATCAAATCCCGGCTGTGGCGGCTGCATTTTAGATGGAGGCGGAAATGTTGTAGGCCCAAGTGCTCAGATATGGGTGCACGCTAAAGAACCCCAGGTGGTCGAAATTTCCGGAGCCCTCCACTACGGCGTCTCTCATAATCATATGGTGGTTTTGGGACGTTAAACCCCACAAATCAATCAATCATCAACCAGACAGCTTCACTTGTTCCGATGAAAATGTTGGAAGACACTATGTCACTTTTAACTAAAATAAAGAGACCACTACCATGACCATTCCTATCTTTGCGGTAGCACGTATAGTCTACCGAAAACACCTTGTCATCACGTATTTCATCATTTAACCAAGATTCAGTTCCAAGCACCTCAGACGGCTTGGACATCCGAAGAAATGAACAAAATTCATCCACTCTGTTTTTAATGCTTCTGGAGTTAATTACCAGGAAGGAAAGGTTCACTCCTCTAGATTGACAAGGTCATTGCAGTGCCAGAACTTGCTGTTCCTCTGTGTCGTAACCATATTTTTTACCATTCAGTATCAGTGTGTCATATTTCAGTATGACCTTTTCACCTTTTTTTGTGCGTTTTTGCGTAATCCTACAGTATTTGTCTCTTCTGACGTACCTGCCGAGAAAAATCTTCAGAGGCAGTAAGGGTCGAGCCTTTCAGTTTACTAACGTTATAGAGAACGTTTTGTTTTTTCTTAAAATGCAGAAACTTGCCTATTAACGTTCTATTTCTGCCAACTTGGAATTTACAGAGTCGGCCCGCACATTCTATAGTTAGAGAATGGATACCCAACTTGGAGTATGCTTCTCCGATTCTTTACTTGCTTCGTTAGCTTCGGTATATTTTACACCATAATATATGAGGTTATGGCGTCAACTACGTTATTCTAGCTCATCCACTTTTCGTGTCAGTGACTATTTCTTTCTTTCAGGTTTCCTGCATTTTATCACAGTCTAATATTGCACCGTTCAGGTGATCAATGTTCGACAGTTTAGTTTCTAACGTAGCAATACGACCACCAAGTTCACCTATTGCTACTCGATTTTCCGCCTGCGCGACCTCAAAAGCATTAAGTTTCTCTTTATTAGCACTTTGACCATCTAGAAGTTGCTGCGATTTCGGTCAACTCCCGGCCCCGTGTTTAGCTCCACATTACCGCATAAAAAAAGAAGTAGAAAGTAGAACGAAAGACGCTGTACGACGCGAAATGTACGCCTCGACCAAACGGTATAATTTGAGAGGGACACAACACAATCAAATAACACTTGGCGTGTAATCGGCAAAATAAACACCCCATAATTTTGATCAAGAACTTCGCCAGTGACCTGCAAGAACAACAGGAAATGCGTGAACGACATCGCAGAAGCTATGCCGATTCCACGCCCCGCTGACTCGGCGAAAACGCCCGCCTTATGTAGTCCGTCGAACTCAACCGATTTGTGACGTCAGATCCAATGTTCGTAGTCGGGCACTGCTCATCTGCTGAAATTTGTCGAGGCACAGACGTTCATTCCTTTCGTATGCTGTAGCAATTTGCTGCCAGGTATCGTCGCTGCTCCGTCAATCAATACTTCTTCTACCTCGACCCAGCTTTCGCGAGTATGTGATCCTCGACGTTGGGCAGCGCATGACAGGCCACCGATCTGCAAGAACAACAGGAAATGCGTGAACGACATCGCAGAAGCCATGCCGATTCCACGCCCCGAGTCTGATTTAAATGCCGTAGCTAACAGGTGTAAACTTTGGTTATTAGAATTAAAAGTCAATAAATGTAGTCTTGCGTGTGTCTTGTTAAACTAGTGGCATGCCCATATATTACCACAAAATAGTTCCTCTTGATCTTGTTATCCTATGTAAATACATAAGTGTACATGTAACTACTAACTCATTTCGAAATACTCAAGTCTACTACGTAATTAGGAATGCTAACCATGCCATAGGTTATATACGCCATAACTTTTAAACTGCGCTTTCATCTGTGAAAATGCTTCAAAATATTATCATAACACGACCTAAAAAAGATTATGCATTCGTTCTTTGGCATACTTTTGTAGACAAACTAATATTTTACAGTGAATGCTGTTATGAGATCACACCTCGGGTCACGCGCAGTTGTCCGCCGCTGCTGCCGGTGTCCGTAACGACATCGTGCGAAACTCGAAAAAGAAAACCTAGCACCAACTACACAGTGGGGCTCAAACCCCAGGTCTGTGGGATGCCAGCACAGTATTCTACCACTCAGCTACGCTGGTGTTTTTGACTCATTGGGAAACGTGCCTTAGGTAGGCTTGATGTCGGGAAAGCAATCGCGTCATTACAGCTTATAAAGCGTTTTAAAACAGCGAAAGAGCAACTAGTCGTCGCACAGTGTGAATAGCGTCACGAGTGGGACGTCCAATGCCCCAACCCATTACAAAAGCCTGTTCTTGTTCCCCTATTAACTGCGGCGCATGCCCACTTCAGCCATAATTTCTCATTGTCGTCATCTACTGGAACGAACAATTGGCCCGAAATTCCTTGCAAGTGTTCAGCGGATACTACGCTCTTCAAAAGATTGACAAAAAATAGCATAGTGAATGCTGGCCTACTACCCAAACATTTTTATTACCAATGCTGTAGTAGGTATCAAGGAAGTGCAATTGCAGTGATTACACAACGAGTGTTTCGAAGAGGCCCTGAAGAGCTTTTTAACGCTGCCGCATTAAAATCTGCTCTTCTAGCTTTCGCTGTGACTGTGCTGCGCGTTCCGCACAGGCCTGGCGTTTTAAAGACGATAGTGTTTCTGGGGACCTTCGTCGCAAAAGTTTTCGTCTGTCTGTCTGTCTGTCTGTCTGTCTGTCTGTCTGTCTGTCTGTCTGTCTGTCTGTCTGTCTGTGCGTCTGTACATTTGTCTGTTTGTCCACCCTTAACGGCACCAGATATTTGAAACGGCCGACCCCAACAGCAGCACCGGCCAAGGTTGCTCAAGATTTAGTTTCAATACTTGTGCAATTGTCAATTAAAAAGCAATTATTGCGCATGTCTGGGGCACCGTAACAACACGTATATATTCTGCATGGGCGTCTTTTACTAGAAAAGGCATAAATAAGTAATTTTAGGGACCGTAGTGCTTATCACGCTAGGCTGACCACGCAACGCTTGCACAAAAAGACGAGTGTTTTCAGTGCTTTACTAAGGTGGTGGCCCCTAACCATCACCTTGCGTTCTACACCTTATCACCTCTGAGACGGGCGCGCAAACCCGTCTCAAAGCCACGTGCTTCGTTTTCCAAGAAAACTGCCAGATAGCCCTCATTTCTCACGTGTGACGTGCCTTGATGCGCTCGTTTGCCTCCGCTACACGCTTGGAGCACTCTTACGCAGCGCCACCAGAATACTATTCACCAATTTTATTGCGCAGAACTTCAAATAAATGTTTTGTTTACTTCGAGCCATAGCCAGACAAAGAGTTTACTCTCCACCCGCAAGAATATCGTCTTGATTTGATAGTTGGGGTTTATAACGTCCCAAAACCACCATATGAATATGAGAGACGCAGTAGTGGAGGGCTCCGGAAATTTTGGCCACCAGGGGTTCTTTAACGTTCACCCAAGTCCGAGCACACGGGCCTACTATATTTCCGCCTCCATCGGAAACGCAGCAGCCGCCGCCGGGATTCAATCCCGCGACCTTCGGGTAAGCAGTTGAGTACTTTAGCCACTAGACCACGGCGGCGGGGCAAGACTATCGTCTTTCGACGACATTTGCAGATTAACATCCAAATATGGGCCAATTTTTTACGGAGTTTGTGCAAAACAATTCAAATCGCTTTGAAATATGTCATTACAACCAAACTGCAAGTGCGCACTATTAGATACGGCCTGCGCACCATTTCAGGGTTCGGCATTTCAGCCGCCAGAGGCCTGACACTGTGAATCATCATCAGAGCGAAGCCTTGGAGTCGTAGCCAGACACTCTGAGTCATCATCTCAGAGACTCCTTTTTGCTATAGCCGAGGTGGTTCATGTTCCACCTGAAACAACGCAGGGACGATGACCTTGTCGAAGTGCAAGATGATGAAATTTTTCATTGTAATCTACAGGTGCTTGCTTGCGCGTCAATACACCATCGCCGCAAGGAGTGCACACACACACACACACACACACGCACACACAAACACACACGCACACGCACACACATATTCGTCACTTTACATTGATGTGAATATAGGACACTCCGAGCGATTTCTACAACTAGCGATTTCTGCAAATGCGCAGAATGAAGAAGCATGTGTGGACATGTTTTCATGTAAAATAAGAACAATATAGAAACTTAAAATATTTTTTTGAGAAATTAAATAAGCCCAGCTCGCGCGTCTTTCGAGCTCCCAGACCGGCAGACATATACTCCGAGAGCTTGGTCACTCTCCAGCTGTAGTGGACGAGAAGATGAGACAGGTGCCCAGTGAGATTCGCGACCTCATCACCGTGGCACCGATACCGAGGAATGTCCATCCCGAACACAATCGTGGTAGGCGACGGGCTAGAGCTGCCACTCTTCTCAAGCAGATTCATAGTGAGGAGCACGGCGTCAGCTTTGTCGACGCCGCAGCGTACCGTGGGAACCGCACCTTCTCCGCAGTCGTCGTCGACTCCAAACAGCAAATCACCAACTGCGCATCGGTTCACATTGACGATCCGACGATTGCCGAGCAAGTGGCCATCGCCCTTGCCATCCTGGAAGGTGAAAGGGAGGTCATCTATAGTGACTCTAGGTCAGCTATTCGTGCTTTCGAGTGCAGTGTAATCTCCAAGAAAGTCCTGCGCGTGCTCCAGAGTGGCGTCCACGATGGTATCAAGCACCACGTACTGATCTGGTTTCCTGCACATGTTGGACATGTCCAAGGTGCTCCCCCCAACCACAACGAGTCTGGCCACGAGACCGTGCGCGCGCTAACCGACTGCGCCGGTTCCGGGCAAGAATTCGGGGCCAACGGGGTTGCGGAAAACAGGGACGCGCCTGCCACGTACAACGAAATAACAAAATATTTTTACCTCGTGCGAAGACTATAACCGCTCCCTCATCCAAAACTTAATAGGCCACAGGCCCCTACGCTCAGGCTACTGCAGACCGACACGTACCCTAACCTGAGATACCTTCACGCTAATTATCCTGACGTGTTTCCCAATGACGCTTGCCCCGCATGTGTGAATGTATCCACGCTGGCGCACATGCTCTGGGAGTGCAAAGCAATGTACACTAACCCCAACAGTACATCGGTCAGGTGGGAGACGGCCCTACGCAGCTCCCTCCTGGCCGACCAACTTTGGGCCGTACAGCAGGCCCGTGGAGCGGCTGCTAGGCCTGGCCTAACGGCCCGACGTGGGAGTCACCCGCTGCGCGCTGACGCACGCCTTGCAGGACCACAATAAAGTTTCGCAACCAGCCAACTAAATAAGCTTTGTGCAAGCAACGTTTCACGCAGCACATAGACACATGACATACCGAAATAGTGCTGATCATCATTTTGAATTCACACGAATATTGATACGCCTATGAGAAGTGGTTTTGTGGTAGTCGCTCTCGTTGTGGCTTCTTAAATTTTCGAGCACCAGTTCCAACGCGTGAACGGAAAGAGGACCAAGACATCCCAAACTCGGTCAGTGCCCTTGCGTAAACTTTTTTTAATGCAAAGCATTTTGTAGCGAACTTCGGCGACTGTGAGCGTATCTATCTATCTATCTATCTATCTATCTATCTATCTATTTATCTATGTATCCGTCTACGACTTTTAGCTCTCCTGGCGGTTGGTATGGCATAACATGATTGTATGACGAGCATATCTGACTAATTATGACACGAAAATCATGTCATGTACGTCATAAATGCCATTATTTACATTTCATGATCCTGCTGCTTTTGCGGTGGTTTTGTTCCCATGGAACTCTGAAAAACTTGTATGGTATGACATGATTCTATGGCGAACACAAGCGACAGACCATGACATGAAAATCACGACATGTGTGTCATGTAACAACATGACTACATGCCACGCTCATGATGCACTGGTGGCCGTTTCACTAGCGTCACATATACCTAGTTAGGTATTACGTGACGTGAACGGACGACATAGGTAAATGACAAATCCAAACGTGATAACTACGACATGCGTGTCATGTAGCAGCATATCAACATGCCACACTCAGGATGCGCTCGCGGCCGTTTCGGTAGCTTCACATATGCCAATTTTGGTATTACGTGACGTCAATTAATAGCGAAGGTATTTGACTGGTACAAACATGATAATCCTGAGGTGTATGTCATATGGAAACATGACTACATGCCACAGTCAAGGCGCCAATACATTTCGGCGTTCGTTTCGTCGCGTCACGCTGGCGTTGCCACACCAGGCACCGGTCTGGCCATATACTCGCAGGCGCACGCCACGCTGCGTTGCTTTGACGCATGCGTGTTTCAGCGCGTCCGGCGTCCCTCCGTCGCCAAATAAGGCCGACGCAGTGCTGTCTGGGTAACGCATCGACGCCAAATGCAGGATGTCGCATCTCGCTCCGGTTGGAGTCGGGCCGCGCTGATGGACGCTGGTTGCAGCGGTCCCACACCACCTAGACTATTCACAAGGCCCGTTCATACTCCTCTCTCCAGACAGACGGCATACGTCGCGCTAGTTGTCCGATGTTATGACCGGCACAGCAAGGAGGTGGCTTGCAAGGGACGCTCATCGGCGTAACGGTCAAACGCTGTCCGCGTCCTGCAGAAACGCGGGAGGCGTCTGTGTGCGCCGCAGGAAATGCACATCAGCGTCGCTGGGACACACAGTCGGCGCCTAGCGCGTGCACGGACGGCTATAAAAGGAGCGTGTCGGGAGTGCGCTGTGCTCTCTCTCTGGACTTCGCTGGCCCGCTCGTCTCGAGTGCGCTCTGGGCCCTTGTGATGGAAAGGCGCCTCTGTACGCTCTCGTTGCAATGTACTTCTCTTGCAAATATGTAAATTAAACGCATCTTCTACTTGTTCGTGAGACGCGTTGCAAGAGTCGTCCTTCGCCGGATCCTGGGTGGCTGCCTCAACCCCTGCCCGGGCATATCACCGACTGTCCAGTGGCCGAGGACGCGTCGCTCAGGTGGTGGTGTTGGTCACCCCGCGCACTTTTTTACCCCGAACGGCGGACAAGCAACGACAGGTTTGCCTTTCATCGCTACCTGCTTCGCTAGTTAGACTGCGTTAGGCTTGGTGCTGCATCGCACTGCTCTGAGTCTTCGTCCGTTCCCACGTGCCCTATTAGGGGCGAAGCTCCTTAGGGCGTGGGCTGTGCGTCCCCTGTATGTAGCCATCTCTAGTTTAGTTCTTGCAGTGTTCACTAGATGGCGGTACCGTCCCCTGTATGTAGCCACCTCTAGTTTAGTTCTTGCAGTGTTCACTAGATGGTGGTACTTGTAGCTGATGATGAAAAGATGCAAGATGTTATAAACTACAAAGCGATACTTGTAGTTGATGAAAGACGCGAGATCTTATAAAATAGGAATGATGTCACATATGGCGCGTGTCATTGGTTGAAGGAAATCGTTCGATTTAGTGCGGCGACGTACGCAAGGGGGAGCGATGAAATAAAATCGAGCGGGCAAAATGTACAGAGAATTCATGGTTTACCAGGTTTACCTCCGGAGCTTCGCCCACTCATCATCATTCACTTCGTGGATATGGCGGCACTTTTTTTTATTGGTGTTTTATTTGTGAGTATGTGATTACACATCGATCAGTGCGACATGGGACGTTATTGTGTTCCCGGGTGCCGCGGCAAAATTATGACAGTGGTCCAAAAGTGCGTGTTTTCGCATTCCCCAAGGATGAAGCTCGGAAGAAGTCTTGGATAAAAGCCTTTCCGCGAAAGGATTTCACACCAAGCATACACTCCAAGGTGAGAAACTCCTGAAGTTTGTTGTCTTACCGGCTCTATCGCATTACTGGCGTTCTGGCTCTGTTACTGTTGAACGGAACAAGTATCGTGAGTGGTAAGGGTAGTTTTGTCGCGCTTCAGGTAGGGCAGTGCGGTAAAATAGAACAGAAATACTCAGGCTCGTGTCAAAGTAAAGTTCCCATTAGCCCGTTTCGTATGAAAGTGATGAAGTCACTGTTATGATTGGCGCAGGTTTGTGAACTCCACTTCCTCGAGGCTGACTTCATCACAAAGCTGTCAAATTTCGACGCAGCGTCGGGACGGACATTGACAGTCGACAGCGAGAGGGTGCGCCTAGTTTCAGATGCTATACCATCGGTGTTTCCGAACTGTCCGTCCTACCTGAGCCCGAATCGCTATCGTCGAGAATCTCCTGTCTCGAAACGAGCTCGAATGGAAGACGAGGCCTTGAGCAAAGCGATTAAGGACTCTATATGCGCAAAAAAAAGCGAAGAGGAGAGAAATGCTGTGTCCTCTTTCGAACACCTAAGAGGCAAGCTTTCTGCTGTATGCAGTAATGATTTCTGGACCATCAAGGCCAACGATCGATGTGTGATGTTTCTCCGCATCGAAAATAATCCTTCACCGCACGTGAGCTTTTCCGTCACTGTGCTTGCTGATCTCTCACTTACAGTCTCAGCAGGTATGATCAAGCTGGTTTCATTACCTTGCGGAGGCGCAGTTTCAGGCGCCGTGCGCGGCATCCGGACGTTGTCCTCACTGCTCTAGCAGCTGGAAAACCACATGACTGAGACGCCTGAAGTTGCAAGTCGATCGAAAACAGCGTCAGTGTTGCAGCATATCAGCTCCTTATTGAATTAACTGTCCCAAGACAGTGACACGACAGAAGAACACAGTGCTTTGTTTCGTTTGCTAAATGAGCAAATAGCTCTCGCACTCGCTGCCCCCAATTCGTCGCTACAGTGCTGAAACATTGTTTTCTAGCATCCTGCGCTCCATATTTCCGCACGCCTATACCTTTGCCAGATCAGCGTCGACGTTGATTTTACCCCATCCTTCAACCCTGCGCCGCGTTTGTTCCAAGTATGGAGGCGATCCACTGAAGGAGCAAAACGAAGCGAACTTCCTCTCCTACATTCGAGAAAGAGTGAAGTGCATGCAGCCGCACGAAAAGACGGTGACGGTAATGGTTGATGAAATTCATATCAAGCCATGCTTCGATTATAAAGGGGGCAGCATAGTTGGATCTGCAGCCAATTCTCAAGAGGCAGCCACAACCGCTCATGTTTTCATGCTTCAGTCGCTCTTGTCATCAAACAAAGTTGTGCTTTACAATCTTCCTGTTGCTAAAATGACCGCCGAAATTTTACATGAGTTCTGCAAGAAAGTAATTTTAGAAGTGGAATCTATGGGCCTCAGGGTCATTGCTGTAATTACCGACATTTCCCTCAACCGGAAAATGATGTCGTTTTTCTCAGAGAAACAGGAAGTAAGCATTGTATATCCTCATCCAGCCGACAACAATCGGCCTCTGTTTTATGTCGTAGACCCTGTGCACATACTGAAATGCATCAGGAACATCTGGATGAATAAAAAAAAACGAAGGAATATACTTTCACTTTTCTGAAGTGAGCCTGTCAGGAATATTGCCCGACGGGCCGCCCAGAATGAAAGCAGCATCATTTGAATCCGTACGGCAGCTGTATGCACTGGAGCAGACATCGCTTCTCAAGCTTGGCTACAAGCTAAATTCCAAGGCAATCAATCCAACACCTATGGAGAGACAAAATGTAAAGTTGGTGTTAAATGTCATTATTCCGTTTGTATCAAACGCACTTGAGACGCGTGGCGATGCCCTTGAAATGAAACCACATGTGCCAGTTCAACAGCTCTCTTCATAAACATCATATCGACGTGGTGGAAAATCGTCAACGTGAAGACCCCTTCGAAACGTCGCCGACTCGACGACACCCTTCAAAATCCAGTGAATTCTACGGTGGATCAACAGCTGGTTTTCCTTAGTGGCATGGTAGACTGGCTGAATGCTTGGAGCAGCGTCAACATGAGCCGTGGCTGCTTGACAAGGGAAACACATTCTGCGTTGAGACTTACTTGCTACTCCCTTGTTGAGCTGTTGCGGTACTGTTTAGAAGAACTGAAGTTCGAGTATGTCTTGCTGGGAAAATTTCAAACTGACACTCTTGAAGATCGCTTCGGTTGCTACCGTCAGCTTGCTGGTGCACAATATCATGTTTCCGTGAGGCAGCTTCTACAGTCTGAAAAGAAAATTCGGCTGCAAAAGCTGCTGATGCTTCCGCAGCCAGACATCAGCAGCGAAAGTGACACAGAAGTATCGCAACATAACTTCTCTGTTCACATCTCAAATGATGAAATTTCCAACCCAAAGCATGACATGGAGGTCATTGCTTATATCGCTGGATATTGTGCTCATTCAGCTCTGAAGAAGCTGTCATGCGCATTTTGCAGCAGCGTGCTCGTCCTGGAGAGCAGGAACATAGATGTGGAAGGTAACACAATGATTGACAACTTGCCAAGAGAAAGCTTAAAGTTTCCGCAGCCATGTACTGTGCACATGGTGCTGGTAACAACGCTCGTTGTCGAAAAGCTCACCAAGGGAGAAAATGCAAAGGCGTTCCTCGCGTCGAACAACCAACGTGGCGTTGTAAGCTCCGTTACCACATAACTGCTAGATGTTGAGCTAGAGACTTGTGAAAATGGCCATACCTCTGAGACTATCATGCGGCATGTAGTGCCTGTTTCAACAAATGTCACTCCGAACAACTTTTGTAGACTTCAAAATGACATCATTAAAAGCACCGCACACAAAAAGGCAGCTGACAGAAAAATCAAAACCTTGAACAAGAAATGAGGTAGGATTGTTTTAGCCTTTCGTCCTAATAAAACCACTTCTATAAATGCATTTCTGACTATTACAGTTTGATCACTAAAGTGTAAAGGCAGGCGTAAACAAATGCAGACCGCGCAGGAACAAAAAAAGAACAAAAAAAGGAACCCCGGCTTTCAATAAGTGTCCACAGCAGATATAACGAGAACGAGTGGCGATGACGGCCGGGGTGCAGGTGGGCAACTAGCGTGACGTCACGCTCTCCCTGGAGGGGCCTTGTCAATAGTCCAAGTGGTGTTGACCGGTCGCGCCTGCCATCATACTATAGGGTGTTCCCGTTCTGCTAACGTAGTGTCACTGTGGCCAGCCTTCGCGCGAGTCAACGTTACGTTGTAGTATACTGGTCGCTTTAGGATGCGCTCGTGGCCCTTTTGCTAGCTCCACATACACCAAATTTGGTGCTACATGACGTCAATGGATGAAAAAAAGCTCCACATACATTAAATTGGTATCACGTGATGTGAATAGATGACGAAGGTGAACGACGCATTCGAGCATGGTAATCATTGCACGGAAGTCTTGCACAGCATATATTACCTCCACCTGGTAACGTTGCTCTGATTTTGAAGCCACATATCAACCTTCCTCATTCGTGCTTCGCATATAATCGTTTCCCAGTGTACGTGGAATCTGCCAATTTCTTTTGTTCCCAAAAAGCGTACATATCTGGCAGAGAGCTCCCTCCTGATATTTCGAATAAACCAGCCAAGCAAACATATTTAGCCAGACAGGTTGGAGCTTCATTTCACGCTTATTAGCCGAAGTTAAGGGGTAGTTAGCGCCTGGTTTCTCTGGCGTCCTCAACAAACGTCGTCTAGCCTCTTCATCCAGCAGCTCCTGACGTTTTGTATCTTAGACATGTAAATAACAATGTCGTTGTAAAGAATCGCAGTTTTCGTGGATACATCATGCTCCGATCTGTTTTCAGGAGTTATTTCGGCCCCTCTAGTCGTATGCAGACAGTGCAGAACTACAGATGGGAACAGCTTCTTCGGCTGCTGCAGCCTTTTCGCCAATGTTTGAGTGTGCACTAGGACAAGCATCGCCTTTCGAGAAGTAATACTCAAGCGTTATTTTACGGTGTTTCGGTGTAGTCATCGAGTCTCATAGTATAATGTTTATTGAAACAGAACACGAACACGAAGGTAAACGATTGGTCGGGCATGGAGGACGACAACTTCAAGATGATAAGCCACCGAAAAAGCAGAACTGTGGGTATTTCGGTGATTATATCACCTGTAGAGAGCGAAAAAGACTTAAGACAGGTGAACACTATTGCTTTACACTTGCGTTGGTATTATCATTGACACTGAGCCATCTAGAAGGTATTTCACTGCTCTAGGTTCGCTACTGCTTGACGTGGCCATTGAATATCATGTAAACGCTCTTTTCAGGTGTGTCAAGCTGTGTGGTGTACCACTTAGTGCTGGTCTTCCTAATGACTACCTGCGAAACATCTGCTTGGTCAGCGGCGTTTTGAAGTGGTACACAGAGGCGGATCTTCTCTAATACACAAAACACCAAGGCGCGATTCACGCCATGAGAATTCTCAAAAGAGAAGTTTCTTCTATGAATGAGAGGAAAGTTATACCCACGGACGCGGTGGTACTTGCGTTTACTCCAAACACCAAGTGACCTTTGATTATTTACCTTGGCTTTGCTCGACATGAAACCGCTGAATACACGCACCCACCACAGAGGTGCTTTAAAGGCTAACGTTTTGATCACGTGGTGAAATTTCGCAAAGAAGAGCTGTGATGCAAACGCTGTGGAGGTCCACATGACTTCAAAACTAGAAAGATGGACTTTAAATGCGCAAATTGCAATAGTGACCATCCCACCAGTTATGGGTGCCCATTCCGAGTGAGTGCGCTACATAGACAAAAAGTCTTTCTTACGGGGCCTAAACCAACTAAACCAACTACTGCCCAGTCAGTTGCTCAATCACCTGAGGATTTCCATCCATTGATGAAAGACAGAATATCAACTAATTTACAAAATGTATATGAGGTGAAATCAGAAAAATGCTTCATGAAAACACCAGGCAGTGCGAGTCAAGCAAAACAAGGAGCCATGCCAACTCAGTATACTCCGAACATTTCTACACAAGCAACCTATGCCAGAGTACTGAGAAAAGAATTTGGGCAGAAGATAAAGGGACATGAGGAAAATATCCACGACACTACGTAGATTGTTCGTGTTCTGTTTGCCATTCTACGTTCTCACCTAGCGACAATGCCACCAGGTACTGCGAATACCACCATGCTGCATGCCATGCTGGCTCTAGAATCCGTGCTGCTTGGTTGTTTTCTTTAAGAACTGGCACATTATATTTTTTATTTGTTGAATCATACAATACAAAAGATCATCAGACTGCTGGGAACCGTAGCCAATAGCTAGTCCTGGGTCCAAAAAGAAAATCTATGCTATGATGCAGGCTTACTGTTACATAAAAAAAACTGACACTCCAAAACACAGGGTGCTGTACAGTATTACTACAAGCATTTTTCAACATGCGATCTTGGTGCCCAACTACAATAAATTCTATAATCGCGATAGTGTCCAAAGGTGAACCAAAGCAGGCAAACCACTAAAGTGTACATAATAAGATAAACAAGACAACTCAGAGACATATTATGTAGCCAAAAATACCAGTATCCGTATTGCAAAATGCATTACAAATACAACAATCGTTGCTAGGCCACAACAAGACTCTCAATCCAGAACAGCGGCACGCATTTTGAAAATCTCACACGCCAAATAACCATCCAGCTCGTATGATGTTTCTGTGTCGGCAACGCGACATGCAAGGAAACAAAAAAATCGCAAAGTTAGCTCGCATCATTCAAGCTTAGATAAATTTTTTTATAGAAGTGGTAACATTTCGGGCTTTCTTTATTTCAGGCGGCAAGCTGTTTCATATTTTTGCTCTTATAAACGGCTCTCCATACGCGTTGTTTGGGGGGGGGGGCAGAATAAAGTTACCAGACGCAGCATTTCTAGTGGGTCGAGATGTAGTGTAGAACAAGGATGCATCGAAAGAGTTGTTGTGCCGTATGATATTATTTGCGCAGCAGGCTGTCTTTGCTTTACGCAACGCATCAAAAGGTAGAATTTGCATGTCGTTAACAGTGATTTACTCGGATCATCATGCTTAGAGTATGTTATTGTTTTTGTGATCGTTTCTGTAATATTCGAATAGGTTCTACTTAAATCTTATAATCCATCCCCAAGATTCAATGCAGTATGTAATGTGAGAGTGGATGAATGCGAAGTATATTGTTCGTAAAATGCCTCTATCGAAGTAGTTATGGGCCTGCAGTAAAGCATAACATCCGGACGCCAACCTAGGGCAAGCGTACGTTATGTGGTTTCGCCAGCTTAAGTGGTTATTGAAGTAAACGCCAAGGTACTTGTAGGAGGTTGCATGGAGAAGAGAGTGGTTGTCGATAGCTATATTGATGCAGTTAGCATTGACGGTCTTGTTACGAGAATGAAAAATTGTATATTAAGTTTTCTTGGTAATAATTGTTAATTTGTTGGCACGAAACCGTTTGGAAATTCTTGATAACTCCGAGTTTGTTTTAGAATCAACTTCCTCGATATTGTTACCTGTAATAATTATAGCTGTGTCATCAACATACATCGGAACGTCGGAGCGATGTAAGGATAATGGCAGATCGTTTATATACATGGAGAAAAATAAGGGCCCAAGAACGGATCCTTGTGGAACACCAGTTTCTATATGTTGAGGCGAAGAACATATATTGTTAATGCGAACTATCTGGGGCCGGTCATGAAAATAACTTGAGAATAGGTCGAAAGATGTACTTCTAAAACCTTAGTTCTTCAATTCGCCTAAGAGTATGGAGTAATATACAGTGTCGAATGCCTTTTTTAGGCCTAGGAACACGACAACCACCATTTGTTATTGTTTAGGGCGGAGTTAATTGCTTGTGTTAGAGACAGCACCGCAGTTAATGTTGAGTGCTCGGAACGAAAACCGTGCTGTTATGGGCAAAGTATGTGGTATTTATCTAGGAATTTATGTATTCGGGCTGCAACAAGTTTCTCATATACGTTGTCAAGGACGCTTAGCACGGATATTGGCCGATAACAAAATGGGTCAGTGGGCTCTCCGTCTTTGTATATTGGTGCGACCCTAGCTTTTTTTAGAGAACATGGGTACGTAGAGGCATGCAGAGAATGACTGAGAATATTACATAGGATAGGGCACAGGATACCTATGTTTTCCTCAAGAAACCGCACTGTGATTCAGTCTAGTCCAGCAGCCTTATTCGTAGACATGTTTAGTACAAAAGCTTCAATATCCTTGGATTTTATATCATACGTATAGAAAGTGTTGGCTAAACTGTGTCCGTGAAAGCGGTACTCGGTCGAATGGTCAAACTTTGCTGCCAAGGCAGAGGCGACGGTCGTGAAATATAAATTGAACCTGTCAACAATACTTGCGTCTATGCAGTCGGGAAGAACCTGCTGTTCTGGGTTGTTGCGAGTAACTTCTTTTAATATTTCCCATAATTTTTTATTATTACCATTTGCGTGCAGTATAAGACGGATTTAATAATCTTTTTGCGTATTCTAATATCCGACACTGATTTATTACGCATCATTTTGTAATTGCGCAGGTTATATCCATTGTGTTCATTCTTCTTTCATTTATGATACCAGTAGTCTTTTTGTTTTAGTGTGGAGAGGATGTAATCAGCCATCCATGGACACAGTGGTTCCCGGTAAGACCTAGCAGATATGGTTTTGCTACTGTTGACTATAATGCTAGTAAGACTGTCAATCAAATTACATAATTCTACGTTAACGTCGTCCTTGTATATTAAATTAGCGTCTAATGACAAAAGCTTGTTCCGTGCTAAAGCATAGTCAATTCTAGTTGAAGGTGCTGTTTTCTGTGGCTTTGGTGGCACAATCAACAGTATATAGGTGCCGAAGGCCAAGCCGCAGGGCACGTTAAATTGCCGAGAAGTGCCTTTCATGATGCAGTGAAATTGTGCCGGTATTGTTTCTCGCATGAATGAACTACACCTGTTTTTGAGAGAATATCAAATTCCGATCTTGGTTCTGTCGGAAGCCAAATTACCAAGACAAAGGTCAATAACTGGATACGTCAGTCACAAAAACCCCACCATAACGACTTTTACAAATGGAAGCGCCACTGTGTATATACGAAGAGAGATACCACACGTAGCACTCAATGTGGCGGACTTGTGCACAGATGTTATAGATGTTTGTGCGATCAGAGCACAGATAGGAAACCACAAAGTCAGCATTGCATCGGTGTATGCGTCACCTCACAAAAAATTTCCATCGCAAAGTTTTTAGAAGATCTGTGTCATCGTTGCCCAGCTCCGCGCATCATTTGTGATGATTTCAATGCGCATCACACGTCATGGGGGGACAAGAGTTCGGATGCACGTGGACGTTGTCTAGAAAGTGCTATTGATAAGCTAGACCTATGCATTGTGAATGTTGGCAATGTGACATTGTTTAGACCCCCGGCTTGTACAGGAATTATTGAATTGACTTTGCATTTAAGTGACGCTCAACTGACGTGTTGCACAGCTCCGGACAGAATGGGCAGTGATCATTTCTCTATATTTATAATGTTGCTGGCTACCATTTGACGTAAGCTAACTCCTGCAAAGTAACTGATTGGTATTGATACCAAGAGCATCTAGATCACCGATCAGGGAATATGTTTCAGGATATGCTAGCGAGCAAAGCAGCTGCAACTACTATACTTAAGCTACCTGCACATTTTCCAGCCCCCGACTTAAAGCTCTGTAATTGGTGTGTGGCCAGAAGAAGCGCAGAGAAAAGGATCATGCGAAGAGGTGGCGAACCTACTATCAAAACTCTGTTCAATTGACTGAATGCAGCAATACGGCGACACATCAACAAACTTCGAAGGAAACAATGGACAACTTTTTGTGAGAGTTTAAGAGTATTTACTCTACTATCAAGAATATGGCGAGTTGTAAGTAGTGTCGGAAGCACGCCCGAGCCTTCGAGATTATTTATTGCCCTCGCGTTATTCAAGAATACATCAATGCCGTCTCTAGCCGAAGAGTTTGCTGACGTATATGTATTTGGAAGGGAAAGTGAACCACCTTACCAACTTCCGCCTCATTCTACATTTGCCATGAACGCACCTTTCATGCTGCGGGATATTTCTTCAGCCATAAGTTGTCTCCGTCGATGCTGTGCTCTTGGACCTGACAGAATTACAAACTAAATGATTTCAAATCTTCCTGCAAAAGTGAAGAGCAGGCTTTTGATGCATTTCGACAATGTTTGGGAGTCGGAGAACATTTCTCAAGCCTGGAAAATTGCCTGGGTCGTGCCAGTGCTGAAGCAAGGTAAAGACAGAACAGAACTGGAATCGTATAGACCAGTATCACTAACTTCATGCGTAGCAAAGCTGATGTAGAATCTGGCCTGCGTTCGGCTGACATGGTGGATGAAGAATCACTAGGCCCTTACAGCATGTATGACTGGGTTTCAGCAACGGTTGAGTGCACAGGACAACATCTTGGACTTTGTGAGTCACATATAACACCAACAAGCATACGGCTTTTCAACCCTGGCAATATTCCTAGACATTTAAAAAGCGTGCGACTACGTGTTCCAAGGTGCGATAATTTGTGGTCTTGCGTCTGTGGGAATAACGAGGCGCCCTTGACGCATTGTTCAGGTGTTTCTTAGTGTTTGCTCGATGCAGGTGAAGTTAAAGACGGCGCTCAGCAGCTCAAGAAAAGTCACCAGAGGAGTGCCACAGGACAGAGTCCTGTCTCCATTGTTTTTCAATGTGGCCATGGCTGGTTTACCTAAGTCTCTCAAGACTATGAGCAAGGCAGCACAAATATCAGTTTATCACGACGACATATGCAACTGGCTATCTGGATAGCAGCATAAGCGATTGGAAATGATTGGCCAAAGAGCTTTACTTTCCGCAGAAACCTATCTTGAATCTATTGGACTAACAGTATCAGCTGAAAAGTCTCAATTCATGCTATTCCCAGGTATGCAACTGACGGACGAGAAACAAGGATGAAAATATCACTTCCTGATGCATCAATTAAACAAGTTAAGTGCATGAGATTCCATGGAGTCACACCAGACACCAGGATGAATTGGCGACGGGCAGTAGACAAGACAATGTCAGCGCTGTCACCCCGAGTAAACATTCTTCAAAGGATGGCAGGAAAAAGCTGGGGGACCCACCCAACATCAATAACATAGTTACACGAGTCAGTAATTGTCAATCGTGTGCTTTTCCAATTGATCTCTCCGAGTGAGTCACAGTACGAACAGCTGGAAAAACTTCATCGTAAAGGCCTCAGGGTCACTTTGGGACTGCCAAAGTTTGCAGCGAGCATAAAGGTGCTTCAAAAAGCTCCCCTTCCACCGTTACGTCTTCTCGTCTCTCAACAACTGCTGACACAACTTTGCCGACCGTGCGAATTGAGCCCAGGACGAGCAATACTCAGTCGCCTTCGGCGAAACACGGAATCGCGAGCTTTCGTGGCCCTCAACACTCTTTTTCATATTGGTATCGATTTCCCCAAAACAAAGACCACTTCGAAAGACCCACCTTGGTCACATAGAGATGTCGACTGTCAGGTGACGATTCTACGGATGCGCAGCAAGCGTTCCACACCCACAGCAAAAGTACGTTCTTTTGTACTTGAATATATTGAATAAAAGTACGCCGATTATTTGAAAGTTTTCACCGATAGATCAGTCGACATAGCGCGCGGAGCAATCACTGCAGCCTTTGTAATCCCGTCTCTAAAGGCGTCCTGGGCAGCGCGACTCGAGTGCGTTGTTTCATCGACAGCATGTGAAAGCGTGGAAATTCAGGTAGGCCTGAAGAAACTGAAGATTTGTAGGCAGCAAACATTCGTGCTGTTTATGACAGTAAGCCCGCTTTACAGCGGCTAAAACAAGGATTGGTTTCGGATTGATGTACTCAAAGATCACTGCGAATCCTTAAAGACCTACATGGCATTGGCATAAACATTAAGTTCCAATAGATTCCACCACATTTGGGTATAGTGGGTGATGAGGTGGCTGACAGAATTGCCCAGAGTTCTCTGGAGCTTACGCCAATGATGAAGGCTCCCAAATACAATCATCGTATCTTACGGGAAGCTGTCAATCAGCATTTTCACTCGTTATGGCTGACGCCTCACCAGCCATGTGTGACACAAGGGCTATCAAGGGAAGAGGCCTGCTTGCTTCATCGCATCCGAACGGGATCAGCGCGTACAACAGCATGGCTTCACAAGATCAGACTCTTCGCGATGCCCTTGTGCCCGAAGTGCAAGGAAAACGGTGATATAGAACACTATTTGCTTAAGTGTCGTGAACTTAAGAAAGAACGGCAAGTCTTATTTGAGGAACTGCAACGGTTAGGCTCGCCATGTGACAGCGTGACTGATATTGTGTTTCCGCATGGTCACTCGATCTTCAGGAAACAAGTGTCACTTCTCTTAAAATTCTTGAATGCAACAGATCTCGCATGTGACTGGTGACAAGTGACAATTATGTTTGGGGTATAGTGCAGTGAACTAGAATACCGGCAAAATACTGCATGTGCGATAGCACAAAGGTCACCGTCTTATTTATTTATTTATTTATTTATTTATTTATTTAAAGATACCTTACAGGCTTCCGTTGAGGCATTGTGTAAGGGGGGAAGTACAAAAAAGTGGACTTTCGTAGTAGTTACAAAACACAAAGTTCATGAACAGCGGTCATGTAGCACATCGCATAATATGAAGAGCAGTACAAAATAAAAAAGAAATCAACAACACTAGCAAAGATAACATAGATAATAAGGAAAAATATATAGCGACACTATACTGCAATACAACAAGAGACTGCAAAAAGGTTACAACGAAAACATTTTTACACCTCGTTGGCCAGATAACTGGTCAATGCGTCACGAAAAGCATTAATGTTTGTCAGATACGCGATGCTATCTGGTAGGGAATTCCAACATCGGACTGCACGTGGAAGCGCAGAGCAGTTGAATGCACTTGTTGATCCGTAAATGCGGGTATAGCTAAAAAGATTATGAAGCCTGTGTGACGTGATGTAGGGTCTATTCAAGCATGCTAGTGTTGTTTGAGATGAATGAATGAATTTGTGAAACAGTCTCAGCAAAGCAACATCGCGTCGAGTACTCAATTATTGCACTGAAAGGTTAAGTTTGATTTGTGTGACGCTAGATTGATAGCTGTAATCGTTAGAAATGAAGCATTTTGCCCTGTTCTCAATTCGTTCCAGCATGTCAGTAAGGTATTTTTGGTGAGATGACCAAATAGGGGAAGCGTACTCGAGTTGAGGGTGAATGTGGGTAAGGTGTGCTAATTTGCGAACATTCGAAGGAGCATTTCTTAAATTTTGTCGCTAGTAACCCAAAGATTGCGAGGCTGAAACGGAGGTGATGTGTTCTGACCAAGAAAGACTTGTAGTGAATATATTGCCTTGATACTTATATTGTGTTGCTATTGCAACAATGTCATTACTGGTATTGTATGAATGTAGGAAAGTTATAGGCTTCCGAGTAAATGACATTAGTTTACATTTTGACGTATTCATTGACATTAGTCATCTACTGCACCAGTTACTTATTCGTTCGAGATCATGCTGAAGAACCAGATCGTCGTTTGTATTAACTATTGTGCGATAGGCAATGCAGTCGTCAGCAAATATTCTTATAGTGGTGGACACGTTATGCGGAAGATCGTTAATAAAGATGAGAAAGAGGAAAGGAACGAGGACGCTTTTCTGTGGTACACCAGAAGATACTTCAGTCAAGGACGACGAGAAGTTATTTGCAATGGTGAACTGGTAATGATCAGAAAGAAAGTTCCGGAGCCATGATAAAGTGAAACAGTCTAATTGAAGAGCTCAAATTTTTGAAATAAGGCGACAGTGTGCGACGCGATCAAACGCCTTCAAAAAGTCCAGAAAAGAGCAGTTAGTTTGTTGGTTGTTGTTCAAGTTAGTGTGTAAGTCTGTAAAAAATTCAAGCATCTGTGTCTCGCACGATAGGCCTTTTTTAAAACCATGCTGATTATGAAAAAAGAACTTGGGAGTTTCAAGGTGTCTCTAGATATGCGAGGCGATAATGTGTTCCAGTAACTTGCAAGAAATGCATGTCAAGGAGATTGGTCGGTAATTTTCGCATGATGATTTATTGCTACTTTTATATACCGGAATGATTTTTCCCATTTTCCAGTCTGTAGGAAGGAGGCCAGTCGCGAGTGACTGCCTAAATATATATATATATATATATATATATATATATATATATATATATATATATATATATATAACGCTCACTTCGACACCAGCAGCAAAGTACAGCCGAGGGTGTCCATATATATGTTATCGCAATAACATCATTGCCTTAGTTTAGCAGTCGCAGTCATCGACAGTAAGAAATTCTTCGTACAGCAAAGTAAGCGAAACCAAAATATAGTTATAAATGTAAGAACAAGTCACGTATACCTGTCATTAGTCGATGTAAGCGGAGCCGTCCTTAACTTGTGAAATTCAGTAAGCCACGAGGAGGAGCACTACATCTGCGCTTAACGGAGATTAACGATTAACAATGTCTACTCCGATCGGGCGGGTCATCCAAATGATGCGTTTTTGAAGACTGGTCTATTAACTGGTACGACGAGAGCCCGTTGCTCAAATGGTCCCTCTACCTGTCGTTTACTGTATTTTACTGCGATCACTTCACTTTCACTTACAATCTTAATTTGCATACGCATGTGGAAAGGGGGGAGTCTCATGACTTTGATCTACGTGTAGACAATCTGCTCAAACTACCACCGATAGTGACCGATAGTCACGTCATCGAGAAAGCTGATGCTCGTGCCCCCCCCCCCTCCGCCCCCTCTAGGGTCAGTGTTAACCCCTCCCAAAAAAATTTAAAAATTTCTTGCTATGCTGCTTAAGGAGAGGTCGCCTTCACCTGTTCCAGGTCCGCAGCGCATGAGTTGCTGCCAACAAAAGTGATGTGTCTCAACAGCCCATTCATTCCAATAATTTACTCTCATTCTCTAATGTAAATGGACCAAAGTGTTTTGTCTTATGTTCATCTCATTCTCGGCCAATTAGCGCACATCAGCAGCGAGATGCAACAGTCTGCTATGAAAAACAATCTTTCAATCAGGTCACTACTTCCTGGTTGTAATTTCTCGCATCTGGTTAACTTTCCTAAAATATTCTATCCTCGCACTCTCCGAAACGAACTGTTTTCTCAGCGGCTGTAAACATTGCCTCGAGTAAACGATTGCTAAAAAGATTGCTAAAGATTCTTCTTTGAGTTATTTTTTAACGCGAAAGTGTTTTATACCGGTTTCTACCACGTCTCCACTGACGTACTTGCGTCACAAATATGACATTCTAAAATATATACTTCAGATTACAGAGAAAAAAAACAATATGCAAAGCTTTGTAGCGAGGCGTCTAAACAGTGACCTCACGAGTAGCAGCGTGCGCCGTTAACCACTACATTATAAAAACTAAGAGAGTGCTGGGCACTCTCTTCGGCTTAGTACATTCTTGTCTTATATTTCACTCTCTTTTTTAGTGTGAGTCGGGTCTTATTGAGGCAGAGAAGAGTGATTCTCCCAGAACGGGTCAAAGCACTTCCCTGAATAGAGTAAGATGACGCTGCGCGAAGCAGGAACGGATCACCCCACCGAAGAGAGTATCAGTACACTTGATGAAAAAAAAAAGCAGACCTTGGACTGAAATGTGACTTTTCAATGCTTTTGATAGATTTCATCGTGCGCAGATAGTAAGGATGGTAAGTACGAGCATCATGAAAAAATATGAAAAAAGAAAATGACCGAGTTGGGCTAGCCCCTTGGAACTCTAGATGCACTGCAGATTGTGAGCCTAAAGTGTTAACTACTGCACCACGCCGGGACGCAAAGCGCGAGCTTATAATTTCTTAAGTAGTAGTATTTTTTGTTATCTGACTGAATTTTCTTGTTGAGGAGCGTAGATTGCAGTGTCTCTGAGCTTTTAAAACAAGCCTGACTGAAGCCTACGTGTTTATTGTGTTGCTTTTGTGCTCCGTGAGATTACAACATTAACTCGACACGTTTCCCAGCAGAAAAAAAATATTAGCGCAACCGATTACATGAATGGCATTTGCAGGGACTCGCTAAGCAGTTAGTCATTTTTGGGTACGAAACACTTTAGTTCATTTTGCACCCCCTTTTACATCATTTAGTTCATTCTTCTTCACGCTCTATCACTAAAGTCACAATGCTTCACTGTAGCAGTACCACGCGTTAGGCTTACGGCCGCATCCCTCGTGATGAATGGTCGTAGCGGAAAACATGAATATTACTGTAAGGAGAGTGTAATAGCAATCCGCATTTGGTTTCGGTCATCCGAAGCTGAAACAGATCCGAAGATAAAACGCGGATAATAAGAGATTCAAGCGACTTCCTGTGCACTTAAATTCACTGGCACGCGCTGGAAACACCGTTCTTTTTGTTATTCGTCTCTAACGCCTCAATATACGAAAGGAAGACGTTCTACTGCATATATGTTTGGCTAATAAGTATTGCTGATCACGGGCAGTGTGCCGATGCAATCAAATGTGATCAAGAGCAGGAGCATAACCGCGTTTTACTTTCTCATGCTTGAGGAGTATATGGCATTCGACTCTCTCAAAGAGACGTAGAGCAGAAAACAGTTTAGCTCTATCCTTTCATACACATTGAAATTGAATTGCACTCTACCCGGTGTTTTCCTAGAGTAGAACACTACGAAGAGTAACTTGCCTTTCTTACTCTTGTGATACTCTTCGCACATTTTAAAGTATACGCCACAACGCCCAAACAGTCAGGATCGCTAACGGTAAGCCACCATATATCATTTGACGATACAACATTTACCATTTGGCGGACCTCAAGCTCCATAGATTCACCGCGTTTTCGCCATCAGTAGCGAGATGGCACGATGAGCGTGCGGTGGGCTATAGTGTATCGATGAGCTCGTTCGCCTCCGGTCGCTTCTCGCGTTTCTGAGAGCTCCGCCTCCACGAAACGTGGTCACTCCTACGCGCACACTTATCTAACTCGTGTTTGGAGAGATCATGAAGGTCACTTCGCTAGCTGCCGCTGCCACATCGAGTGGCAGCGGCAGCTAGCGAAGTGACCTCTTTTTCCGAGAATTTTCACCTGTCATTTTTAGCCAGAGGGAAAAATAAATCTTCGTGATATTGCAGGGAATTTCAGCAATCTCTATATTCTCCTATGATGTTAGATTATTAGTGGTCACAATGTGGCTTCATCTGCTGTGATCAGCTCTGGCGTATGCACCACACAAGCAAAATTTTTTTTCTGATATTTACTTGGAGCTAATTATAGTTTACTATAGGATTCTTGCAATTGAAGCCCACAATGTGCCTTGTACCATGCTGTGTACGGAAACCATATTATTAATTAAAGTCATGCTTCTGTTGTACGGCATGGTAGGGGGTAGTCATGATTTTAAAAGTCATTAGCAAGTGAGACACGAGTAATCATAGTATATGTGTGCGTGAATGGGGTGGATGTTAGTACTGTTTTGTAGGAAAATATGCTGAGAACTTTTTCAACGTTTGCAAGAAGTTTTCGAAATGGGGAATTTTCATCTGGCTGAATGGTAATTATCCGACGTAGTAAGAAACTTCATTGACCACATACAAAAGCAGCACGCTGCTCACACACAAAGAATTAGGGATTATGACAGTTTGCACTTGTCGTGTTTGTACTTTGTGCGCTTGTTTAGTGCGCCTTTCTTCTACACCGCGCTTTAGGTGTCCAGCTATAACACTTGCTGGTCCGTGCTTGTCCTGTGTATGGTCACTTAGTGCATGCTTTTTGCTTGAATTGGGCGCTGCAAGTTTCTAGCTGCTGCCGCTTGGTGTTCTCCGCGTGTCTTCACAATTTGTTGCTGTAGCATTCATTACGTCGGCCTTCGGTGAAACAATGCACAATAAACGATCACGTACCTCCGTGAAGAAATGTTTCACTGCCGTATTTTACAGATTCCTAGACAGAGGGATCAGTCACATTTTTAACTGATCATCCTCTGCGTGCATGCCACCACCTTTTTGATCACACCATATCAATTCCTCATAATTAAGGGTTTAGAAAAGTTCGAAGTAATGCATTATAAACAGATTATCTCCTTTTTTGCTTTTACTATGCTTGTACAACAGGGGTGCATAGAGTTACCGAGGCCTTGGTTTGTTCTTACGTACATGTTCTGTCACTTCAGTGAATTTTTGTATTTTTTATCAATCGTTTATGAACATATTGTTACGCTGAAGCGGCAACGTGTGAAGAGAGGAAGAGGAAAACGAAGTGGTCTGTTTTGAAAGCAGCTCAGTGTCGGCGTGGCTACCCTTCTTCATTTCCCCTTAAATAAACACGCCCCATCGTAACAGTTTTGGTGAGAGGTGCTGGGTACAATAACGGCGCCCTGACGAACGGCGACTCATCGACAGCTGAGGTGCAATACGCGGAGATTTTCCGAAGCCGACGACTTGCTGGTCTGCCACCTGCGATGCATCTCACGACAACAATGACAACGAGCCACCTGCTTCCTGCATTCCGTGGCAGCCCTACATTCAGCCTCCATCCTTCGCTGTACAAGCTGCAGGAGATGTCGACTCGTGGCTCAGCTCCCACCAACGGGCGAGTCGGTTTAATTGATGGGACACCACCACCCAGCTCAATAATGTGGGACTCTTTCTCAAAGGAACCGCATCTGTATGGTTTGAAAACCATGAAGAAAGCCTGACGACGTGGTAGAGGTTCCTCGATGAAATCAAGTTGTGCTTCGGGGATCCGGCAGCGAAGAAGAAGAGTGCCGAACAAACTCTTATGCAACGAGCGCAATTCCCCGGGCAAACCTGCATCACGTATATCGAGGAGGTGCTCAAGTTGTGCAGGACACTGGACCCCTGGATGATGGAAGAGGACAAGGTTGGTCATCTTCTAAAAGAGATCGCGGAGGACGTTTACCAGTTCCTCATCGCAAAAGAAAGTTTGGAGTGTGTAAGTGACGTTATCAAGCACTGCTGCACGTTGTAAGCGCTGAAAGCGCGGCCAATAACACCAAAGTTTGGCTGCTTGCCCAACGTCACTAATGTCACCACTGGCGACCTGCATCCAACCCCATCGGATCTCGCGTCCATGGTTCGCCATTTAGTGCGCGAAGAGCTCGACCTACGCGAGGCGGCTTCTCGGCCAGCACCTAGAGAATACTTTCCTCCCTGCGAATAAAGCGCTACGACTATCAACGCCATCTCCCTTGATGCGTACAACTATACGCCACAGCCTCGAGGGCCAAGCCAAACTATGCGTCTACACTACCAATTGATTGACGAATACGCGCGCAGACCACGTATACTGGTTATCAGGCATAAAACGGCTGGGCCATTTATCCTTCTGCTGACATGAGCGCACCCCACGAACGTCCCATATGCTTTCACTGGGGTGTCCGCGGTCATGTCACCCGATTCTGCCCCGACCACCGTCACATGGCAGCACCGTCCTATGAGCGACCACGCACTTACTACGGGTGCAGCAATCAGCACGTTGACGAGACACCCTTGCCCTCAGACTGTGACAGCCGGCCAAACCATCGGGGGAATCACCACAGTGATTCACAGGCGTCGGTGCGGAGCTTGACGCCACCATCTTCACGCTACTGAAGATCCCCATTTCCTCGACGACATCCCACTTCACCGCCGCCGGAAAACTAGACGGCGCTACCGATGAAGTTGAGGTCGACGGTCATCTTCAGTTACACTCCGCTACGCCTCCACCAGTGACTATGCGTCATAACAAGATTTGTGTTTCTGTGGACAATGTTACAACGACAGCTTTAGTGGACACGAAAGCAAGTCTCCGTTATGAGCATAGATTTCAAAACCCAATTAGGACATAAGGTGATGTTCAAGTGGAATAATGCGAGCACATTTCATGCTTTGAGTGGAGAATTGCTACGACCTTTTGGTGGAACGTCTATTTCTCTAACAACGCCTATCAATCCGAATTCACAGTGATCGCTAAATTAACGCATATTGTGATTCTGGGTCTAGATTTTCTGCAACAGTGTGGTGTCACTCTTGATTGTGGTACTTGCGAGCTTTTTGTTTCTCCTTTTGTTGCCGACCAACCTGCTACTTGTTCGCACACCCTCGGCGTCTGTGATGATTCCGTCGTACCGCCCCGTTCGTTATCCAGCAATCAGGTTACTGTTGGTAGTGCCGAGAACGATGTATTTGACGCTGTTGTTGAGCCAATGCCATCAATCGTCGCAAATGAGGGTGTGCTCATGCCTTGCTGTATTCTCTATGTAGGCTCTGGCACAAGCACATTGTGGGTGTCAAATTTGTCTAACAAGTCTGTAGTGCTTCCAAGCGGTATGTGACGTGCCTAGTTTTAATCAAATACGAGCCTCGTTACCGACGCCTTAAGCATCACGCCGTCGATTCCGGACGCATGATACTAGCCCTGGTGTCCCCGAAGACTCTTCACCGTTTTTGAACGTGATTAGCAAGGCGCTACTCTCTAAGAAGCATGAAGCCTTGGTCAGCGTCCTTAGCATGCATGCTTCATTGTTTAATTTCACCCAGGACGCTACCAAAGTTTGTGTTTCCAATACGCGGGCTCACCACAGGATTGACACAGGTCCGCGCATCCCATAAGGCAGAAACCATACCGTGCGTCTGCATCGGAGCGCAAGGTGATTGCCGATCAGGTGGAAGACATGTTGGCTAAGGGCGTCATCCAAGACTATTCTAGCCCATGGGCTGCGCCAGTCAACCTCGCGAAGAAAAAAAAACGGGTCCTAAAAGTTTTGCGTCGACTACCGGCGTCTAAATTTGGCGAAGAAAAAGGATGTGTATCCACTTCCCCGCATAGACGATGTTATCGATTGTCTTTATTCGACATCTTACTTCTCATCTATGGACCTCGGATCAGTCTATTGGCAGGTACCTATGCATTCAGCCGACAAAGAGAAGACCGCTTTTGTCACGCCAAATGGCTTGTTTGAATTCATTATCATGCCGTTTGGTTTGTGCAACGCCCCTGCGACATTTGAAACGTTTATGGACGCGGTACTGCGTGGTCTCAAATGAAAGATTTGTTTATGATACCTCGACGACATCGTCATTTTCGGACGCACTTTTTCTGAACACAACCATCGACTTGACGTTGTTTCAACATGCCTTGAACAAGCTGCCCTTACCTTGAACTCCAAGAAATGTCACTTCGGTCAGCAAGAAGCACTTGTACTTGGTCATCTTATAGACAAACATGGTGTGCGCCCAGACCCCCAGAAGGTTGCTGCGGGTACCTGTTTCAAACAACCGCAGTCACAACGTGAACTAAGCAGTTCTCTGGGTCTCTGTTCATACTTGCGCCGATTTGTGCCCCAGTTTGCTGTTACTGCCTACTGATTGACTTCACTTATTTGGAAAGATAAGGATTTCATCTGGACAGCAGAGTATGGTGCCTCGTTTCCTGAACTTCAATTCTTTTTCACGTCTGGGCCCATACTGCACCATTGCGACCCGTCTGAAACGACAGAAGTTCACACCGACAAGAGTGGCATCGGTCTCGGCACCGAGCTCATCCAGCGCTTCGATGACGCCGAGCATGTCATCGCTTACGCCAGTCGTTCGTTGAGCAAGGCCGAGACGAATTACACCGTTACTGAACAAGAGTGCCTTGCTGTTGTTTTTGCTGTGCATAAGTTCCGCCCATATCTCTATGTGCGGCAGTTCACGATCGTGACTGACCACCATTCACTATGTTGGTTGGCTGGTCTCCGTGATCCTTCTGGTCGCCTCGCGTGACGGGCGCTACATTTTCAGGAATTTAACTTTACAATATGCTACAAGAGTGGCCGCCATCATGGAGACGCCGACTGTCTCTCGAGGCTTCCCCTACCAACCCCTCTATGTGACACCGACAATTTTGACGATTTTCTAGCTGTCATCGACGATACTACTTTTCCTGACCTCGCTACCTTCCGGGAAGAACAGCGCAACGACCGCAGCCAAGGTGATCTCTTTGACTCAGCTGCTAAACCGATGGCTTTATCGTTCGAGATGGCTTACTTTACAAAAAAAACTACGCGGCTTATGGTGCCCGCCTTCTTTTAGTGGTCCCAAAGAATTTGAGAACGCACGTACTCTATGCAATGCACGACGACGCATCAGCGGCGTACCTGGGGTTTGCCAAAACGTACCACCGCCTGCTAGTTCAATTCTACTGGCCTACCATGCGACGCAATACAGAAAAGTATGTTGCCAGTTGTGGTAAATTCCAGCAATTCAAGCGACCAAATACTACCCCGGTTGGTCTCCTCCACCCCTTGATGTCAGCCTTGTCAACTTTCGAAATGGTTGGAGTGGATCTTTTCGGTCCATTTCCGTGCTCATTGAACAACCATTAGATCATAGTTTGCGTTGACCACATGACACGTTATGTGGAAACCAAGGCGCTACCAACAGCCAGGGCCATCGTTGTATCGAGGTTCTTCCTCTCTACTGTGATACTGTGCCTTGGAGTGAGTGAGTGAACAGCTTTATTCACTTCCTTCAGTTTACCGGGCTGGGATCCCACCTAGCAACTGTTTGAGGCTGAATTCGCAGCAGCCAATCACAGCGCGAGCAGACAAGTGACGTAACGCCGCTAGTGGCGCCATCTCCCAGTAGCCGCTTCCATCACCCGTGATCTAGGCCAGTTCAAGCGAGTCAATGAAGCGGTGCGAGTGTGGATTTGCTGACATCGCCGACTGCGTCGTCGTGACAAACATCGAGTACATTTCCCTGGTATTATTCAAGATTAAATAAAGTGATGTTTGAAGTGTGCTATTTCTGCACGACAAGGTTCGTTTTGAAACCATTAGCGAGACCGTAGATTGTGGGCAGCGATGCAATGTCATTTCGCAGGTAGACACGGCTACAAGCGTTTCTGCACTAGCTCGCTTCGCTTCCACCTTTGCTTTTCACATCAATGACATGGAGAAAGTAATAGCGTAAGCAAACGCATTACATAAGAGGGCAAAGCTTAATAGTGTTGTCAAAAACAAGCGCTCTATGACGAGCTCGCGTAACAACGGCGTAGGCGACGGCCGGTGCCCGCCATGCTAGGCCTACCTAGCATGGTGTCTTTCGTGTCTTTCGTGTCCTTCTTGTCTCCGTGTTGTCGTTTTGTTCTCGCGCTATAGCTATCGTCCTACCTGTCGGAGTGCGTGTCGTTCACGAAGATGTTTTATTCATTATTTTTTATGGAACTAAGCGTGGCTGTGCAATGTTGTTTGTTTTGAGCTTCATTACGAGGATACAAAGTCGTCCAACAGCGCAAGCTGAGGTGCCGCATGGGGGTGGAGCCAGCCGCTGATAGCTCATTTGCCCTCGTGTGTCCCGAAACGTCGCACGTGGCACGCCGCACCATGCGACACCACACGCCACGTCGCAGGGAAGATCGCACGTCTGTCTCGCGCTTAATTTATGCGATCGTACTCCCGGAGTTTCCCTGCAGGCCCACAATCTCGTGATTGTCGCCCAGTGCTCTACTATGACGGATGACTGTGTTTGTTGACCACCTACCGCATGCGCCATCACTGCGCGGTGTCCTAAAATCGACAAACCAAGTTCTTTAGCGTCTTTGTGCGCGGTGACAGTTGAGAACGTCGCGTGCCTTCCCAGTCACTTCGTACGGTAATTCTCTCTATCAAACCAACTCCACAATAGAAAACACATGCTATTGTAGAAACTTGTCGCAATTATGATTACAATTATGAATTATGCGATAAAGAAGATATACAGTATTCAAAACACTCCTTAGATATATTAGTAAGAATGAAATAAATTATAAATCTACTTTATATGTTCCCAAAATCCACAAATCAGTCTATCACAACTTTCATTGATGTGCACAGTGGGATGTGGAAGGTGAAGATGTGCTCAATACAGTCTACGATGTAATTCATATGACAGAAAATAACCAACAGGAGGCATTTATAGAAGCTACTAAATTGATGGGTTTTCTGTCAATGCCTGAACAAACTCAATGCAGGAACGTGGACGTGTTCAATTTTTGTGGATGCGGCCTCACCGCTTGTGAGGCCCACGGGATGGCTTTCAGCTCTTTCATACTAATGTAGTGAGTACTCTAAATAGTTAAACACTTTGTTTAAACACCCAATAACATGCATACGCCTTGTCTTTGCTAGCATTTGACTACATACACTTCGCGAATCATTCCTTCACCATTTCACATACCACAAAGTAGTATATGAAGAAAAAAGGGAATCCAGAAACCTGGACGCCATATTATATAATATATAAAGAGAGGAATAAATTGAACCAACAATAAAGGGAACCAAACACTTACAGGGTCTGTGCCAACACTTTCCGGCATTTTTGGAGTGTAGAAGGGTGCGCAGTCTGGTGGGGTAGTGCTTCAGATGAAGGAGTTGGTGGAGCATTATAGCTTCAAAACAAGCCTCGTTTCAGTCACCTGGAGACAGTAGTTAAGGGCATGTGACGGTTTACGCACAGGTATCTCTGAAGCCTTGGTCAAGAAAACAAATCGAGGGCTTTTTGAAGCAGTGTAATGCAATCACGTTCTGTGAAACTTGGTAAAAACAAAATGTAGACTCTCGAAAAGGTTCAAAAAGCCTAATGTGATGAGTGGAAACACGTTCCAGCTACAGAAGAATTTTTTTAGTGCCGCAATTCACGCCAGATGTTCACGTACACGAACAGTACAGCAAAAATTGATATGGTTGACCCTGTCCGTTCGAACAACTGAAATGAGGTTGATGGATCCAAAAACCTCTCGGCTTCAACAGAACACAACACACAAATGAAAAGAAAGCACAAAAACTGAAGAGAAAGCGCCGATGAAGGCGTTTTTTTACCGCAATTCATTAAGCATGGTATTTCCAATAGAAACAGTACGCACATAGACCTCCATGCCGTCACCAATTATGCCAGTGCTGCCTATTTCCCAGCACCCCCTGGATTTCGTTTTCCGTGCAAACGTTGTAATGCCATCGGGCCCAGACGGCACTGAGACAAATAAATAAAAAAAAACTTGACCAAAGCTGAAACTCACAATCTGAGTGGTATAAATTCAGAAATAGATCGATTTTATGAAGCGTATATGGCAATATTTACAAACTACCGAAGCACAACTATGACGTAACAGTTATGAAAAAAATTTTACTGCTACCCTGAAACGTATATTATGAAAGAAAAATCTATTTTCAAATTTGTTTCTGCTCTTGCTTCTGGGATACGCCCACAAAGCAAACGAAAAGAGCCGAAAATTTACCGGATTCGTTCGTTTTCTAATGAAGCTCAGAACCGGATTGTAAATAACTGTTGAATTAGGCAAAGTGCGAAAGAAAGATATAGGCTTGATAGGTGTTACAAAGTCGAAGGCTTCACTGGCTTTTGCTGCTAGACGAACATAGTTGAAGAAAGCGTTCTGTCTTTGTAGGTTAGGTGGCCAGCGCTGCCTCCCGTTGCTCAGAACTATTACCAGAGGAAGCGCGTCCTCAAATTTCACCACCGGTAGCCGAATGATGCCTTGTTCAGAAAGAAATTCTATCAAAAGTTGTTCCACTGGCCGGAATGCCTAAACGAAAATAGTGCCAAATTTACGAGAACGGAACTTTCAGGAAGTCATGGAATTGATTGCTACAGAAATACAGATCTTCAGATGGCGTCTTTCATTGCCAGTAACAGAACTATTGAAGCAGCAGAGAAGGGGCAGCGCGTATTCAGTTTGCTTTTAAGCCTCAGTGTGCGTCTTTTCTCTTTCAAGTTGAACACGAAGTGTCAAGCGCACAAACAAAGCGTACAACGGAATAGAAGAGACACCAAAGTTCTTTAACCTCACAGGAGGCCGAGACAGGCTCACATTCAGGAGGCTGAGCAGCTCAATTGAGCACAAGTGTCACCGTTGCAAATTGATCGACGACAGCCGGCTGCAGCGTAATGGCTGGGAGTCTACTTCTCCTTAGGTAGGCTTGTACGCCAGTACTGTAGTCGTGTAGTTCTCCCGAAATTGCCAGTTAAAGGAAAAACTATAAATGCTTGGAAGCATTTCTGTGTCGACGGGGAGAGCCGGCCTGATATCGCACTTGTTTCAACTTTGCCTCAATCTGCTGGAATTAGGAGTGATAGTATCGTTTTTCGGTTTACTCTTTTTGGTACATGCTTTCAATTTGTCCACCATAGAGTGATCTTTATCGCTATTGGACTTCCTCCAGAGCGTTTGTCGCCAATCAGGTACAGAACATTGGCCAAACCAACACAAATATCTGGTACTCTCAGTGATTGCGCCTAATGCCTGGTCTTCTTATTAGAAGTCAATCGTTTTGATTTTTACACGCGAAGTGCACATGTCATATGTTGCTTGGAATATCAACCGAGATACCGACAACACTAAATAACCACGAAATTGAAGTAACTAGAAGAATAAAATTGTGGTGGAGCTAATTCAGCAAGCTTTTTGAGATCATGACTGATAGACTGCCTCTATTCCTCAAGAGGAAGGACAGTGGAAAGATACTTAACAGCGTCGCTTTACCGATACATACCTACGAAGCAGAAACCTGGAGTATGATTCAGCGCGCGATGACAAGAAAATTGCTAGGGGCGACCTTAAGAGACAAGAGAGCAGAATAGACCGGAGAACAAACGATGGTTAAGGATATCGTAGTTGAAACCAAAAAGAGCAAATGCACATGAGCCGGGAACGTAAAGCGTAGTCAGGATAACCGCTAATCATTCAGGGTAACTGACTGGATTCCCAGAGAAGGCAAGTAGTAGGGGAGAGGGAAAGTTAGGTGGGTAGAGGAGATTAGGAAGTTCAGGGCTATAAAGTAGCAGCCCCAAGCATAGAATTGTGTTGACTGGCGGCCCATGGGAAATTTCTTTTTCCTACAGTGGGCGTAGTTATGCTGTTGCTGATGATAATGTTGCTTTAGGGTGCAGTAGATCTACTTTTTTTCCCTGTCGTCTACGTGATGGGATGATCACTTACATGAATTTACGAACACTTTTGATGTGTTTTGTTTTCTCTTAAGGGACAAAACGAATGTATCGTTTGCACGCACTATGTGCTGAACCGTTTTGCGTGGACAGGCCTTTTAAGAAAAGAGTTTGATAACCTTAACAATGCAGTGAGAAAAAACATTCAAATAGATGCACTGTGTTGTCTTCTGTGGACAGGGTATGGGAACCATGGCGTTGCCGCTAATGAACGCTGTATCATAAATTTCTATCTGTCTGTGGCAAGAATTTCTTTTTTAGTGTCCCTACATTTATTTCTCTTTTTTGGGTGCCTAAACGAAAGAGACATCGATAGACTAAATTATCGTAAACACTTTTGCAGTCAGTGCATATTTTAACCAAATGTTCGGGTTATTTTGCCAGAGAAGCTTTTGACAATGTTTTTTTTTGGGGGGGGGGGGGGGGGGGTAAATTCTCAAGTGTTATCCGTTTTATATGAACGCTGTTCTTCAGTATTGGTCTTCTGCCACATCACATTCTCATCATTTTGTACATGGCCTTAAGCGTGAGGAAGTTGCGCATAACGCCAAGAGCTGAAGACTCGTTGTTTTCTGCTCACTGGTCTTTGGTCAGACACACTTTGGCGTAACTCCAATGATCAGCTTCAACATGCTCCCACAAATTGGTTCATCACAAGTATACATGATTACCTAGAATACCTTAGGGGAGGAACTGTTGACATAAGACAGCCGATCAGACCTGCTGTGGACAGGAACATAGCGATTTGAGCGTTATAAAAGATGAACACAGGTGAGAAACAGACCGCACAGGCATCTGTCTGTCGTCTCTTTCTCACGTATGTTCGTGTTTTTTTCGTGCTAAATTTACCAGGTTATGTAAACAAAAATTTGCCGAAAAACAAATTCTTACTAATGACAAATATCACCGCATATGCATCGAGTGAAAGATGATGAGTGGGGCGAAGCGTCAATCCACCTGTCTCTCCATCCGTACGTCCGTCCGTCTGCCTGCCTGCCTGCCTGTTGATACGTCCGTCCGTCTGTTTATCAGTCCGCCCAATCATGGTACCGTCCCATGCTTCCGTCCATCTGTCCGTCTATCTGTCTGTTTGGCTATCTGTTTATCAGCCTGTACGTGTGTCTGGTACTGCCGAATACACCTGACGCAGGACAAGGATAGAATAACAAGTGATTTGCCCCTAAAAACATGGTCAATATGGTTTTGCAAGTATAATACGCCAGGAAAAAAAAGATTGTAATATTTCAAACCAAACAGGTCCAGCAGGGTAGACGAAGGGTTGTGAAAGATAAGATAAAGACAGAAATGCCAACTTTGTCTTAACAGGCAACATAGAAATCCGTGAGGATGTTTGAGAAAAAAGAAATCCATAGTTATTAAAAAAGAGGATAAGTTAGGCAACTGTTTAAAAGGATTTTTGTTTTCAAAAGTTGCAAGGATTCCTACCTACCTTTTTGCGATAAAAAGCATACATGGCAATATTACCTCTTGTAATTTTCCGAGCGTCCAGTTCAGCAGCACGAACTTCATTTTTGAACTGAACATATGATAAATAATGCAGTTCGACAATATTTGATAAGCACTCCTCCACGTATGTAGAGTGATACAAGTATTTTGCGGCACTGGCACTGCTGGAAGGCACCCGCATAATTTTATGTTACGCTGTTTTGCAGGCCTTCTTGCTTCGCGTGGAGCAACAGTGACTGCGTGTGTGAATTCCTCGCCGTCCAGGATTTGAAGTCATCACTGCAAGCGAACGGACACTCCGAATATCTGTTCAAGTAGGGCCACCAAGTTGACGTCGCATTACCGAGTTACAAAAAGTTGTTATCGACAAGGGAGCCGCCATTTCGGCAGAACCGGTAGCGCTGGAAGGCACCCATTTACTTTTCTGTTATCCTGTTCTACATGTCAATCTCGGAAGAAATTTTGAACGTTGCTGTTTTAAGCGTAACGCCGTTGCTGATGCCTGAGTGTTTTTAATTTCTTCTTGATTTCTCTTACACTTTTTGCCATTTACATATGTCAATTGCTTGTATAATATGTCAAGAACAATGGGGACATTGCAAAGAGAAAACCGCAGTGAAAATTGATATTCCCAGACCGAAATGTAGGAGGCAAACGATTCAATTGGTTTTATGAGCCAGGAGTTCAAAAAATTTAAAAGCGCCCCTATAACTGTTCATCCAGAAAAAAGAAAATTACAGAAAGAAAATTAAATTTTGCGAACGTGATTTCTGGACAACGAAATCCTCATCAATGATTTGGATAACATAGTCACTAAGTGTGACCAGTATACTCGCGCTGGTGCAACTTGGAAATCAAAGGGGTTGTGCAGATTAAGAACGAGGACGTTGTCGCGGCTGCGTTCAATTTAGAAGAAGCTTTGTCGGAGCATATATCACCCACTCATAGTGAAGCCTGACATTGCGTGCCTATGCACAACGGAAGCCAGAGCAACATAATTGTTTAATTCAAGAATCGCCAAAAGCAGGACTGCATTTTTGTGAAAGCGTGGAGGAACTGCATAACCAAGAGTTGCCTGTCAATGTAAACCACAAATAGTCAAGGTACTGACAGTGCTTCGAACCGGGACAACAAACATGCAGACAGCCATCCAATATTTTGCAACGAGCATCTGTGTCCTAGTTTGAAGCGACTACTTTCTGCGGTTGTGTCCAGAAAACGTCAGTTCAAATGAAATGGTACTTCGTCTGGACACGGAATGGTAAAATATTTGCACGTAAGGCCGATGGCGTGGACGCCGTTCAAATTTTTTCAGATGATGACTTTCCTAAACTAGCTTGAGCCTTGCTTAAAATATATTAGATGGCTATCTTTTTTCAGCGAAATGATTTACATGAATTTGTTAAACATTCATGCATCAAGTTCTGTAGGCAACAAGCTCGGAACACTCTCACGGTGCTACACGTAAACGCACGTTCACTAAACAAGAAATACGACGAATTGATGTCATTGCTTCGCAGTTTTCATTTTTACAATCGATGTTAATATGGTGACTGAGACAAAGTTTAGTGTACTGAACAAAGCGCCCTCACTAGATGACTACTGACAACATTAACTTAACTGAACAGGTCGACGTGGTGTAGTTGTGGCTACATATGTCCGTAATAGAGATAGTGGCACGACCATAAACGAGCTCACTGTAGTGACCTCAGACTATGAGGCTCCGAGCTTGCAAGGGAATAGTGGTCTGTTTTCTGTGATTTATGGCTCTCCATCGGCAGATATCGACAAGTATTAAAATTTTATAGATTCACATTTGTAATTTGCATCATTTCATTGGTGTCGTCTTGTTATTGGAGGCAATTTCTACATTAAAGTTTCCCCAAAAAACAAATCTGCGGATGTATTTTTGAATGAAATGGCTTCGTGTGGCTTCAATAATATTACTACTACGCCCACAAGAGTGTTGTTGAACACTGCAACTATTTTGGGCCTTTTAATCACTAACAGAGATACTCTCATCGCGATCGCAGGTACAATCAGCTGCGATATCACTGACCACTGTCTGATATATGGCTCACGTATGTTCTACAGAAGCAAAGAAGGCTGCTTGTAACACTTTTCTCTACCAGTTTATAACTTAATCATCACTAGATTTATTTCGATCAAAAATTGAAGATACTAACTGGAAATTTGTTCACTACTGCAAAAGCCGCGTACGATACATTCATAAAGCTTTTCAGTGATCACTACAGCAGCTGCTTTCTAATGACATAATTCAAGTTGGGAAATTACACACGCAAGCCTTAACTAATTCATGAACTAAACCGTATGATCACAGAAAAGAATAGACTTTAAAATTCCTGTTCAAAAACATAGCACCTTCATACACCGGCGACTTTTAATAAATAGGAAAATGTTTAAAAAACTATTTAAACTAAAGAAAGCTAAAAGGGAATAAAGTTTTTTTTTAACTGGCTAAGGTTGTCCCCCTGACAGCATGTGGAAAATAATTTTGTCCTGCTAACAAGCTCAGGGGCCAATGTAATGCAGGATGTAATCGTCAACAATAAATCAATGTGAGGGCACGCTCTGTAAGAATGCTTCAGCGAACACTACGCGTCAGCAACAATTAGCCGAGCACTTCGAACCAAAAAGTCATGCATACTGGAACGCCACGTTCGAGAAACGGCATTTTTTCAGCCCACAGATTGCTCAGACATACATAAAGCTTACATGACACGCGCCCATAGATTAAAGTGCCAAAAGCAATCTGGGTAGTTTCTATCCACGCATGTGTCATAACGCAAACCTTTAAGTGGTCCTCTTCAAATATCTACAATATACCTCAGGTGAAAACCTTTACAGAATGTGCACCGAACAGCAACAGCACGTTTCACTCATCAATTCAGGAGGGGCTATGTGCTTGGCGTGCGCTCGTCCTCATAAGTTTGTATGTACTACGTACGTACACCCACTAAATAAAGCCGCAGTCTCGGATGTCCTACGCTGCTTCGCCGCCCTCCCAAGGCACGGTTACCCGAGAAGATTCAAAGGCAGCACAATCGGCTCCCTGTCTGTAGAGGCCTTCGCGGTAGGTTTTATGAAGGTAACGAACCTAGTGCAATTCGCGCCCGCGTGCAACAAATGTCTAAAGTACTCGCGAAGCACTCAAACTTTGTTACAGGCTTGCCGAAGAGTGGCGCGTACGGCGCATATAGCAGAAGTCACTGTCAACGAAGTGTTTGCGGCACACTTTCGATGAAGGAATCAGGTGCTTTCTCACCCTCAGCTTGAATATATATATCTCCCTCAGCTTCGAGTACTTAGGATAGTTGTGAAAGCTAGCACCTTCTTCATCAGCGGACAATCGTACAGAGACTCAAAGCAGTATTTTATAGTCCCGCATCGCTCGCCGCGGAGACAACCAGCCGCAGTTTTCAGGAAACAGCCCGCGATGCTTTTATATGAATGGTATAAGTGGAGACCCATGGTTGTTCGAGCAGCGAACTCGCAAAAGCTAACCATTTCAACTGCTTCTTTGCCAAGATTTACCACGATGTTGGTTTGTATACTGTGCCAGCCTAGAAAGAGCGTGAAGTGCTACTCTGACGCCAAACAAGAGTGGTTAACAGCAGCGCCATTGGTCGCACACCAGTAGCCGGCCTTGTTCCACGGAGCGACACCTTATGGCAGTTGCGAGCACTTATGTGGTGTGCCAAGTAGCATGCTCGGCCTAGGGAACTATTTAATAATCGTTTCGTCACAGGACGGAAAAGGAATGGGACGGGAGAATGGGTGAGAGAACAGGCAATGTGTCCACTGTGAGAATTCAGAAATACCTTGAACACATGAAGAGATGTGGAATTATTGTAACTGAGCATGATTATTGGCACGCATTGTTTTGCAAGTTTTGAAGGTGAAAAGTGGGATTACTTTAAAAATTTACTTTTCTTTAATGCAATCAGTGCACGCTAAGTGCTGTCGCTATTTGACGAGCCATTCAGGGGTACTTTTCTCCAAACTATTGATGCAAGATTCAGGTAAATCGGGTAGAAAACAGACTAATTTATTTCTCTGTACCAAAGAAACTATGATTCAATTCGTTGCTCATTGTCTGAAGGCTGTTTTGTATCCTTCTATCAACGGAACGGGGCCTCCGCTTGTTCTATGCCTATGTTGTGGTTACTTTCGCGCCTTGATCGTCGGACTCGCCTCGACTACTCCCACGTATCTCTCTCTCTCTCGTTGTTTCGTTTGACATCTTTTCCAATAACTGATAGAACGCTTATAACACAGCCCCCTTAATAGCCATGCTGTCCTGCCTCGCACGAATGAGAACGTTGAAGTATGCGCTTGTTTAAACTGAGGATTCGTGCTCCTTCAGGAGGTTTTGGCCTTATCGAAACAAAGGGTAACGTGTTTTGAAAGATGCGTGCCATCAGTCGAAACGCAGCTTCTATTGGGATCAGTAAGCTTATAGAGAGGCCTGAGAAAGCATGCTTCTTTGGTTAAACAATCGTACCCTTCAACGTTGTACCTCATGAAAATCAGGTCAGCATGTCTATTAGGCCATCAATACTCCTTCGCACACGTCAGATTTTGAAACTGCTGCAGCTTGTCACCCCGCTGAGAAATATCTTCTGCTCGCATGCTATACATAGATGTGGACACGGCAGAACAATTTAAAAGCAAGGCATTTCTTAGCGAAATTCGGCGAATTTGACCGTATTTATCTATCTGTCTAGCCGCCTACGAATTTTAGCTCTCGTAGCCATTTTGATAATGGTATAGATACCAAAACTGGTATGGGATAGCATGACTGTATGACGAGCATAAGTGAGTAGTCATAACGTGACAATCATAATATGTAGGTCATGAATATCATAACTTACATTTCATGGTATTGCTGCTCTTGCGGTGGTTTTGTTCACATGACATGTTCCAAAAATGGTACAGTATGACATGACTGCATGGGGAACACAAGCAACAGACCTTAACATGAAGATCCTGAGATTCGTGTCAAGTCACATAACTACATTCCACACTCATGATGCGCTTGCGGTCGTTTCAGTAGCTCCCCCTATAGCAAATGTGGTGTTACGGAACGTCAACGGATGACGAAGGTATGTGACTGCTACAAACATGATGACAATCAGGCGCGTGTCATGTAACAACATGACTGCATTCCACGCTCATGATGCACTCACGGACGTTTCGCTAGCTTTGCAAATACTACTTATATTATTACGGCACTTGAATCGATGGCGAAGGAATGTGCCTATTGCAAACATATTAATCATGAGATGCGTGTCATGTAACAATGTGACTTCATGCTACACTCATGATGCTCTCTTGGCCGTTTCGCTAGCTTCACCTGTACCAAATTCAGTATTTCGTGACGCGAACGAACGGCACGGGTAAATGACACGTCAGAACATAATTATGACATGCGTGTCATGTAACAACTTGATTAATGACACAGTTATGATTCGCTCGTGGCCGTTTCGCTAGATTCACATATGCCAAGTTCGGCATTGTGTCACGTGAATAGATGATGAAGTTCTGTGACTGATGCAAACAGGATATTCATGAGATGCGTGTCATGTCAAAACATGACTACATGCCGCACTCAAGGCGCCAATGCACTCGGACGTGAGCCGGCGTGCGTGTGCCCCGGCGTTCGTTTCATCGCATCACGCCGGCGATGCCACGCCAGGCGCGGATCTGCCTGCCATATGATCGCAGGTGCGCGCCGCGCTGCGTTGAACTGGCCCATGCACGTTTGAGCACGCACGGCATCCCTCCGTCACGAAGAAGGGCAGATGCGGTGTTGTCTGGCTAACGTCGTCAGGTCGAAATGCAGCATGCCGCATTTGCTGAAATGCAGCATGCCGAAATGCAGCTGGAGGCGTTGGTCATGCCGGTCGCGTCTGGTGTCGACCTATAGAGTGCTGGCGTTTAGCTAGCGTAGTGTCACTGCGCCTAGCGTACGCGTGCGTCAATGTTACGTCGGAGTATAGTGGGACCTTCATGATTTGCTCGCCGCCATTTCGCTAGCTTCACATATACCAAATTAGGTATTACGGGACGTGAATGGACGATGAATGTATGTGACTGGCGCAAACATGCTAATAATGAGAAGCGTGTGTTGTAAAAAACATGACTGCGTGCCACGCCAATGATGTGCTCGCAGCCGTTTCACTAGCTCCGCATGTACTAAATTTGCTACTGCATGACGTGAATGGACGACGAAGGTAAATGACACGTCCAAAGATGACAGTTATGACATGCGTGTCATGTATAACATGACTACATTCTACGTTCACAGTACGCTCGCGGTTGCTTCGCTACATTCACACATACCAATTTTATGGTTACATGACGTCAATGGATGACAAAGCTATATGAGTGGTGTAAACATGGTAATACTGACACGCGTGTTATGCAGGAACATGAAAACGCACCATGCTCATGGTGGGCTCGAGGCCGTTACGCTAGCTCTACATACATCAAATTTACTATCGCGTGACGTGAATGAATCGCGAATGTAAATAACACATGTAAATACAATAATTATAACATAGAACACATGTACGGCAATGTTTACCACCGCCCAGTAACGTTGTGCTGATTTTAAAGGGATATACCAACCTTCCTCATCCGTGCTTCGCATATCAACGATTCTTACTTTACAGAGGCGATAAAATTTTTGGAGACCGCAGGAGCGCGTGGCGAACAGCACCGCGGCGCCTTCTCATGGCTACTAGAGATGCTCAAGAGCGCGCACTGCGCAATGGCATCTTTTTCTCTCTTCTAGCCTGCGCTTTCGCTTCCTTCAACTGCACGCAAACTCGAACGCCGGAAAAATCGCAAGTTGTCAATTTTTGTAGTCATCGTAAAAGCACTGAGCGACAATAGCGTGACGAAAACTAAGTAGTAGTGGCAGAATTCGCTGTGCGCTGCTTCCAAGCCTTGGTTTCAGCCGCTGCGCTGCGGCAAAACACGCACATTGCGCCAGTTCTTTTAATCTACAAATGTGATGAGATTACCAAGCAGTGCTGTGTCTTGGCGAAACACGCCATATACCTGTCCTCGCCGCCGTGGAACACCAGGAACGAAGGTTACGAAGCAACGAACAAAGCACTGCCACTGTACTTTGGTCACGATATCATCTCTCAATGCTTCCACAGGGACTGCAATAGTGACATTTTGCGATTTTTCTGGCGTTCCTTTTTGTGCGCAGTTCAATAGAACGAAAGCGCAGGCTGGCAGGTAGAAAATGATGCGCTTGCGCAGTGCGCTGGCTTGAGCTTCTCTGGTAGCCGTGAGAAGGCGCCGCGTTGCTGTCCCCACGCGTTCCCGTGGTCTCCAAAACTTTGATCGCCACTGTACGTGGGATCTGCCAATTTTGTTTCAGAATTGAAACGCAATTATATATTGCCTTGTACCAACGTCCTCACTTACTTTTTATGCTGCACTTTTAACAAGCAGCAAAATGGCAGCAAATAGTCAAGAGCAGCAAAAAGAGCCGCAAGAGCAGCCTCAGTTAAAGGGGGTTCCAAGAATACGTGCACTGCACCGTATTTTTTACGTAACATATGCACCAAATTGCGCACTAACACCTCGCTATCATAATTTCTAAACTATGAGCGTGATTGTAGCCATTATTTTAATATATTTGTTGTAGTCTCAATAAGATGATTGTGACTACAGCGAGAACTCGTTATTTACAGACCACTTGCAATGCTCAACATTTCAATGAGCATTGAAAACTTTCAGTCAACACGCAGTGGCCACCACTCTTGATAGGTAGATCACAATATGAAAAAAACAATAAAGCAAATGACCTGTGTACGCAACTACGCAACATCGCATCCGCATGCAACCTCAAAACAAATGAGGCCATTTCCGTTCTTCCGAGAGTACCATCTCATTTGCCCGCTGATGTTGTCTCCTATGCATGTCACCCTGCACATAAGTCTTGCGAGTAGAAGATACATAAACACACAATGCTGGCTCTTGAGCTTCGACGTGTTTTCTTATACTTTTCCTGTGTGTTGCAATTGTCGCGTGGCAGAAAGCGATATGCGCACATGCCGATGATTCTCGTCTTTTTCAGAATGCTTTGAACTCGGCGCTGCTCTCTAAGCCAAGTCTTGTTCTCCTTTCATAGGGCATGCCGCGCACTGAAATACGGCACAGCGGAGAGATTAACGAGCGCAACGGACATTGTCTTCGAGGCAGCGAAGCAAGCGGCGCCGTCTGGCGACGCAAATTGCGCTGGCGCCCGCTGTCGCCCGAGTGATTTCTCACTATAGGCTCGACGGAGCTCGCATCGAACGTGTCACGAAAGGAATCCGTGTTCGTCTCACACAAACACACACAAAAAAACTCTCACGCTAGAAACGCAGCAGATGATACTCTGACGCAGACGGGAGGCTGTAGCCATATGTTTTTCAGGAGAGTACTCAGGCACTTCATCCTATATTAGGCAGCGTCAAGAAAAAAAAAAAAGTCTCCCAATGGTTGTTCTCTTCAGTGCAGTTGTCCTTTAGTGGCTGTCTAAAGCTATATTTAGAGTCTTTAGCTTTCGTTCAAATTATATCTCAAACAATGCCATTGCCTTGTGCTGGCACAGCAAGGCTAACTACATGGTCAATAGATTACTGCAGGTTATCATATCTTTCACTAGGGTGTATTAATTCGGATCAAAGCCTCTCACGTCTCATAAAGCTGGAAAAGGGATCACCAATTGTTTCGACATTAACATGCACTGACGCAAAAAAAAATAATCGCGGGATGACGTCGCCAGGTGAAGGAATACTGGCAACTTTTGTGCCGTCATTATGATGTCCTCACGACCTCACGGCGACTTCATACGACAGAGTCACTCGGTCAAAACTCGGACGATTCCGCGGACACTGCAAAACCTGGCGACGTGCAAAGAGCTTTCAGTAGAAGGGAGCGGGATATCAATACAGTCGAGTTAGGAAAAAAGGGAGACAGAAAAAAACGCCTTTATCTATGTAAATGCACTGAATTAATACAAAATCACCTATTTTATTGTTATCGTTACCGCGCTCTTAGCACCTACTTGGAACGCCCTTATTAACATGCTAAATTTAGGACGTACAATCAGCTCAATGTATGTCTTTAAAATATTTTTATGACAAGTAGCTAAACACGGATTGGCGTTAAAAACCATGTTTCGGAAAAAAAAGCTCGTCATCGGCGCTCCAGCTGCTGTCCTGACGAAAGTATTGTCTCTTCGTAGCGTTGAGTGATTTCTATATAAATTTATGCCACGATGTCTTTCGAACTTGCGACTTCTGACTGCTATCATGACTGCTGGAACCCAAACCTGCTCAACTCCATCATCCGCCAAACTCACGGCTGTTCACAACACGCTCGAATCGCAATACTATACACCCGCATTCATTCGTTTTGTTTTCACTACATACTCCACAACAAAGTATTCTCCTGTTGCTTCTCTTACATTGAAGCACTGTAATAAAGCTCACTCAATATTTTGGTCCGCCACGAAGTTGCCCATGGAGTGCTTCTGAACATAACAGAAACGCAAGAGTGTTACTCGCAGAGCACGGACATCTCGTGTAGAGTTCGCTCTGCCCACGAGGTATGCGTGCTAAAACTGCAGTGAAGAGTGCTGCCTAGTATACCGCTGCTTGACAGGGACTTTAGGCATAGCAAAAAGCTGCAAACTCAGTGATCCAAAATTTACAACTCAATGCAAGCTCACTGACCTAAAGCTAGTATGTAGTTAAACATTATGTTTCTCGCCAGACATTCATTGGTCCATTAGGTCCGTACTCTAGTGCCAGTTCTTGTTGTCAGAGTCTATGGCTGGATTGTTCACGATGACTTTGGCTTGGATAACATCTTTTCGGCAGCTTCCGGGACATCAAGGATTCGATTGATATGCGGGGTTTAATATCTTAAACCCCGATATGGTTATGAAAGACGCCGTGGTAGAGGGCTCTGGAAATTTCGACAACCTGGGGTTTTTTAACGTGCATCCAAATCTGAGCACACGAAGCTACAGCATTTTCGCCTCCATCGGTAATAAAGTTAGACTTGTCTACGAGAAAAATATTTTCTTACATAATAAAATCTGCACGAAGAGCGAGGTTACAACAAGCAGAATCCCTCTGCAAAAGGCATACATCACGAAAAACGCTCAATAATTAAATCTGGCAGGCTCAAGGAAGCACGTTTGCAGGTTGTAAACAAAAGAATAGTAAAAGTTTTTCGTCGTCACTGTCTTACTTACTGCGCATAGGTTATGTAATGAAAGAAATCAGAGCATGCATTACTGACGTACGGTCCCATTGTCATTCTTGTGTCAAAATCTTTGCCTTGCTCTGACATTCTAGACCACTGCTTTTCGTCCTCTTCGTACACGTGTTATCGGAAATACCATGCTACACAAGGAGGGGAAATAACGATTCTTGTAAAAATTATTGTTGCAGTTGGTTCCATTACCTCCCATAAACTCGCATCGAGAAAGCGTTTTTTTGTAATAATACGTTATCAAGCCGTCAGATTGTTGTTGCGGAGCTGTAGAGACCACCTGGTGCGAATCCGAATTTTTTGTTAGATCTGTACGATCACCTAGACAAATAAGGGAATAAGAAGCAAATTACTGCGGAGGTTTTATTCTTCCTAGTATTGATTGTTGTTCGCTGACGTGGGGCAACTCTGATGCCGCACCAGTTTGGGAAAATTCCTGGACATGATGCTGGTGTACAACATATGTTAGACCGTCCTGCTTCCTGCATGATCTTCAATCTTAGACCAAGTTCAGTAATCCACTGGCATTGGAGAGGGAACAACTTAAGTCAACAAGGAAATTTTAGTCCACAGATAAGACATCCTTCACCAAGTACTGCTGACTGGGTGGGTTGCTACATGATAAAATGAGATTGCTTTAGCGCAGCACAGTTTGAGCGTGAAGGAAAGATTTTATGCAGTCAAGAAGGGGAAAAGGAACGGACGACAGTTTAGGCGATAATGCATAGCACCTTTTGTTCACATTCAAACTGAGCTGTGCTAGAGCAATCTCATCTTAAACATAATTGCGTGTGTCCTTCCACGTTGTTTACACTGACGCAACCCAAATCGATAAAACTTAAAGATGTTGCCGCAGCTGGCGACTCAAACTTTATCCTGAATTTGAAAGAGACCCTCCTTTCTTTGTGCTATGATAAGGCATGTTGCATATTTTGTAGAAGAGGACAAGTGCCTCTATCGACATTAAGATCAGAGTCTATTGGAGGAAGACGAGGTCAACGGGGGGCATCGCTACGGGTACGGCGGCTCGTTCTTTCCTCAACAACGTCAACAAATTATGGAATACGTTCAAAATATGCTGCCTGCACTGCGTTGATACCTTTATTCCTGATAGAATACAAGCGATACGTCAAAATACCTTCGGATAACGCGAGAAGTTACTGAAATAAAACGAGAAATAGATTGTATAGAAAACAGAAAAAATGTGATAGGACGGTTATATACAATTTAGCTGAAGATCTTAAAACTTTAATATTCGATCAAGTATCACTCAACTGTTAGGCTCGGTCGCTTTGTGACGTAAAATTCTGCAAAGCTTTGGCAGTTTCTGTTTCAAGAGAACTCTCGCTAAATACATCAAATTTCTCTGAACGGAAGTATTCTTACGCATCAAATAGAAGTTCCTGAGTCACTCATCATGTTCTTTCAAAGAGTTTTTACGAAGTCATGCTATTCGATGACACAGTCGCTTTCTGAAGAATTCCATAATAACAAAAACAATAACATCACTCATCACTGATCTTTTAAGGCGTGGATGTGCTTCTCTTGATCCTACATATAAAGAAGTCTTCAGGAGCGAAGAACATCCCAAACGCGTTTCTTAAAAGATATGCTATACAAGTTCCTTGCCTTTTAGCAATAATTGTTCGTATATCTATTAATAAGGCCACGTTACCAGGCGATTGCTTATAGCAAAAGTAATTTCAGTTTTTAAAAAAGGGTTCCCCATTACAGAAAAATAATTACCCTTTTATCTCCCTCACTTCTCGCTCCTGTTAGATGTTTGAGCATATATTAGACAAATGCACTCAAGAGTTTTTAGCGCGAAGCAATCTTATACCTTACGCACAACAGCAGCATGGATACTCCACATTAGCCCAATAAATAAAAGAAGTGAACAAATTTACCGAGGTCATTGACAAAGCTGGTCAGAATATTTTAATGCTTTCAGACTTTTCCAAGGCTTGTCACAAAATGAAGTATTCAAAATTAATATTGGAGAGGAGGGTAGCAGGGTTACCCTCGTGAATTATTCAATGGTTTAATAGCTACAATCAAGCTCAGTTTGACTTGCAAAACGTGAACACGTGATCTCACAAGTTGAAATGTTGTACATGCTTTCAACTTTACTTTTTTGTACAGCTAAGTGCTGCTTGCTCATTTGGAATGACACCCAAGTGAGATTACATGTTCAGTAATGGAAATAGGGGCTAGCGGAAGCCATGATGCGCCATCTTTTACCTCGTGAGCCCACGCGCTCCCATATTTGGAATCATATTGAGCACCACTCTAAATTTAACACTTCACTTGACTAAGAAGAGGGGATCAAGTCCTCAGTAGAAGACACGGTGTGCACCCTCACATGCTCTTCGAGAGTAACCGAACTTCATGTGGAATTAGAACAATTTCAGGCTCTCCGACGGCGTACAGAACGAAGGTACCGACGCATGAAAGCAATCGAGGACAGCTCCCTTTCAGCGGTCTTCATTCAAGGCTCTAGCCCTCTCTCAACAGAGACCGGAGGTCGACGTGGCAGAAGAGTTCTGTGCCAAATTATCTGATCAGCTCGCAGATCCCAACATCTCCACGCTCTCACGTGGTGGCACGACATCACGAGATCACCACATGGACCATTTTTTTTCTATCCATGGGCTTAAAGCTGCACTGGCTTTGTGTAGACGGACATCAGCACCCGGGACTGATGGAATATCATACAGAGCACTGTGTCACCTTGGTGAATGTGCGAGGAATGCCCTCCTCGAGATATACAATGATTCGTGGCGAGAGAGCACCCTCCCAGTTAACTGGAGTTTGGTTCCATTACTGAAACCTGGCAAGTCACCATTGGTGCTCACATCGTACCGCCCGACTGCACTGGCTAGTTGCTTGGGCGAAGTGATGGAGAGGCTGGCACTAGGATGGCTAGAATAGTTCTTGGAGCATCAGAACATCTACCCGGACGCTGTGGCAGGTTTTCGCCGTGGCCGGTCATCAATTAATAGCGTCATAAACCTGGTCAGCTACGTGCAACACCGAAAAGCCGTAAGCGTCTCTGCGCTTCTTTATTTCTTGATGTTAAAGGGGCGTATGATAACGTCCCACATGAAGCTGTCCTCGCCGCTCTCAAGGAGATAGGAGCAGGCGGTCGGATGTTCCCGTGGCTACGCAGCTATCTCTTTGAGCGATCCTTTTTCGTGAGAACCGAGAATGGTGACAATTCGCTACATTACAGCTACCATCGTCTTCCCCAGGGTGGCATACTTAGCCCTGTACTATTCAACCTGACGCTAATAGCTCTCAATGAGCATCTGCCAAGTCGTGTCAGACTGTCAATGTATGCGGACGACATCTACGTTTGAACGTCTGCAGTAACACGTCTACAGCTGCGAGCGCGAATTCAGAGAGCGTCCACTCAAGTTGCTATTTACCTCCGTCAACGAGGTCTGAAAATGTCCTCTGAGAGTGTGCACTTGTGGCATTTACGCGTAAACCAATGCAGAACTACAGCTTTCTGATAAACAGCGAAAGAATACGTCACCTCCGATCATACAAGTTCTTAGGTGTTATAATTGAAAGAGACCTCTCATGGAGCCCAGATGTATCATACATCAAAAGGCGATGGATATGATATGTGGGGTTTAACGTCCCAAAACCACTATATGAGTATGAGAGACGCCGTAGTGGAGGGCTCCGGAAATTTAGACCACCTTGGGTTCTTTAACGTGCACCCAAATCTGAGCACACGGGCCTACAACATTTCCGCCTCCATCGGAAATGCAGCCACCGCAGCCGGGATTCGAACCCGCGCCCTGCGGGTCAGCAGCCGAGTACCTTAGCTACTAGACCACCGCGGCGGGGCAAAAGGTGATGGACAGGCATCTGTCATTTGTTCAAGTGCTTCACTGGAAAGAACTGGGGAACATCCACAGCTGCTATGTTTCGACTATACAGGATTCTTTTCCTTGGATTCCTTCGGTACAGCCTACTTGCGTTAACTAACGCAAGTAAAACAAGCATACGAATGCTTCAAAGTGTCCAGACTCAAGCACTCCGGATTTGCTTAGGCTTGCCCCAAAGTGCATCAACAGCGGCAACTATCGCCATCATGAGGGACCACCTCATCAAGACGCGCATTAATGTTGAAGTGCTGAGGACACATATATGTCACCTTGCTCGAACTCCTCGACATCACCTAGCCTCTCTACCAGTGGACTGACCATGCACATCTTACTGCAAAACAGTGACTGCACATGGCGAGTTGATCCCAACTTCGTTCCCTCCTGCCGTTAGACCTGTGACTCTGCCATGGTGCCTCGCTCAACCAATGATTAATACTAACATACCTGGCGTCCATAAAAAGGCCAATTTGGCGTCACCGGCTCCTAAAGATCTCTCACTACTTCTGTTGTTTGAGAAATACCAAGATTTCACACTTATATACACTGACGGATCGGTTCAGCCGGACAGCTCTTCAGGAGCAGTAGTGATACCAAGGTTGGCCGCGACAATTAAATTCAAGACATCTCACGCAAAAACATCAACGGCAGCAGAATTGGCAGCACTTCGTGCCGCGTTGCAATTTGTAGTTGATCAACCTACACGCAAGTGGACTATTTTCTGCGACTCGAAGGCGGCACTGCAGTCTCTACTATCAGCCTTACGCTGTCGACTACACGAGCAGCTGGTACTAGAGATACCAGAGGTTATACACCACCTGACTGAGAAAGGGCACCAAAGTAAATTTCAGTGGTTACCCAGTCACTGCGGAATCATGGGCAATGAACAGGTCGATAAAGCTGCCCGCTCAGCCCACAAAGAAGATCATAAACTATGACTACCACTTTCTAGGACAGATGCTGCACGAAAGCTCCGGAGGCTTGTTCGCCAGCAAACCATATCGCAATGGAATCAACCAGACTTCAAGCATGCCAGATTGTACTCGCTTGACCATACGCTGCGTCTTCAAGCTCCGTCGAGGCTTTGCTGAGCAGACCAGACCTTGTAATGTAGGCTGTGGTTGGGCGTTGCGTTTACCAACGCCTACGCTTTCCGCATTGGGATGGCCGACACCGCAGCCTGTGACCACTGTGGCAAAGAAGAAGCGAGCCAACATATTCTTTGTGACTGCCTAGAGTATATTAAACAATGACTATGCCTTCGCAAGGAACTCAGCAAATTAGATAATCAACCTCTGTCGGAGCAAGGAATTCTACAATATCGACGAGATGAAACTTCACAGAAGAAGGCCCTGAAAGAGCTACTACACTTTTTGCGATCGACCGGCCTTACTGAATGGTTGTAGCTAAAACGTCTTTCCTGTGTGTATTTTCGTTTTCACATCAGTGCACGTGCGTTTTTTTATATACCCCCTTTTCTTGCCCCTATTTCCCCGCCCCCAGCGCTGGGTAGCAAACCAGATGTCAATATCTGGTTAACCTCCCGACTTTTCCTTTCTCTTTCTCTCTCTCTCTCTTCCAATCGAAAACAGTACCTTAACATCAATTCTGTTTCACATTCTTGCATATCCACTCAGGAGTTGCAATGGGGTTCATCTTGAGACCATTTCTCTTTAACATCTATATCAATGACTTTGAAGATCCAATAGACATGTCTGTGTTGAAAATTTGCAGGGGACTGCGTCTTATTTACGCTTGTAAATTCTATACATCATCCAATCATCTAAACAGCACTTTAAATAAATGACGAAATGGTGGGAAGAAAGTAGAAAATCGTAATTAGCCTTCCGAAGAATCTGTACTTCAGCGTCACTATCACAAGCGAAAATCTTTGATTTAATAACTGGATGAAAATAACTACCGTGAAGTAGATAAAAGAGGTGCAAATATTTAGGAATTACATCACCTTCCAGTCTTGACTGGTCGACCCTATAAATAAGTTATGCTCTACAGCCGGAAAAAATCACATCATATCCACGGAGAGAATGATGATGAGTGAGGCGACGCTTTGAAGGCTTTTTTCAGCAATCCTTGAATCATCCACTGGCTGCATCCGTCGTCTGTCTGTCTGTCTGTCTGTCTGTCTGTCTGTCTGTCTGTCTGTCTGTCTGTCTGTCTGTCTGTCTGTCTGTCTGTCCACCCGTTGCTTCATCCATTCAGTGAACACTCCAAGTACCACTATTTCGCATCTTTTCATGATACACTCATTGTGTAGAACTACTGCTGTCCAGCGAACATTTCAACCACTAAAACGAGAGGTACCAACAACATACAGGAGACTAAGACCCGCGCTTCACCACTAAAAGATTTAGGACTCCTCAAACACACGTTGGACGAATCCCTTCCCTGTCTCTCAGAGTAAAGAAGTGCGAAATAATTACTAGACTCTCTTTGGAATACGGCAAGACTGTTTGGAATCCTTTTATCCAAGCTAACATAGAACAGCACAAAAAAATTATAAGGTTACCCGTTCAAAATTGGGTGTAACTGTACGACCAAATTGTAAGGTAAATCTGAAGAAAGAAAAGTGGATGAAGAGGTAACTTGCCATGGGCAGGAACCGAACCAGCGACCTTCGAATAACGGTTCCTGGCCACGGCACGTTATCTTTTCACCCACTTTTCTTTCTTCGCAGTTACTTTACAATTCAGTGTAATAAACTCCCCTATACTTTCCTTGGCAGGTTTCATATATATATATTTATATATATATATATATATATATATATATATATATATATATATATATATATATATATATATATATATATATATATATATATATATATATATATATATATATATATATATATATATATATATATATATATATTCCTGCTCATGGCTGGTTATTTTTTCATCCACTTTTCTTTCTTCTTACTTACATTCCATTGGTTCTAATAACTTCCCCTGTACATTCCGGGCATTACTGTCTGTTAGATCTCATTATATGGTGTTAAAACACGGAAAAACGAGCCCTTAGGTATACACTTCTTTCCTTTATATATATATATATATATATATATATATATATATATATATATATATATATATATATATATATATATATATATATATATATATATATATATAAGCAGCGTATACATAAGAGCTAGTTTTTCTATGTTTTGACCCAATCTTAATGAGATCTAACAGACAACTCTTTCAAGGAATATATAGAAGTTATTAAACCGAATTGTAATGTATATGTGAAGAAAGAAAAGTGCGTGAGAAGATAACTTGCCGTGGGCCGGAACCAAACCTGCGAACTTCGAATAACGCATTCAATGGTCTACCATTGAGCTACCATGGCGGCTATCCTCCCTGCCGCTTTATTTGGTATATAAGTGAGTTTAAACGTGGGAGTGTCTGTCAGCGCCATCTGTATAGCGTTATTCGAATGTCGCAGGTTCGGATCCTGCCTGCGGCAAGTTATCTTTTCACCCACTTTTCTTTTTAACATTTAGAATTCGGTTTAATAACTTCCCCTATAATTTCCTTGGTATTATTGTCTGTTAGATCACATTGTTTGTGTCAAAACATGTAAAACGAGCCCTTATGTATACACTTCTTTCCCTTCTATACTTCTTCCGAATTGTATGATGGTTCCTTAATTATTATTGTGGAATCATCACGAAAATAATATGTTCAGTATATTTTGACAACATTTCCAAAGATATGGTTGGCCTCATACAGACTGCCATAATCTTGCCACTCCCCTTCAATAGTTAAACATTTACAAAAGCACAGCTGGAACAGAGGATGTGGCGACCGAAACAGATTGTGCTATTTCTATACATTTCGCAAAATTGAGCACAGGTGCGCCATCTGCTATGTCATTTAAAATAATAATGAAGTTTCGTGGTATTTAATATATTTAATGGTACTGGTGCTTTGAGAATCGAATCTAATAAAGGAATATTCCATATTAAACATTTTTAGTATTCGCGCACACACCGACAACAAACGAGCTCTCTGCACCAGCGCCTCAAATCTCTGCATACAAAAGGCGATCAGTTACGGCACCTCTTCTACACAACTTCTGCGACAGCCGGGAGATGGCATCGCAGGCATTTGGCGCACCATCATCCGCTGGGCATGCGCGGAGCCGAAGCGGTGGGCGTCCGCTTTGGGCGGTCGTCAGTCGATCCGTGTCCTCGTGCCAGTGTAAGTTAGGCCGCCGAGAGCGGTGGGCGCTCACTTGCGCATGGTCGTGCATGGATACGCACACGCGGGAACCCAGTTTGCGCCCTATGGTGTCACATTCTGTCCGCTTAATATGAGCTTTTCATGTTTTATTCGACGCTAATCCTGAACTGTCACAGCAAATTCCGGTGTCTTGCAATCCAATCGGTTCATCAAGTAGGGGTTCTTGGAGAGACATATGCGTTTCAGGAATCGTGGAAATGTAGTTTTTGGTGGTCTCGCGCCTTGGGACGAGCATACCAATATGTTGGCGCAAAATTATGAGTGGCTGATTCAAGGTATAGGCGTCCAGAATGACTCAAACTCCGAAGAGTGTAGTTCAGTGGACTTGAAATAATTCAACTTTTTTCCTGGCTTTTTACATCAGTTTCTTCGCAACTGTGAAGCCGCACTTGGCGCCGTCGTTGTACTGAGCATGCGGGCGGCGTTCGCGTTCACGAACATAAAGAGGCAATCACAGTCTTCTTTTACCACTAGTTCGCTGCACAGTCCTACAACCTGTACCTAGAACGGATACACGAAGGATTACCAAGGTACTTCCCTGAGAGTGCCGCACAAGACGAAGGTGGTGAGTGGACGTTACTCTTCGATCAACTCTGGTGGCCGGGAGTAACGGGTCCTCCGCTGCCACGTGCTTCAGAAAGTGCCGAATCGTCCCGCTACGCTTGCGGTTTTGTTGTGTACGCGTGTGTGCGTGTAAATAGTTCGTAAACTACGTTATACTGCTCAAGAGTATCATATGCATGAGCACTCCAGTAGCACTGTACGTGTCGTGACTGTTATGAACTCCTTCGGTTGCGTAAATCTCTGCGATGGCTCTTGGAGGCTGGCTGAGTGGAGGTGCGGTATCGTCTTGACGCCTACCTGAGTCATTTCTAGGTGCCTCCACCCCGATGAAGTTTTTAATTCAGACTAATGCCAGTGGGGAAGCCTGTAATCTGGACACGGTGCACGAAGTGCTTAACAGAAAAGCAACTAACGCTGCTGACATGGCACGTACATCGGCTGGATCGCTGAGCGTCGCATGCGCTTCTGTACTGACCAGGACGCACTGTTACTTGGAACACCCTATGAAACGAGGAGCCACCCATTCAAATTCAGTTGCAGTTGATGACCAAGAGCTTCAGCAGCGCAGATCATCATTCCAGTACCAACGACGCCAACATCCTTCGCTACAAAACCCACAAAAGCGGCGGGATGCTGGAGTCGACGCCGCCCATGTACCGACGTGCGTCGACTACGGTGTCGGGAGGCAGTGGTGTTTGACCACGTGGATACCCATGCTTTGCGCCGGTATTGTGGCCGTGCTGTGTTACGCAAACTCGCTGGATGGTGATTTCGTGCACGACGACATTGTGGCCGTGGTGGGCAACCCCGATGTCATCGGCGAGAGTCGGCAACACGCCTCCCCGTCTTCGTCATCGTGGCTTTGGATGAACGATTTCTGGGGACGACCCATGGCAGATCCTCGAAGCCATAAGTCGTATCGGCCCCTCACTGTGCTGAGTTTCAGGTAAGTTGCGCGATTATAGGAAGGTGCAAATAACGTATGTTTTTGTGCAGTAATAGCTTGGCGCGCTGTTTATAGGGAGCGTATAAAAAATATATACATATTTCTTATACGGAAGGTATAGAAGCTTTCTCAGGCTGCGCCTAAAAATATTTCAAGGTAATTTGCGCCCACTCATCGGCCATGGTGGACAATGCTTATGATGCTGGGCCGCTAACGCACAAATCGTGGCTTCCATACCGGCAGCGGTCGTCTCACTTACATGTGGCTAAAAATCTGAAAACCCGTGCTTCGTAAAAAAAAAAAAAACATAAGGTAGTTAAAATTTCCGGAGCCCGGCACTACAATATGCCTTGTAATATTATCCTGGTTTCACCTCACATATGAACACTTTGTGCACCTGAGAAATTAAATTACACAAGCTATACAATAAAGCGAAGGCGACAGTTCGTGTAGGCCATATATTCATAGATCATGGTTCAGTCCTCCAACCAGTTTCCAAGAGACTAGAAAAAAAACCATCAATAAAAAACACGGTCATTTACATTAATATTGAAACTTCTAATGCTGTCAGAAAAGCATGGGTATTTGTAATAATGAACGGGTCAATAGTTTTGCGCGCTAACACTATTTTTAGAGCGAATAAAAAAACTAAAGGAAGGTTCCTGATAATATTTTGCTCGCTGTGCCATCCAAAACAAGAAGTGAACGCAATGCACAATTTTTCATTTATTTAAAGGAGGGGGTGGTGGCAAGGGCAAGAGACTACAAAGAAAAAGCATTTCATAGTATAACCGACAAACTACACCTTTGAAGGTGTCAAAATCACAGAGTGCGTTAGTAGTCATAGTATTTCACAGTTGCTTCAATATTCTTCCGAGCGTAGCGCTGATTTATTCATGCGAATATCTCGCGGGTTTCTATGATTAAAACATCGTGTGAAGGGGGGGGGGATAAAACAGCAATAAACAAGAACTTGAAAATTGTGCAAGATATGGCAAATTGAATACTACAATAGCCAAAAATAGATGAATAAAAATACATTGATAGGCATGAAATGAAGCACAGCAAAAGTTGCTAAGGCAACGACATTATAAACATATGAATATGCAAAAAAACAACAATTCAGAAATACACTTTATAGAAAAGGTAAATCTGAATGTATTGAATGTTAAAACGAGACAACCACCTGAAGTACAGCAATAAGACAGTGAAATTTGTTGATAAAGCAACTTTAATGCAGAAAATGTATGATGAAAAGGAGAGACTGAGCTTATTTTTAAAATTTGTTGGTTCACGTAGGTCTACGATGGTGTCAGGGAGTCCGCTTGACATTTTTATGCGCCCAAAAAGCGCAGAGTTGATATATGCATGCGTTTGATTTGAGAAACGTTGAAAGCACATGCGAAAATTGAGATGGCTGGAAGAACGATTTGGTTTTGTAAGATGCAGTGTGATTAGATGGTTACTGTATGTTGTCTTGCGTAGCAAGCAGATTAGAGCAATATTCCTACGTGTCTCAAGACGTGGAAGTAAATATGAATGCTCATTTTTTGTTTTACTGGATAGAATGTTGTATTCGTGATAATAAATTGAGCGGCACAGCTTCGTTAGATTTGATGACGTAGTTCTGATGGGGAGACCAGATGACTGATTCATAATCAAGCTCAGGGCATATTAAGGTTCGGTATGCGAGCTTGCGAGTAGTCGCAGGTGTGCTGTTAAGATCACGCTTTAGGTAGCCTAAGTCTCCGATGGTTTTGTAGTTATTTTATCTATCTGTGTTGACCACGATAGGTTAGGTGTGAAATGAATACCAAAATATTTGTAGCAACTTGTAGCTAAGAGAGCACCATTCGTAAGGAAATATAAACGTGTAAATTGATAGCTTCTGCCTAAACGTAATTGTTATTCACTTTCTCGTGGTCAAGCTCTCAAGTCACAGATCACACCAATGTGTTACCCGGTCCCGGTATGTTGAAGCGCACAATGGTCACAAACCGCATCACTTCTTTTTCATACAGCACACGGTCGCTGGCGAAGCATCTGATTTTGAATGCTATTTAGGATGGCAGGTCGTTAATAAATATGAGAAATAACAGAGTGCTGACTAGGCTCCCCTGTGGAACACCAAAAGAATTGCAGGAGTGGGAGATGAAGAGTCTTCGATGACCATGAACTCTTGGTGGAATGGCAAAATGTTTCGGATCCAGGAGACAGTTAAGGAATAAACATTAAGCGTTGAAGGCTTTTTTATGAGGCGACAGTGGGTGGCACAATCGAATCTTTCAAAAAGTTCATAAAGATGCAGTTGGTCTGAGAATTTTCATGAAAGTTTCAAAATTGGTCATTAGTAAATTCTTGAAGCTACGTTTCACATAAACAACCTTCATTTAACCAATGTTAGTTATGAACAAACAAATTCTTAGATTCCAAATGACTCGTTACTTTTAAGACAATGACGTGTCAAGTGATTTACCGGGGACACTAATTAGTGATATCGATCGATAGATAAAAGCCTTACTTTCGTCTACCGATTTCTCAACTAGAATCACTCTGTCAATTTTCCAATCGTATAGAATTTTGAATGTGCTTAAAGATTGCTGGAAAATTTGAGTGAAAAATATACTGGACAAAATTTCTGTAAGTTTAAGAATTATCGAGTGAACGCCGTCTGCCTCGGATGAGGTGGATATTGTTGATTTCTTGATTATAAACACTATTCCCTAAGTTGTAACATTTGGATGGTTCACGCACTTGCAGCTAACTACTGGGGAAGAAGGTATGTTGAAACAGCTTTCCTCTGAAAAACAGATAAAATGTAGTTGTTGAAAACAGTTGCGAAATCATTGTTTGCAATTTCATTACCGTAATCGGAAAATTAGATGTGACGTGACTTCTTTGAAGGTGAGATTGTTTTGTAAAATTTAGCGGGATTATTCATGATTATTGATTGAACGGGCGTGATTAAATTTTGAATTTTGCTTTTCATACAGCGTCCAAATACTCCTTTTCAGGAACTTTATATCTTGTCCTTGGCACTGGAGAACCCGAGAACCTGGCTATTTTGTTTAGACACCACTTTTTATTTCTTAATTCCCGAAGTGACTTTGTGAACCATGGTTTCCAACTGTTACCAGGGATGGAAATCCACCCCATATGATCATGAATGAGTTGGTTTATTTTGTCTTTGAATAGGGCCCAGTTTTCATGAACAGATCTCAGCAAAAAGGAAGAGAGGAATTCGTCACAAAAATGTTGCATGCCTCTACTGATGGCTTTAACGTCGGCTTTCGTGTAGTTTAGTATTAGTTTAGCCGATGACTAACGTGCGAAATGTGTATATTCAATATCTGCATGAAGGAAGGCATGATTTATGAAATCATTATGACAAGAGAGTGAACGAATTCTATCCAGAGAGGACATTAAAATGCAATCCAGATAGTGGTTACTGCGGGTAGGCTGGTTCACACTTGCACAAAAGAGAAATCAAGTGCTAGTTGAAGGAATTCATTAGGAGCACTTGTTTGGACAGCAAAGTTTCGGAAGTATATGTGGGGAAAATTGATATCCCGAATAAAAATATATCTGATTTTGGATATTTCAGCTTAACAGCAATCATATTGTGATGTAGCCCTTGAGGTAATTTTGGGGGAGAATCGGGTCGGTGATAACAGATGCCGAAAGCCTTGTTGAATGAACGGGACGTGATTGCAACATATAAAATGTCAAGTTTCTTTTACTGTGAACAAGGAAAGAACTCACATGCTTACTGACGGCAATTAAAACGCCACCCCCACTTTAACGAGTCCTGTATTTTTTATATATATTAAAACAGCTACAATCAGACAGAAGTTCATTATCCCAAATAGCGAGATATAATTGCGTTTCTGAAAACAAAAGAACGTCGCAGGAGCTATCAACCAGGTACGAATAAAATGGAGTGCGTTTCCGCAAAAGACTGCGAATGTTCGTCAAAGATGTTAATAAGTGAGCATTTGAAGCATTTTCGTTAGCTGACTGAACGTAATTATTTTACTGTGTGAGCAGTAAAATTGCTAAAATAACTAACGTTGTCAATGCACAGTCTCTCAAAGTTAAGCTTGTAGGGTACATTGTTCGACTTTCTGTATTTCAAGAGCTTTTGTCTGGCTAACCGCGTAGGTTCTGAAAAGTCTTCCCGTACTATGAACTGCGTGCCTTTAAATTTAGTACTTCATTCTAAGATATTGCCGCGCGTACGTGCCTGTGGTGGCCACAAAGGTGGAAACAGCGATGAAGAGTTGGGCCGTGCCCTTTCCAACCGGTGTCATCAAGTGACCTCCTGTAGTTCTTATATTGGGTCACTGCCATGGCATCTTCACCTCCCTTAGTCCGTCGGCCAGCTGGGGGCTGATTATAGAAAAGTGGAAGTCGGTTTCCACAAGCGCCGTCACTTGGTGGCCGTCAATGTGAACGACGAGGTCAGCGTTGATAACGTCGGTTACGTCGACAGTTGTCCCATTGGTCGGGTTATTCCTTGCTGTCGTCGTCTTCGGCATCGGTGGCTTCGAGCTGTCAAATGTCTGCAATGGGTGCTGTTCGGAAGTTCGATTACTGGCAACCCCACCCCCCGAGGTCGCTGCGTCTAGTTTCCCCGTCGCGGGCTAGGAGACATGCCCTTGGTGACGTCGGCAAAGCTGCGACGATTAGGAGAACTGCCCCACACAGGAGATGGAGAACGTGATCCGGGCCTCATTGGATTCTGCGGCGGTATGTTCATAGGAGTGTCGCTGTACGTGTGTCGATCGTCGTACATAGCGTAATAAGGGTAGCAAGAAAATATCGAGTACTGAGTGTCGCGATAACGGCGAACTCTGTAAACGTGGCCAGCTTCACCACAATAAAAGCATACCAGTCGACGGTCAGTGGTGCGCCACAAATCGGTTTTCCGACGCTGCAGGTAAGCGGGGACTCACTATTGAACCACGTTGTGGGCTTCACATGTCGGCTATACGGCATTCATTTTGTCGGCGAGATTGACGAGGTTGGGAAAGTCGTTGGTGATGAGAGCGACTGTGATTGTAGGGTTGGTAGTGGTCCCGTCATTGGAGTCCGCTGTGCCGAAGGTGCGACGATGGATGTCGGACTGCATCAGCGTAAGTAAGACGTCGCACATCATCATAGCCGGATGAAGAGAGAGCCTGACGAGCCTCATTCCGGACAACATCAGCGACAAAAGACAACGCCGGCGTCAGTTCGGTTGCTGGCAATAAACCAAGCTTCCGAAGCTTCTCCCTCAAAATCTCCCGGTTGACTTCCCGCAGAGGCATGTCTTTGTCGCAGAGGCTCACCGCAGTCGTCACGGGACTACTCGCTCGAAAGTTAACCGGGTTCTGCTGGCGGTACCGTGGCTGTAGTGCCCGTTCTATAGCTGTCGCTTCTTTCGTGAACTCAGCTACTGTGGTTGGTGGATTTCTCACAAGCCCAGCAAACAGTTGCTTCTTCACGCCTCGCATTAGATACCGCATCTTCCTGTTTTCCGGCATCTCAGGTCCTGCCCTACCGAAAAGACAGGTCATGTCCTCGGCGAACATAGCAACGCTCTCATTTTGTTTTTGAATTCGAGCTTCCAAGAGGCGTTCCACATTCTCCTTAAAGTCGATACTAGTAAAAGTATCAATGAGCTTGTTGTGGAAGTCATTCCATGTAGCCATGCTTCTTTCCCTGTTTATGTACCACGTCTGGGCGTTGTCTTTCAGGTAGAAATACACATCCACGAGCATGTCTCCCGGTGTGGCCCACTGGTTATACTTCGCGCAGCGTTCGAACTGGTTCAGCCAGTCTTGAGTGTCTTCATAGGTCTCACCATGAAAGCAGTCTGCAATCATGGGATTCTGAAGTGTCATGTGCGATGGAGCTGCAGTTTTAACATAGAAAGGGCAGCGCAAAAACTCGGGAAAAAAGAAGGACAGTAGATACAGAGCGCTGAATAACAACTGAAATTTCATTGCCGTCACCTGTGCATATATATGTGCCTAAAATGTGATTGAGAGAAGGTTTAAAAGCAAGAAAAGATGGCTGGTTTTAACCAGTGATAAAAACTGCAAACGATAAAATCTTCAAAGAAACTCCCGCAAGCGTGATGAGCGAAATGCATCCGGTCATGATAAAGCAAATGACACGGACAATGAAAGAAAGCCTCTAAGATTTTTTTGCTCCTAAACCTCCTCTCAATCACAATTTAGGCACACATATATACACAAGTGATGGAAATAAAATATCATTTGTTAGTCAGCGCTCTGTCTCCTCTGTCCTTCTTTTTTCCCGAGTTTTTGCGCTGCCCTTTTTATGTGAGCACTATGAACCAACTAGCACAAACCAAAGTACTTCTCGAGCTGCAGTAGCCATGGTAGCTGAAGGAGGCAAGCGATTTCTGGCAGTTTCTGGCAAGGGATGGAGCTCGGGAGCCAGGCCCCGTAAACGGCAATTGAAACGGTGGACTGGTGTGTCAACGCGTAGTAGCGATTCCGAGCTCAAATGTTGGGTTGCGAAGGGGTGCCAAGCATGAAGAATACCCCAGCAACTCCATCAGTGTGATGAGGCAGGATCGACGAGCACACACACAAATACGCTTTATCGGTCACAGAAAAAAGACTGCAACGTTTTCTTCGTTTTTTACTCTCGGACAAGGACAATCGTGCTGCTTTGTTGTCGCCACCACTGGCACATACGCGCGGCAATATATATACTGCTGGTCTTTGTAGGATGCAAATTTCACTACTATGGGCCGTTTTTTATCAGCGCAATAGTGACACTAGATTAGTGCAGGTAGTAGAGATATGCCCAGCTGCCATGAACACAGAACAATAACCTTTTTGTTCTGCTGATGACCACTTTCGTGTTGATCCTCCGGAACCCCCAAAAAATCAGGTTTGACTATCTAAGTCAATTTTCAGTGTCAGCACACCTTAGTTCCATTCACCTAACTTGCTCGCTTAATGCATCCGAAGGACCTGCAGTGTAATCACACACTGCATAAACTTGTTTTTTTTATTTCTACTGGCTTCACTTCAACAACGGGAACTCTTGAAGATAACTGTTTGAATTCTACGCCGACCACTGCCTGCCAGTTCAGAAGTGCGCGAAAGTCATAGCGTAATTCATCTTGGTCTGCTTCTATCGTTTGAAATCTAGCACGAACCTGTGTTAGTGTGTCATTGTTAGAGGAACCTCATTTTGTGCAAATAGGAGCACCTAAATACCTGTGCTGGCGAGACAAATTCTGGATCACGCTAGAATAAAAATGAAAACAAAAAATTGGCAGATTCCACGTACAATGGGAATCGATGATATCTGAAGCACGAATGAGGAAGGTTCACATGACCTTTAAAATGATCACAAAGTTACCAGGCGCACGAGTGTAGTGCACAGTAAACACAAGTAGAAAAGTTATGCGCACTCAGACATATATAGATAGGACGGAAGTATGTTGTTTATAGTGGCGTAATGACGGCACCTCTAAGGTTTGAATTACCAGCACCAGTAGTGGTATGCATGTAAATTATGCTGTACATGCCTTCCATGCCATGATTACCATGCTTGGGCCCGGCATGTGTGTTCGTCGTTCCTTAACATCACGTAATACTAAATTTCGTATATGTGCAGCTAGCGAAACGGCCGCGAGTGCACTATGAGCGCAGCATGTAACCATGCTTTACGTGACACGCATATCATGACTATCATCTTCGGACGTGCCATTTACCTTCGTCGTCTGTTTGTGTCACGTAGTAAGAAATTAGGTATATGTGAAGCTAACAAAACAGTCATGAGCGCATGAGCGTGGCAAGTAGTGGTGCTCTTACATGACACGCATGTCATAATTATTGTGTATACACCAGTCATATACCTTCGTGATTCATTCACGTCACTTATTACCAAATTTGGTATATGCGAAGCTATCGAAATAGCTGTGAGCACATCATGCTCATATGGCGTGTACTGATGACTTACATGACATGCACGTCATGATTTCCACGTTAGGGCCTGTCACCTATGTTAGCCATGCAGTCGTGTCCTAATTGATTTGATTGATTGATTTGTGGGGTTTAACGTCCCAAAACCACCATATGATTATGAGAGACGCCGTAGTGGAGGACTCCGGAAATTTTGACCACCTGGGGTTCTTTAACGTACACCCAAATCTGAGCACACGGGCCTACAACATTTCCGCCTCCATCGGAAATGCAGCCGCCGCAGCCGGGATTTGAACCCGCTACTTGCGGGTCAGCAGCCGAGTACCTTAGCCACTAGACCACCGCGGCGGGGCGCAGTCGTGTCTTAATATACCAGTTTTGCAATATGCCAAAAAATTAAAGCTCCACAAAAGCAGCAATAGATTGAAATGTAATTATGACATGAATAACATACATGACGTGATTTTCGTGTTTTGACTTGTCACTTATGCTCGTCATGCAGTCATGTCATGCCATACCAAATTTAGTATAGATCTGATTGTTGAAACGGCCAGGACAGCTAAAACTCGTAGGTGGATAGATAGATAGATAGATAGATAGATATATAGATGGATATATAGATAGATAGATAGATATATAGATGAATATATATATAGATAGATAGATAGATAGATAGATAGATAGATAGATAGATAGATAGATAGATAGATAGATAGATAGATAGATAGTCACGCTAAAAATTTCCAAAGTTATCTAAAACATGCTTTGCATTTGATACAACAAACGTGGAAGAATAGTGGAAGTGTCCATTGCCCTGTCGATAATTTGCGTGTGGCTGGCGCTGGAAGAAGGAGACGTTCAGCGCGTTCAGCGCGTACTTTAATAGCTCATACAATGCTTTTCCATAAGACTATGCTTATTTGCAGTAGTCTCACTATTACCACTTCATGTGCGATATCTTCTTCGTAAGCGCGCAGCACTCGCGGGTGCCTGGCTGTCGAATTCTGTCATCGTCACGTGGCGAAACGGAGGCAAATTTGTAGCTATCTGCTGCATATTGAGCGTGTGTTTGCAGCAAAGAGAAGTCTTTTTTTTTTGCTCTTCGAGAAAAACAATGATTACATATGGTGGGGACATTACTACTATGGCTTGGAAAACACGCAGCATAAAACACACACAAAAATTAAAAGCACGACAATTGAGAAAAGAATACTAAGGGAGAAATCAAATCATGAAGAAGATTAAAAAAAGAGAACTAACACACAAAAGACAGCAAAAGATAAGCAGAAAGAGAAGCCCGAAAAGAAAGTAAGAAGGCTGTACAGCTGCGCACTTTCTACAGGCTTGGTACCACTACGGTGAAGCTGCCCCATTTATGTGTTCTTATAATATCTCATAGCCTTTTATGGCGTTTTATCCACCCAAAAGTCGAGCCTCGATTTTGCCGGGGACTCGGCATAGGCTCGGGGGCTCAGTTGGCACATATGAATTGCAAATAGGGACTCCGCTTTCTTCGAGCGCTCACACATGCGTTGGCTCGAGAAGGGCATTCCGCGAGGCTTTTAACCTCTCGCCTTTTCCGCATAATCTTTTGCATTTTTAGCAAAGATGGAAGCCAACGCTGCAAGAAAAATCAAGAGGAGCCCCGAAACGCCCACTTGCGTGCTCAATGACCTGCGGCAGCAGCCCTGTCATCCCAGTCACGCAGCGTAGCATCTTTCTCACTTAGTTGCGGGTGAAAGTGGTCGAAAGACGCCGATAAACGGAGGCGTATGTCTCGTTGTTTTTTTTCTCGCTTCAGCACTTGACGAAGCCTACGGGATGTTGAATTCAGGAGGCGATTGAAAATCTGCAGCAATACGGTGTGCGGCTATTTGAGTAAAGCTGCGGGAGGTCTCTTCGTGTAAAACACACATGGCATTGATATGGGCAAGTATACGGTTTGAGAATGAAGGGAGAACAAAGTTAGCCACTATTTATGTCTGTTCGTATTTGTGTACACACATACAGAACTAAAGTTTTCGGGGGACGTTCGATTTTCCTCGCCCTCAGTCACTATAGGCCAACGACATGCTGGCAGGCAGAGTTTTGCTCCAAATGGTTGCTGAGTGAAAATTTGTCAGAAATTAAAAAGCGTATACCTAGCTGCCAGTCTGCCCGGCAGTCATCACGCTGGCCCATTTTACTAAAGCTACAGCGACCTTAAATTTCATGCACCACTTCGCCGGGAAGATGTAAGAGACCATGTCAGCCCTTTTTTTTTTCGTCAAAGCGTTTCAAAGAGCTTGTGAGTAGGGCACTCAAGTGCCAATTCAAAGCTCATCTCCGCCATCATGCCGACCACATTTTCGGTGGAGTTAAAAATATTGGACGCACATGCGCTTGAATCAGGTGTATACACTTATGCTCAAAAGTTCTGTTAGGACCCCTTTGAAGTATCTTATTTGGTCATAATTCTTGCGGAGCCTTCCGCTACAGCGTCTCCGATAACCATATCGTGATTTAGGGCCGGGAAAGTGCAACATTTATATAGAACAGTTTTTTCCTGTATAGCATTGTACAGTAGCTCTGCCCAATCGACGAATTGCGGCACTCCCTGGCTTGGCTCCGCATGAATGCGTCAGACATTGTGGCGGAGCCTACACTGATTTCTTTCGCAAGATGCGCAATGAGCATCGGCAACACGAAAGTCGTTGATCGAATTATCCAGGGCCGTCGACGCCCCTCGTAACGCTTTTGGACACACCTGACCAACTGACGGATTAGGAAGAGCTGTTGGCCGTCGAGGGGGTTTGCTTTGTGTACGCCTAGGTTCCCCCGACAATGAGCCAAGTGCGTGAGATGCGTGTTCCTGTGCATTTTCCACGTTCTCTCTAGTGTATTTATACCGCAGTTTCCGCAAACCAAGGTCTACCGGGCACCGCACAGTTATCTGTGCAATGAACTACCGAGTTAATTTGCTCGTGGGACTCGACGTCTTCGCGCTGTGCTGTGTCATGGACGTTCTGCAGTGTATTGTTCTTCGCCTTGGGACGAACTGGGCGTGCCTCTTCCCTCTTTCTTGGTCGCGAAGGAGGCGGTGTCTCACCTTCCCCCTTTTTGGGGGCGGAAGTGAAGATGGCACTTTTTATTGGACTGGCCTGGCATCTATTGTTTTAAAGGAAAAGCTATTATGACATCACAACTCGGGGTACGCGCAGTTGTCCACCGCCGCCACCAGCGTCCGTAACCACATCGCACGAAATTGGAAAGAAATGTTGATAACGATAAAAGAAACATTTATTTTTCGAAACAGTGTTTTCGAGTTTGTGAGCTCCAGGTTTCGTGGCCGTCGAGGCGGCCACGATACCCCATAGCATCAATGACGCAATAGGGCTCGAGCCCGGGTCCGCTGGGTGCCAGCCCAGTATTCTACCACTGGGCCACACCGGCGCTTGGACTTGCTGAAAAACTTGATCAAGGCAGGCTTGATATCGGGAATGGAATCACATCATTACGACTTATAACGCACTTTAAAACAGCGAAAGAACAACCAGTCATCGCACAATGCGAATAGCATAACGGGTGGATCGTCCAATGCTCCAACCGATTACAAAAGCTTGTTCTCGTTCAGCTGTTACTTGTGGTGCATAGCCACATTAGGTACCATTCCTCATTGTCGTAAGCCACTTCATGAACGATTGGCACAGAACATCTTGCAGGTGTTTAGCGGATATCACGCTTCTGAGAAAATTAACGAAAGATAGCATAACGAATACTGGCCTAGTACCCTAAACTTTTTATTTGTTAATGCCGTAGTGAATATCAAGCAAGTGTGCTTGCAGTAGTTACCCAATGTGTGTTTTGAAAAGGCTCTGAATGACCGCTCTTCTAGCTGTCGCGGGGACTGTGCTGCGCCTTTCACGCAGGCCTGGCACTTTTCTCACTGCAGGGAATCCTGAGAAGACCAGGACATTAAACGCGACCGCTGAGCCACTCCCTAGAAGCTTCCTGAAGCTCCCATAATGCTTCCATCGAGGGCTTCCATAATGCTACCAAAATCATTATAGTATCAGGCTACTTTGAACGTGTATCTATAGTAAATAAATGCTCCTGTCAACCACACCGGCTTCTCTCCTCGACATCTTCCCGGAATTTGGGCTCGCTCCAGTCTTATGGGCGGACTCCCAACTATATCATAACATTTTTTCCAGTCCTTAGGGTGGCGTATATTCTGTCGGTAGCAAGTTCTATATACGTTATGCAGCATCGTCGGCGCACCATCCCAGATGTTTATTATTTTTCACACCACAGAACTCTAACTTCCACAGTCGATGTTCCCACTGAGACATTTGTGAGAATTTATTGGTACATTTTCGAACGTCAGAGAATAGGGTGTCTTTTTTTTTCTCACCTTTACGAAAAACAAACATTGCCATTTTTGCATGGAGACAAAGAAAACAACACTTTTCCTTGTAAACATTGAGCTGTCTCCTTTTCGTAAAACTAATTAGCCGAAAGCTTCACTGCACGTTTATTTTTTGTTGAGCTTTTACAATGATAATCTTTGTGGTCTAACGTAATAAAATAATGATATGATTATGAGAAACGTCGTAATGGAGGGCTCCGGAAGTTTCAACCACTTGGAGCTCTTTAACGTGCGTTTTAATTTCTGTACACAATCATCAAACGTTTTTTTTTCTCTATCCATTGAAAAATGTGGTCACCGCAGCGAGAATTATGTATCACAACCATCGGGTCAGCAGTCGAGTGCCATATCCAAAAGACCAGCATGGCGGGTGTTCGGTATGTGAACTAATTCAACGGTAAGCAGTAGCATGACTCGAGAAAGAGACGCCGGCACAAGATATATCTCTGTGTATATGCGCCTCCCCCCTGCATTATGATCCTCGGATGCGCTTTAAACGTTTGGCCTATTACAATCGTGTTCACACTCTTTCAACTTAAGCTAACTCTATTTAGGGCTATCGCAGCTTCTATAATCGCAATATCGTTATGTGGATAAGCGTTATTTCTACTCACCATGAGCGAAAGAAGTAAAATAGCAAATAATAACACTACTTTCTGCCAAAAAAAGAGAACGCAAAAACAGCAGTTTAGTCTGTTATCAGAATGGATTACGGAACTCCAACGAGATAGACAGCCACCACTAAGTGCACTAATGGTGACTTACCTTGCACTGCGTCTCTATGTCTTTTCTCCTCCCGCAAGAGCAAGTGGTGTTGTGCCCCTCGAGGCGGCACTTGTCAGCTTGCGTTCGCCTTATTTTCTCTTGGCCTGTCCTTTGTCTGTGTCTGGAAATCAAATAAATAAATGACGATATGCTACAACAAAGTGTTGGCCCATAGAGAGTAACTTCGCGCTTCTTGGGCTTTTGGTACATTTCTCTGCTGAGCAACTCTTCCAGATTTGCGGCAGATACGACAGCTCTGCGCGGGAAAGAGAAAAAGGGTAACTCTCAATCTATATATAGCATTTGCAGAGGACTACAGAACATTCTGAAGTCATTTTCTACTGGCACAAAGAACTGCCACCACTTCAGAGATGCAGCGAGTACGAAATAACATCGCCTAGTTCACGGCGGAAAAAAAGGAGGGACTGCACTTTTGAGAGCCCCTGTGTCCTAAATTTAGAGCTTTTGATTTCAGTGTATGTGATTGCTTTGTTGTCGTTTTTTTTATTATTTTACAGGTTGGACTTTAGACACTCTTGTAAGATATTTTGCTATATCCTCGAAAGATATAATGAGGTTGTTTGTGTGCTGCTTTTTTTGCTTTTTGAAAAATGAATCCAAGGACAGATTTTCGCCACCTTTCGTTGTACCATTCTGACTAACGGAAGCGCCATTCATCAAATAAAAAACACTATTTGGCATAGAAACTAGAAAACGAAATGGTGTACGCAAAGTTTTGGTGTCACCAGCAGCAGTAATTCTCACCGGTGCACCTACTTTTTTTTTTTAAACAACGCTTTCCGGATACTGGTAGGTTTATTTGCGATCTTTTATTTAAGTAATCGCTTCTCTGCCTTTTGGCTGAGATCAAAGTGTAGATCATATATCAAAGTTTTTGTTACCTGCTTTTAATTTACACACTTTTATCGCCGTTTTGTTATGTTTCTTTGTATCCTAATACGGTGTATTGTATAATAGGAATTATTGAAAGTTTGTTCTTATCAGGATTTATTTAGGTAAAATATTCATGATTTACTTGCGGGGACTGAAAGCACAAGTTCTCGTCATGTACAGTTGGCACTGCTCTGCAACGATGTGGATGCGTGCAACTATACTGAACGACACAGTCCTCCATTTTCTTTGTAGTAATTAATTTATCACAGGTTAATGGAAGTAAACATCACTACGCTTGTGTGTACCAACCGTCCAATCACTAGCTTGAGAATAAAACGATCTTTCTCAACCCTTTATATTACCATGAAACAGTTTTTACGGATACCGAAGCTGCTATATTGTGATGATTCCGGATACTTTTATTTTTATTGTTTATTGAACGTCTGAACACATTTGACTGCACTTTTCTTCGTGTGTCGGAAATGGTATAGTGTTGTACAGATCTAGTGTAGTAAGATAACTGGCATGCGAGGTTTTCGGAATCTGTATTTGTAGTCACTCTAAAAGTGAGGCGCTCTGAAATATTAACTAGGCCCCCTTATATACGGAATTGACAGTGACGCACGCTTAGTGCATACTGCACAGTTTCACAGAAAGCCAGTGAGGCTCCACGCCCAGCGAACGTCGGTTGCTGTCCCGTAGGTCCTAGTTACCTAAATACGCTTTTGCAAACGCCGTGGACTTCACGGGAAGTATGTTTCGACGGGCGTGGTTGCCCAAGTCTCGGAAAGAAAAGGGAAATACGAGAAACGCCCTGAAACGTGTCGCTCTGTATGAAATGGATCTTTAGCTGTGCACATCCATTGAGTAGCATTGGGAGTCGTGGGGGATCGTATGATGAGCTAGAGCTTGTAAAATGGCTTCCAAAATTAGAAACTGTGCGTGACACTTTCTGACCTTTATGAGACAGGTAACAGTAAAACAATCAGCGGCCCCAGCACTGTTCACAGATGGTGAATCAGCGAAGAGGAAATTGCGGCTCAGGTGCTTATCGTTAGCGGCGATTTGTTGAAGTGTCTCCTGTTGTAGCTTTACAATTCTCTACCAGAGAGTTGTGTGCTTCGAGCGCTGCGTTAAAATTAAGGTATACTTAAAATATGGTATTGCTGCAGCGTCGGGTGCAATTCCTGGTTATATGTGCTCACAAAACATGAAAATTGTCAAGCGCTGAGACCCTTCGCGGTTGCGCATGCTAGCCATTGCTTCTTCATTATAGTTCTAGCGCATTCTCAAATTCACAGACCACCACATTTATCCCTCTCCCACCAGGCCCGTAGCATGCGAGGGAAGAGCCCGGCTCCGATTCTATCCTAGAAGGGCTTCAGTAAGACCTTTCATGATTGATTGATGATTGATTTGTGGGGTTTAACGTCCTGAAATTTCGACTACCTGCGGTTCTTTACCATGCACCCAAATCTGAGTACATGTGCCTAGAAAATTTCCGCCTCCATCGAAAATGCAGCCGCCACAGCCGGGATTTGATCCCGTGACCTGCGGATCAGCAGCCGAGTACCTTAGCCACTAGACCACCGTGGCGGGGCAAAACCAATCATGAAGCATCCTGTTGTGGCCGGGGTGTTTTGGTGAATAAAATTGATAAGCTGTATTTTTCTCAAATTTTCAACGCTTTCAGCTTGTGCCTCACCTCCACCGAAATAAAGTTCATATTACGAACCTGCCTACCACTAGGGGCGTAGCCAGGGGGTATCATACAGAGAACGAAATCGAACTCGACCACATCTACCAGCCCGATTCCCACTGCAGAACAAGAAGGTGCCCCTTCCCCCGGGGAAAAAATCGCAGCATATCCACGGAGTGAATCATGGAGAGTGGGGCGAAGCATCCGTCTGTCCATTCGTTCTGGCTTCCGTCCGTCCATACGTGCGTCTGTGTGACCGTCCATGCGTCCATCCACCCGTCCGTGCGTGCGTCTGTTCGTGCGTCCGCACGTCCATCCGTGCGTCCGTCGCTAAGTTCGTCCATGCATCCACCGCTGCGTCCGTTCATGCGTCCATCCGTCCGTGCAGCCATCCGTGCGTCAGTCCATGCATCTGTCTGTGAGTCCGTTCGTCCATCTATTCAACACTCCAAGTACCACCATCTCGCATCTTTTCATCAGATATTCCGCATATAGAAGCACCGCCATCCAGCGGACATTCCAAAGATTAAACGAGAGGTGGCACACACACACTTTCTTACGGCTTGCGCTTCGTGCCTACTTCTCGCCTTTAGCCACCTAGAGCTTCTGGTTTATACTAGTTCACTGTATTCATGGCACTGCAGCCCAACGCTCGCTAAACCTTTCTAAAACCAAGAAGGTTACGCCCAGCGAGTATAACGTTGCAACCCTTTCTTCTCAGATAGTGCTCAATGTGCATAGCAGTGACTGCTAATGGGGAATGATAGACAGGAGAATTTGGCTTTTAGTTAACCCGCACGCTGTGATTTTTTTATTGTTCTACAACGCACAGGAGAAATATCCCACCGGCACCACCTTGCAGGTGAAAGCGTAAGACATGTTACGTACCACGACAAGGGATGAACGGGTGCTGCTTTAAGGAGCTTCGCCCCTAAAATGCTGCATCTAAGTGGGGAATAAATTCAGGTTTGCGTGGCAAGCGGGTGTTCTACCACACATCCACGCTTCTTTTCTCTAACATGGTTTTTAATTAAATGTGCACTGAAATATTACACAGTATTTCGCAGAGTTGCACTGTTGCAGTCCTGTAGCGACAAAAAGCGTACAAACGCTGCTTTGAAGGAAACTTGAAAGCTGAAGTCATTAGTCTAGGGAGAGTTCGTCATTATGCGCTGTACAACAAAAGTGGCGACGCCAAGTACCTCACCAAGATGAGGTACCTGTCCGGCCGGAAGTCAAGTTTTTGATAAACATCTTTTCATGGAATAACCACTCGGATGAAATGTGATCGGCTCTGTGTCACGGCCTTCCATACGCGTCTTCCACAGACTGTGTATATCAATAAAAAAACACATCTGTTTGTGATTGCAGTGAAGACAACTTCCTCTGCTTGGAAATGTAGCGAAAGTAACGTTTTACAAACAGACGCGCCCTGTGCGCATGCTTCACAATACTACATGAAATATTACATCAATTATGCGTGGTACAAGCATACATTGCCTCAAAAACTTCTTCGCCTCAGTCATTCCGCAGTTGACATGTTTGAATGCATAGTGTGGCTTTGCGCTTTCACCACGTAGTATTACATGCGTTCATAAAACTCCTTTCACTACGTGACACTCATACTTTTTTTTTTCAAAAAAGTTTCAAGCAGCGCGTGTCAGTAGTAGAACACCTGCTTCACACGCAGATGGTCTAAGTGTGGCTTGCACTTTAACGGAACACTTTCGTTATCCATTTTATTTGCATATCTCCCTATCTTTCGGTTACGGACAAGAAAACGCGCATTCGCTCTCAACTAACGACGCCAGCGTTATTGCTGATAACCAGCCGGGAATTCAGCAAAACGAGATTTTCAGTGCTATCAAGGTAAAATAGAATGTCTTCTCATATATTCTCAAAACAAATAGATTTATTTGTATATTGTTCGTGTAGTGTAAATATAACGCTTCTTGTTTGGGACAACACCATTTTTAACGACTATAGAAAGCCTATTCACTGATGTGCAAACAGGCTTTTTCTATCTGCTTTAGCAACGCTTTCGTTCAAATCAAACATCCATAGCAGGTGCCTATAATAAATAAACATCACTCTTATCAAAAGAGCGCCGTGCTATTGTGTTTCCTCAACGTATATACAGGTGAATAAAAAAATATTTTAGGAAAACCAAAACAAAGTTTCTACACTGTTTGAGCACATTCTCGTCGCACGTCTTGTTCTTTGCTGATTTAGAACCAACAGCTGCACACGGGCTCAATAAAAAAGCGATGAATGAAAAAAAAGGAGTGTGATAAGAAGCAACTACTTTTCGGAGCTTTTGCTGTCTTCTTTTTTTCCTTGTTCACATGTAGTTTTTTTATCCTTTGACTTGTTCACCACTCCTAATTCCAGGCTGTCTGATATATCACACGATCAAAGCCGTAATGTTGATGGCGGAAGCTTCGAAAGCGCGTTTTTAAGCAGTGGTAGGCATCGTCGACATACTGAGGCTCTTGTAGAGACGTCAGGGCACGTTGGCTCCGCCTAGCTCAAAGCTCGCCACCAATTTTTATGATCACGTGATAGTTGGCACAGCAGCTGCAAAGCCGTTGTGCCCCTACATAGTACCGCGATTGATACTCTGGAGGGGCCGACGGTTGTAAGCCGGCACTTTTTACAATGATACTTGTTTGAAGGAGTAAATAGTTGAGGCGGACATGACATTCCCCGTAGACGAAAGGAGTAACGCCATGTCAAACGATGTAAAATTTTATCATGTGTTTACACCCAAATTCCCACATATATATGGATTCGTACTTGGTGTTTATACATACCGCGCCTTTCATGATTGAAGTACTGCGAGCTTTTTCGACAGAATACAAAAATATTTCGATAGAATACGGAGCATCACCTATTCTCTTATCGCTGCACAAATGCCACAGCAGCTCTCATCATTTCTTCCGTGTACCCTCGCCGCTTTCATTACTGAAACGGTGTACGTTATATGGCTAAGGTAAAAACACAGATTGCAGACATTTCACAGGGCCTCCCAAGTGAAAGGTTGCATTATGTAGAAGGAGATATGTTTCATTTCCGCTGTTTTCAAATACACTTTCTTGCATGCCGCGAACTTCATGTGTAGTGTTGACAAATAATTAAAAAAAAGCTGAATAATTTGCACGTAGCAGCAATTCATTGCAATGCCAATGATTCGAGCTGCAAATTATTAGTCGTTGCGTTGTAATAACTGATACAGATTTCAAAGGGTCTGCGTAACATTACTCAGCGTACGTGGCCTCACCGGTGTAACGTGCGAGCGTCTTTTTCTCGCAGACGAAGGCGCAGCCACAACGCACCAAACAGTGCGGAACGAGAGCACAGAAGTTCTCTTAACATACGCCGATCAACGCACCTGCGGCGCAAGTACTCGACTAAGTTGGTCGAATGAGTTGCGTGGCCGAAATAAGCTTTAGGGTAAGCAGAATTAGAAGAGTTACCACAAGCACGTTTCTTTTCCAACCGCGTGCACATAAAAGGCACGTTCACATCACGCGCGGAGAAAGAAAACGGCCAAGTAAATTTTCGAAGCGGAAAAGCAGGGAGGGCGTGCCGCTGTAAAGTCTTCAGATCGACCACGTTGCTTGATGCCCGCTTCGCCGCAGCGGTGCAGATATCCACCAATTCGAAAAAGAACCTCGAGAAGTCTCGAGGCACTGCATGCGCTCGTCTTTGGCCCTGACTGGCTGCGTGCCGAGAGGGGCCAACTATTACAAACGGTAAAAATTGGTCCGGGTGCATTTCGGTCAAGCGGTCATCACATTTCCGCTTCTTCAAAGATTCCGCATCCGCTATCCGGATCTTTGCTTTGTGTGACCTTGCCTTTGCGTACCAGGGCCGGGCTTTATTCATGCGTACGAGCCGGCACCACCACTCTCCTCCCTCACACTCTGCGAATACTGAGCCGTGTTTAGGGCAACCTTTGCAGGCGTAACATATACCATTTGAAATGCGAAGCATTTATTTGCGCACTGCAGGCATTTTGACGATTTATCTATCTATCTATCTATCTATCTATCTATCTATCTATCTATCTATCTATCTATCTATCTATCTATCTATCTATCTATCTATCTATCTATCTATCTATCTATCTATGTGTTTCCGTCTGTCTGTTTGTCTGTCCGTCTGTCTGTCTGTCCGTCTGTCTGTCCGTCTGTGTGTCTGTCTTTCCCTTTTACGTCTGAGCGCTTTCGTGATCACACCCTTAACTTGGGGTAAACTGAAATTAGTATAGCAGGGTAAGATGCTTTGACGAATAGGACTGGCTGGTAATGATGTGAATGATGTCACAATTCGGGTGGCTACGTCATCAAACGGTTCCCGAAAAAGTTTGACAGATCCAACGTACTCTGTCATCGACGTTATGCGAAGCATGTGAAGTTGAGGTGACTGTGTTGTAAGTTTTTATGGAGCGACACATTAAGAATATATGCAGAAATTTCGGACACGGTTGTGGTGTTAGACTACGTGTTTGACCACGGATGCGACAAGATTGGGGCATTATTCATCCAGCGCGTCATATTATTCTAACCGTCTTTCGCTCCCTTACTAAATTTGGTTCATGCCAAATTAAGGGGGTGATCGTGACATCACCCAGACGTAAGCGGATAGATATATAGATAGATAGATAGATAGATAGATAAATTTGATAGATAGATAGATAGATAGATAGATAGATAGATAGATAGATAGATAGATAGATAGATAGATAGATAGATAGATAGATAGAAGACAGACTGACAGACAGACGCCGAAGTGCTTGCAGGGCACAAAGAAATGCTTCGCATTTAAGGCGGTGCCCGGGGCCGAGTATATGCCACTGGTATGTGGGTATGGGCCACAAGTGACAGACAGTTTATAACTACCCTGCATTGACAGGGCAAATCCAAAGAGCAAGTGTGAAGTTCCTAGCATGAATTGAAGCCTAGAACTTTTTGCGTGGCAATCAAGTATACTGCCACAGAGTCATACCAGGTCCCAGAATTACCTTTCAAGTAGACCCTAACCTTCATGAAACATCAATTCTGGTTGTAGTACTGGCTACCCAATTTACTTAGCTTGATGTACGTAGTCCGTTGTATATGTCAACGTCGAGTTAACGTGAACTGCAGTTGGACGCCATTCGCTAAAGTTTATTTATGTAGCAGTGTTCAGGGCTACCATCCTTGCAAGCATCAGAGCTTCATATCCGCTTACCGCGTATAGTAATGATAATATTCATGTTGCTGTTGTCATAATTACTCACCTCTAAAGAACTGGCTATATAAAAAATAAGCGGATATTTTACGCATGTGCGTGCGCTTGTACATATCTTTAGCACCACTTCGTAACGTTTCGCTCAATACAAAAGAATTATAACTTAGTCACCTTACATCCGCATGCTTCGCATTATGAGAATTTCGATGGTATGTGGGATCTGCCGCATTTTATATAGCAACGTTTACTTCGCAATGCTTCGGCAAACAGTGCGTAGGCCTTTAGCGTCAGCAATCTATTCGCTTCTAGCGTACGTAATCTATCCTACACAACCGCGGTGCTCGCATTGTTATCCGAGTGTTTGCGCGCCCCGTATTTGCCGGCCTTGTGCGGCGTCTACCTTTTTGTCGGTCAGCTTTAGCAGGCAATCTACACTGAACAAAATCAGCGATTCGCGTCACGACCCAAGCCTGTGCCTGCATGCGCTGCCTGCCCTTTGTAGCCTGTGTATAGCTTTGCACTTTCAGCAGGGTGCAATAAATGTGAGCGAGCAAAGAGAAAGCAAAAGAAAGAAAGTAATCGCCTTTACCGGCACTGTATTTTCTTTATTATTGAGTACGTGCACACGAGCTCTTGCGCATTAACGTTGTCAGCTGAGGTGCCCACGAAGTGTGGAGAAAGACCAGAGAAGATATATGTTGAAATAGCTTGAAGATGCATTTGGCTGTAGTCCCAACACGTTTTTACGCTACCTACAAAACCGTTTCTTTCTTTCTTTCTTTCTTTCTTTCTGTCTTTTTTTCTTTCCTTATTTGTTTATTTATATTGATCTTTCTTTATACTTTGTTGACGCTGGCGGATTGCGTCCTCATTGAAACGTAGGATTGTATCACGTTTGAAAGGAGTACCACGACGACGCGCATTCAAAGGAGCAAGTCTTATCGAACGTCTTAGTTTTCAGCAAGAACTCCACTGGCTCGTTTATTATCCCGCGGGGCTCTCTTCCCTGACCATTGCAGCATAGCTACGGCGCCTCCTGTCTCTTCTTTATTCTCATATAATCCTCATTTTGTGATAAGGATGAGAAAGCACAGCGAAGCACGTGCAACTGATGCCGCATGACGGGAACGAGGCCTGAGTTATTACTTCACCGATCGAGTCGGCGTGATCTCGTAAGTCGATTAGGTTACCTGGCGTGCCACACAGCAGGAACTATTGCACCCGCACATTGGCTTCCCTCGTAAGCCTGTGCATTGAGACAAGGCAATCGTGGCGAAGCGGCATGCCAGAAAAGTGTATTTCAACGCCATTAACGTGAGAGCTGCAGGGGGAGGGATGTAGCATGCAGTGTGTGCCAGTGTTTTCGCACCAATGTTTTCACTCTTTACCCGCCACCGATTCACTAATGCACCATTACTTTTCAGATAAGTTGTAAGAAGTGGTGCCTCAAATAGATGACTTCAAAGAGATGAGATAAGAAGCCCGAGTGCTTTGATAAATAACGTCGGCGTTTCTGAGATTACTGCTTAGCCAAATACAACATTATAGACCATAACGATGAACAATTAACTCGTTATATACTTAGCATGGAATGGAGACCAGTAGAAAAATTTACTTATCTTGGGGCGCATACCCGTTTTAATGAACCCTGAGAACGACATCACAAATGAGACCCTAACATGCTTCGCCCGTAAAAAATCTAACGCCAAGTTCTCTGATAGGTCCACTTCAGGAGATGAAGAATTAACGTCATTACTTGTGGTTGACCTTCTGGCTCACCTTCAACTTGATTAGAGATTGTTTGCTTGTAAGCTATGGCTACCTACAAAGCTCTAATGACAGACGAACGGGTATAGTTATCCGGTCGACTCAACGAGAATCGCTAAGAATCCAGTACTTCCCCATCGCGCACTCTTCTACGAAGTCGGTGGCAGAGAGGCATTATTGATCCGCGAGACAGTGTTGCTTGCTTTGTAGCTTCGCATCTAAAATGCATTCGCCGTGGTGCACTCGACGTGAGCTTCCGAATAAAGGGAGGACGGAGGGTAGAAACAAAGCAGCTGCTCGTACTCAGGGACGCCTCTCACGTGGAGCCTTAAAAACGATTTCAAGCTGCGTAACAAAGTTGCCGCGACATATCATCCTTCGCCAAGGTATCCAGTAATGTGTACCGGCAAGAAAAGAACATGTTGCTTGATTATTTTCAGCTCCCAACAAACTTGCTCGATTGTGCCCGCGTATCACATGTGATGAGCAAAGGCGCTGCCAGAAGCAGCACACAAGTCTTTTTAGGCACTGCATGCAAGGCGTGGTATTTGGGACTCCCCTAGGCTGTGGCAAGTTCTATATCGGTCAAACGGGGCGTTGCATTGTGGACAGACTGAGGCAGCATACCAATAGTTTAGTCAAAAGTGATCATGCGCATTTTCCAGCGCACTGTGAAGCCTGCGGGTGTGTGCTATTGTTTGAGAAAACGGTGATTCTTGGTAGGAGCAAGAAACAAACAGCTAGAGAGCTCTTGGAAGCCTATTTTATCAAAAAGAAAGGTCCTGATTGTATCAGTGATACATCTATTGTGTTGTACTCAACAAAAATGCAGTTTTTGGATAACGTAGTGCCTTGATCGTGACGTTGTGCGATGTTTGTTGGCTGTGCACGCATGTGCGGTTTTGTCTTCTTTCCTGTGCGTTTCCTAGACGGTCATTAAACAGTTGGTAGTTGGCGCTGTTCTTTCTTCTCTTATGCTCTTCCTGCTTCAAGATATGTTTTTTTTTTTTGCGCCTCAGTCTTCTGGACCAATTATGCACCAACTAGCCCAAAAACAAGTCCTTCTGGATGTTGCTTGATGTCGCAAGCTGCAGCTCATGTCGGTCTCTCTACTACATCTGGTGCTTCCTTGTTGTGGGACGCTTTTTCTTCTCAGATGCGAACTCTGAAAGCAGTCGTAGGGTGGGCTTCAAGACGGGCCAGAATTAAAGCCAAAAGTACGCAATTTAGCCTCGTGGTTTATTATTATCACCTAAATTGTAGCCTAACAGAAAAGGAGCGATAATTTGAACAGTGTCTGTATTGATGCGTCAATTAAACCGTTTCAAATATCTCACAAGATAAGATAAAGGCTGCCAGAAAACACCCCTGGTGCCAAATGAACACTTTGGTCACTATACGGGCCGAAAAGTTGCCAGTTTGGTGCTCAGTAGCTACCAATGGCAATCCTGTCCACTCTCGTTTCTCGGACAGAACATTAAACACAAGGGGAAAAATTGAAGCAGCTTTGAATTAATAGTTTCGAGCTGGAAAGCATTGCGGAGCTGTCGAGCCTTCTTAGTTTAAGTTCGGGTTTTGTTCTTTACCCCTCTCATTCTTAATTTCTTTCTTCTTTTTAGTGTTTTTTCATTGTATATTTTGATTTGCTTATTTCTATGTATCTTTTTTTTCTTGCTTTTTTCTATTTTCGGTACTAGTTTTTCTCTCACCATTTCTCTCTTTCTATTTCTCAGTTCTTTTAGAAGATTGATGGGCAAGCTTCTGTTGGTCGCAGCTTCTGCGGTGACGGCACAGAGTTTCTTAAAGTAACTTAGAGGGTACTCTGGTGCTGCGATCTTTTAGTGACCATGAGAACTATGGGTATGACAAGAATTTGCCTAGTCTGCGTGCTGGCGAGTGGTGAATCGCACCTGTGACTTTATTTATCGGAGTGTTTTGGTTTTGTTTCGATTGAAAAAAAAAATGTTTTGAATTTCGTGAGCTGATTTGAAATGGTGACCCTAAAAGATGCAGGCGGTAAAGCGTAACTGCTGAACATTTGCTGATTGTTGTTTTGTGACGAAGCAGCTTCAAGCCACGTGAATACAAAAGAATCGTGAAGTAAGAAGATTAGGCGAATCCATGAACTGCCCATGATTCTAATGCTCACTGAAACGCCCTCCGTTGCAGCTCCAATTGACGCTATAGCGCCAGTGTTCCCTCTAGATTATACTTAGGAAATTCTATTAGTGACCATAAATTGAGGACGACGCTGCGAGCAATGGAAAGGAAAAGGGAAGGTGTAACCTTAAGAGACGAGAACAGAGTGGTTTAGGTAAAAAATTGGGGTCAAAGATATCATAGTTGAAATCAAGAAGAGGAAATGGGCATGGGCCGGGCATGTAGCACGTAGACAGGATAACCGCTGGTCATTAAGGATAACTTACTGGATTCCTAGACAAGGCAAGCGGGTTAGGGAGAGACAGAAGGTGGGGTGGGAAGATGAGATTAAGAAGTTTGCGGGTATATATATTGGCAGCAGCAAGCACAGGACCGAGTTGACTGGCGGAACATGAGAGAGGCCTTTGTCCGGCAGATGACGTAGTCAGGCTGATGATGATGATGATGGTGATGATGATGATGATGGGTGGCGGCAGCTGGCGTGTACACCTATTTTGCCACTTTGTAATCTTTGCAGTCGACGGTCAAGGTCTCCTGTCCGTTGATTCCGATAATGATGTCTAGATGGCGCGCCGCCACCCAAGGTGTCGAATAAACAAGGGGCGGAAACAGGGATATTCTTTGTCCTCGCTGTTATTCATGCCGTACGTGGTGAGGATGAAAAAAGCGCTAGAAGGTAGCCACATTAGGGATTCTCTATCACAAGCACAGGCTGGTCCGATGGTTGAGCAGAAGCTTCCAGTTCAGTTTTATGCAGACAATATTGTCCTATTCGTAGACAGGCCAAACGATCCACTGCAGCTTGCAGATATCTGCGGAAGGGAAGGTGAGGGTCTAGGACTACGATTTAGTGAAACAAAATGTGGAGTGATGGTATTCAATGATCTTGAAGACAAGGTGGTCCCAATAAAGGGCCAGGAAGTACCGAGGGTAAGCGAGTACAAGTACCTCAGTGTATGGCTAAATGAGGGAGATAGATATATGGAGCTACAGTAAAAAAACACCGGCAGCAAATGGAAAGAGGAATGCTGCGATATTGAAGCACAGAGCGTTATGGGTTGAAAATAGGTACGAAGTTATTTGAGGTTTGAGAAAAGGCGTGATGGTTCTACGGCTTACATTTGGGAACTCAGTGGTATGAACAAAGTCAGAGGTGCAGTCAGAAATAGATATGAATCAGAGGACTGTGGGACACCTCACGTTGGGTGCCCACGAGAAAACGACAATTGAGGCTTTAAAGGAGGATAAGGAAAGGACGGGTTTTGAAGTAAGGCAAGCTCAGATAACAATGAGGCTAGAAGAGAGGCTTAGAAAAATGGAGGAGAGCAGATGGGCAGGGGAAGTGGTCAGGTATTTGTAGAAGAAGAGCGTGGACACAAAGTGAAGGTAAAGATCTAAGAGGCTCACCAATAAATATACAGCTGCCAATGCGGGCGAGATAGCAAGAAGGATCAAAAGAGAAAAAGTCATAGGGGCGGAGATGATTTATTAGATGACAGCGATGCAAAAGAAGCCGGCTCTTAGTAACTTCCGATAGGGCAAGAACAAAATAAGGTGGGACAGGCTTTATGATAATTTAAGGGGAAGCGTTTTACAGTTCGAATCGTGGTCAGGTTGCCTTAGAACACCTATATAGTCATACTGAGAGATTCAATAAAAAAGCAGAACAATGTACAGTGTAAATTTCTATGAAGCGGAACACGTGAACGTGTCGCCTGCGCGCTCCGGTGGCTGCTGACAGCGTGTTTAAGCGGGAGCGGAAGCAACGACAGTCTCTTCTTGCGTCATCTAGTGGTGAGCAAAACAACCATTCGCTGCTGGTATAGAACGGCAAGATTGCAGCTCCCCCCCCCCCCCCCCCCCTTAAAGCTGATTACCGGCTCTCGCGTGATTGCCTTGAAGGGGGAGGGGGTCGCAATCTTGCCGCTGATTCAATATAAGGAACTAATGGTTGTTTTCATTGCCATGAGATTACGCGAAGAGAGACTGTCGTTGCTCCCGCTCCCGCTTAAACACGCTGCCAGCAGCCACCGGAGCGAGCAGACAACGCGTCCCCGTGTTCACTTTCATAAAAACTGAGACTGTACAGGCTGTATGTGAGATAAGGAAATGATAGAACATGTTCTGATTGAAGGCAGCGATATCAACCTAGGTATACGTGTGGGCATGAGCCTACACGAGGCTTTGGGGTTTAGGGAAAAACACGGAAAGCTGGACACGTGCTCGAAAGAAGCAAGTAGAAGACAGTTGGCGTATTGGTGGCAGAAAGGTAGAGATAAAACGCAGAAATAGACGGAAAATGAGGTCATTTTCCCTGGACAGGAAGAGAGATGAAATATAAATTTATACTTCTCTTTGTTATAATAACATAGATTTAGTCGAAGTAGATAAGAAATAGGCCAATGTAAAAAGAATGTTTTCTCCTCGTTTTTTTCTTGCGACTCTGGTGGCACACATATCACCATCCCTTATGAAAAAAACGCTCATAGCATTTATCCGTCAATCCGTCTTTGGTTTGTGATTGCCGCTTGCCCGCGTCCTCGAAGTGGCTTTTGAAGATAGGGAAGTGCAGAGGAAAGTGTGGGGTGTGAAATGTCTTTCTCTCAGAAGGTCGTTTCAACAACGCCAAAAGGGGGAAGAGTACTGGGGGAGAGGAAGGAATGTGAAAGAGAGAGTAAAAGAGGAAGATGTCAGCAATGTTTTGTCTGGCCGCTCGCGTTAAGAGAGAAAAAAATCACCACCATATTCTCAGAGCGCATGATGTTAGAGGAGCTTGTTCCGAGGTGCACGGGGCGTTTCTTGGCCAAACCATTTCTGTAGGAAGGCTAGTTAACGAGCCGGCGCATGATGTTAACGTCAAAGGCAGCGTTGATGTTAACGTCAAAGTCAGCACGTTCTATAGTTGGCACTACAAAGCGCTGGCTACGTCGAACGGCACGTTAATTACCGCCCGCTTTATGCTATACGAGCCGCTGCAGTCAGTCAAATGCCCAATGATCATAAATATCAGACGTGAAGCTATCGAACGTTCTTGAACGGGGTTGAGAGCAGGTAGGTGAGAGGCTTAGAGGATATCGGTACCCGTGCACAACACTTATTGTAAGAATTTGTCACTGCTGCCATGCCTACGAAGCGACGTAAACGAAGTGAACGTCACTTTGTAGCGTGCACGCCGGCCTCCCAGCCTGCCTGACGGCTTGTTTTGCGGAGTATATACAAAAGTAAATTTACTGTACGCTGACACATGTTTCACGGCTATATAACCGTTTCACGTGGATGCAGCCATGTTGACGCATCGTGGTACATCTTAATCTTGACGATGATTGTGCATGGTCAATGGTTGCGTAAAAGCATGGACGGCAAAGAGAGATTTCCGTAATCTTTCTGCTGTCAGCTGAAACCTAAAGCTTTGAATAAATACCACAAATCGCATGTACCGCAAACTTCATGTATAATATTTTCCTAAACGCTATATGTGAGCGTTAACCACGCGTTTCTCTCCTTATTCCTGGCAGAGCGCTTGCCTGTGCGAACGAGGAGGAATGGGAAGCTTCTTCTTTGTAGCCGGCTGCTCGGCCTTCCACTGAGTTCTGGAACCACTTGCCGAGCAACCGCACAGCGCAAAAAGAATGGCGCCGTTTTTTGCTTCGTGACTTGGGTGCGCGCGTGACTGCGGTCGGCGGCAGACGACACGACACTATGGGCAGTTGTCTCTCAGCGGGAGTACGGGGCCCACCCAACTTGGGGACGAGAGAACGCCGTTGCAGGCACCCCTCTTAAAAAATTGAGGTTGTTGGGGCGTGTCACGCTCTTTCTACCCATCAAAACACCATGGGAAGGAGGGGGATGGGAGGGGGGGGGGCTGTTACAGCGGGTGGCTTGCCGTCATCACAACGTCCTGGGGCGGCCGGACTCACCATCCCCCTCCGCTCTCCGGCCATGGCCCTGGCAAACAACTGTGAACCCCTCACTACTGGACCCCAGCTACTCTCTCTTTCTTCGCGTTGTTTTGACACGGGAGACCCCACACGAACCTTCGGTGTGGTGCCCCTCGATCATGCCAGTTTTGTAGCTTGACAATTGAATCTCTTGCCTCTATTTTCTTTTTTGCTGATGCGTGTGTAATGTGGGGTGGCTTTTTTGCATGTTTTCGACTAATTCACGACGAGAACGAGAAAGAAAGGGGAGGGGGAGAGGGAGAGTTATTCCCACCCGGCGAACTTCTCGACAAACCGTGACGTGCGCTTTACCGCATTTTCAGGCGTGACGGTGTTTGTCATAGTGACAGGCTCTCTCCATAGTGCGAGCCGAAGGAACCGTTTAGTGCATGTTTGCTGCTTTTTTTTTTTGCTGCTGCACCGTAAATGCAAGAGCCTCTAAAGCATATACGAGGGCTCTGAAAATTGTGAAGGGCTGTTTTGTACTGGATTAGGTCAGGGCTGTAACAGGCAAAATTTTTAGAGACACAATAACCAATGAGTCACTCAGCATTCAGAACATTAGGAATGTGTCGGTATTGTTTCATTGTTTCATGTTTCACCTGCATTCTCACAAATTGTTGGTGGCTGTAAAGGAAAATAAATGGAAAAACGCATAACTTGCTTTTTTCTGTCCGTTGCATAATTTTGCATACATTGGGCTTATTTTTAAGAAGTTGAGCCAATATACACATTTTTTTAATACAGCCCTTTGCGTTAGGTTGATACTCATGTTATTCAACTTCTCACATGGTTACGCTCGAGGAGTTCAGCAAACTGTAACTTGTTTGAAAAACCTTGCAGGAAACATTTTCAACGACAAATTACGGAAATATTTCTTCATTTCGTCAAAGAATAATCTGTATTTTAAAATGCCACATACTTTTAACAAGTTTCTTTTTTAGTTCTGCAAGACTTCCGAGCTTACTCAAGCGTTCGAAATGGATCCAACAGTTCGGCGTCCAACAAGCCCACCTGGCATAAATTATTGCTTCCAAACCTCGCTTTATAGATCCTTGGCAGAAATTATTAGTCTACGCAATGAAATCACAATTTGAGGTTTATTTTCATCAGGTTTTGTGATATATTTTGCGCTCTCCTTTGATTACGGGTGAGGTTATCTAAAGACATTTCTCATGGGCAGTCTCCGCCAGGCAGCAATAAAAGCACCTCCTACGTTACAAAGCAGCAAAAGACAATATCAAAATGGCACGGACACACTATTTGGCGGTGCCACTCTTGCCGACATTGCTTCGAGCAGGTGAAAATGAAGCAGCGAACAACAGAGCTTTGTCCCCTCGCTCTCATCACACCGCAGGGCGGGGACGGGCTTCGACCGTTCCCTAATTATCTCGCTGGTGAAGTGTCCCTCACCACCTTGCATGCACACACGTGGCCGCAAACGAGCCACTTAGCGCTGAGCACGCAAAGAGCTTCTCTCGAATCTTTGAAGTAGCATGCTGCGTGCGATCGTACGGTATTGATTCTAACCCCCATATTTGAAAACGCTCCTTGACTTGAACTTGACTTGCTACCGCCTTCAATGCAGCGAGTTTTAAACGCGTTTCTGCTGTGTTGAAGGCGATCCCCCAGAAAACCCCCGTGGTTGGGTAGCCGTAGCTCAGTGTGGTTCTGTGCGTCTGTTGTGTCTCTTCGTGTTACATTATCGTTACTATCGTATGATTGATTGTCCAGGTTAGAGCTTCACAGTGCGCACGCAGGAGGCGAAGACCGCGCCACTGATGTTGTTGGTTCTCAATAAATTTAATTTCTCTTCACCTCTACCTGTTTCGAGGTCATTCCAAAGTTCCAGATTTTACTCCACAATTCTATCTTTATTGCTCTTGCTTTCTTCCCCACAACTACAGTGCGTGTGTGACTTCATTTATGTGTTGCAATTGAATTCCAACTGGAGGCAACAAATATCATGTAAGCATTGCTCAATTTACTTTATGTGTATATAAAATGACAAATCTTCATTTGCAGGGCTTGAAATAGTTTCAAATAAATGATTTACTCGATGAAATGTAATTTCTTAACATTTTAAACAATTTTCATTGTGTTCAAACTTTGAACTATATCGTTTGAGTTAGCGCAAAGATACGTAACTATATATGCGAAAAAAAAAGGAAGCCACTGCCAGCACCTAATTAGGCACTGTGTTGCTAGTTTATGACTGTGTGGTTATACTACAGTGCATATTAAGGTGACGACTCTAATAAAAACACAATAGGTCGTGTGCTCGTTGTATTGGCTTTTGCAATCTGGTCCGATTTTGGGCTTCACTACCGCCATGAAGTAGCATAAACGTGGTCATTTTTCATTTCTTGTAGTTTACGTCTTACAGTCAGGCACAGCTCAAGGAACGCGAGAAGAGCCATCCAGGTGCGCGGCAGCAAATTGCGTCCGTTTGCGGAAGAAATGTTCCCTCTCACTTTCAAGGAGTTGTTTCGGAGAGGTCGCCGATCATCCGGGTCTAGTAGTCATTCTAGTAGACGAGCCCATGGGTGGAGCTTTGTGTATCCACCTTTTGTTTGAGAAAAAAAAGTGCAAAGGAGAAAACTTTTGCGTTCATAAAATGCGAATGTATATCTGGATGATCTGGAAGGGAGGAAGAGACAACTGTGAAAAAAAAGCATTTTGTACAAACGCTTAAAGGAGCAACTGTAAATTTTCGTTTTTAAACAGCTTAAAAGTCGAAAGCCACAAGAGGAGACCTAACAACATGAACGCGGACTGACAACCAAATGCTTTTACAGTGAAGGCTGTTTTGAGATCACAACTCGGGTCACTCGCAGTTAGTCGCCACTGCTGCCGCCGCCGGTGTCCGTAACCACATCACACGAAATCAGAAGAAAAAAAACACCACCAAAGACACAGTGGGGCTTGAACCCGGTTTTGCCGGGTTCCAGCCAAGTATTATACAACTGAGCCACGCCAGCTCCTGTAACGTGTTGGCAAACTTGCCTTAGGCAGCCTTTATGTCGGGAAAGCAATCTTGTTAATACGACCTATAAAGCGTTTTAAAACAGTGAAAGAACAACCAGTCGTCGCACAACGCGATTAGCGTAACGAGTGGGCCGTCCAATGCTTCGACCCATTAAAAAGCTTGTTCTTGTACCCTAATAACTGTGCATGCAGCATACACACTTCAGCCATAATTCCTCATGGTCGTCAGCTACTGCATGAAAAATGGGAACGCAATTCCTTGAAAGTGTTTAGCCGATACCACGCTTCTCAGAATAATGATGACAAATACCATATGGATCGCTGTCGTATACTACCCAAAAATTTATTAATAATGACCTAGTGGGTATCAAGAAAGTGTTCTTGCAGCAGTTACCCAATGAGTGTTTAGAAAAGGCTCTGAAAAGGCGCTTTTCTAGCTTTCACCGTGAGTCTGCTGGGCCTTCCACATGGGCCTGGCGTGTTGTGTTTCTTCTTCAAACAATAGAGAAAAACAAAGAGGAGCATAAGAAACGTAACATGCGCGAGCAACCATCGCACATGATAAATAAAGATTACAGGCTTGGAGCATCATAATCTGTTGTCTTAACATGTCAATGCGCATTGAAGCAACGCAATCAACGGTGTAAACACAAGTGTCGCGATTTTTCAGAAAGTGAATCCATGAGAAATCTCTTTAATACAAGACCTGAATTGCCAGGTCTCCATTTTGCTATTCACTGTGATGTCTCAAAGAAAAGAGGCAATGCGCTTCGGCCCTTTCTGGAGGCAAGATCACAGTGACTCACTTGTTCCTATTAATGAGTGCACTTACAGTCGTGCTGTTCTGGATTTCGGAATATTCAGAAAGTGTGTAGAACTAAACAACACTATTGTTATTCGTTGGTGCTGGTGAAAGTTCCCAATTTATTGGGACGCGAACAAATGAAACCGTTTTCCGCTTATTAGTAAAGTATGAATTCGAAATCCCGAAAACACCACTCTTACCTTGACACGATGCTCAATAAGTGAGCAAGCGCGTGAAAGGACCAACTTGGTGTAGATGCCACCTTAACATTACCGCACCAAACACCGTGATGTCAGATTTTTAAGGCGTCTACTGGGTCCTACGTACATTCTGATCAACAAAGATGAATTACATTGTTGTCTCTGGGTGTCTTAGACCTAGCGTACGCAGTTTGGGATATTTCATCATGCCAATATCATGAAAATACCAAATATACGTTTCGAAATTGCCGCAATATTCAAACATAATTCTTTACCCTTGATTTTATGTGTTAATAATAAGCTTACGATAGTGGCATATATGTGACGCTATGATGAGTGGGTGACGTGGCCTGGCTCATACGCCATGTTCATTCCAAAAGCACTTCTTCCTCATCTACTTCTCCCAACCATCCCTGCCTTCTTACGTCACATGATTCCTCCTCCCCCCGAAAGATGACACCGGTTACAAACTACAACAAATTCACAGTTTGTGAAATACAACAAGTTCACACTTTCACATCCCGACGGAGTTTCACAATCTCACTGAATCTTCAAGGCTGAGGGATCAGTCCGGTGATTTCTATGACGACTCTGGTGGACGAGCTTGACTGTTGCGTCCTGGATGGCATAACCACACCCTGGAAATCTCAACTGGTGATGTCATCGGTTGAGTTTTTGTGAGAAACGGACAAGGTTGGGAATGCATGAAGCATTTGAAGTTCGGATGTCGTCGGGGTTGTTTTTTTCGTCGTGAATGGTGCCATCTCAGTGCTTCTTGCTTTCGTGCTTTTTGACAGACTGTGACGAAGTGCCTGAGTGATAGCGGTGTGCAAGCAAGGCTTCCTTGTCTTTCTCGGCGTTTTCTGTGGTGGTGCAGTCGGTGTAATAGCAAGTGCAGAGAGTGTCTCTGGTGACTTTTCTTTGTGCGAAAGTGTCAGACGTCTTGAATTGGTCTTTGGTTTCGAGATCTTATTTTCTGATGTTCTTCAATTGGTGAGTGCATTTCCGTTGAATTTTGCGTTCGCCGGTGCCCTCGTTGCAGTCTCTCTCGTTGTAGCATGAGTTTGTGAAGTGGGCTTTGCTTGCTTTGCTGAGGCTGTTCAGGAAATGGCTGTAGTGGCACCCGTTCCGGAATGGGGCATTCATTTTCCTCCGGTGTTTGACGCGTCCTGTAGACAGCTGATGAATGGTGAACTGGTGTCTTGCTTGTCGGGCATAGTTGGTAATGCGTCATCATCGCTAGCATGCTCTTCAGAGGCTTCGGTGACGGGGTTCATTACGGGCGCTTCCGAAAGACAACTGTGTACGAGGTTTGATGTATCATGCACTTCTGAATTTGTTCGATTCATGAATCGCTGAGCTCTGCATGTGGGCGCCACAGGTGACATGGCATTACTAGGTTTGAACTGCAGATTTTGGCAAGTCTGCAGTGCCGTAGAAATGACACGAAGCTCTTCAGGGGCTTCTTTTTCGCTGTTCGCTGCGAGTAGTTCTTGCGCCTGGTAGCGTGCGATGTTCGATGCGTCTGAGCCTTCTGTTTTGTTCGGACTCTTGACAGTGTGTGCACCGGACGGTGATGCATGAAACCGTACGGAAGAAGAATGGCTTGACGCGGTATTTTTCTGATGCGCCAGGTCATCTACCATGAATACGGCGTCCTTACAAGGCAAGTGATGAGCGCTAGGAGCGCTTGAAAAATCGCGTGACGAAAACCCAGGTGGTAGACCACGTATGCGAGACGAAGAGTGAAGGGGATCAGGTGGTTGAGCAACGTCTCGGGTCATATGCCGAAGCGATCACTTTCGCGCAGAAGGGAGGCGCGCTTGACGTTTAGGTTTTTCCCAATATACGCATGGCCTACTATAAGTAAACTCATGTGCCACTTCGTCTTGAGGCAGTTGTCCATTCGCGGTGGGCTTTCGAATGGTTGAGGACTGCTTAAGGAATTGACGATAGTGTGTCGATGTCTCTAGATGGTTGGCAATGAATAGGTCTTGGTCATAGTCGTTAAAACGGGTAATCATCTCCTCTTTGATTTTTCGCCATGACTCGTCGTTCTCGAATATGTGGGTGAGGTAAAATTTAAATGCCTCACCGGTGACGTAGTCGCTGAAGTTCTTCGTAACAATCTCCCGCTCCGACCAAAATGCAGCGGTAGCGTGGAGTTCGAACAGGTAGAACCAGTCCTGTATGGGTCCGTCGTCCGCTGATCCGGTGTACTTGGGGATGTTGAGGTCAGCCGATGGTTCCGCCATGGTTCTGGTCGTTGTCCTTCTAGGCGATGATTCGGTAGTCAAAGTATGGTCAGGGCGTCTTCTGGGTAACTGCGTCGATGATGAGTGACTGATGAAGGGCTAGGCAGGTTTCCATCCTGTCGACTCGTGTGACGCTATGATGAATGGGTGACGTGGCCTGGCTCATACGCCATGTTTATTCCAAAAGCACTTCTTCCTCATCTACTTCTCCCAACTATCCCTGCCTTCTTACGTCACATATATAGTAATAAACGTCTCAGGGTGTAGTTTTTCAATGAAAATCAAGTCATTTTTTTCTTTTCAGCGTTCATTTGAAGGTCCACTAAACCACCTCGGATGTTATTTAAAACTTTTCAAGTAAACGTGCGCATTGAAGTTGGAGTGCTGTCACGATCAACAATACTGAACGCTGCAGCGCTATCAGCCGTGGGCACCCCCTAAATTTCACGAAACCGTCGTTTCTGCTCTGTAAGCCTTATGACATTTTTTGTGTCCTCAATGTTCGCCACGATGTGAACACATCTTTTGCTCGTCAACTACAACACCTGTTTCACATGTTCGCCACGATGTGAACACGTCTTTTGCTTGTCAACTACAACATCTGTTTGTCTGCTCTGAGGTACGTGCGTTTGCGGCTCATCCACCTCACACGGTGACGAAGAACGCTAGGTTAGGAGGGGAGTTGAGCTGACAAGCGAAGGGAAGAGTGAAATGAGCGGGGGCGTCCTATGCGTCAGAAATTTACGCAAACGCTCACGACACAAATGTGCATCTCTATGGTGAAATCCAATATTTGAAGTACCAGTTCTTGAAACAAATTTGCAGGGTGATAGTGCGTTTGTGAACCTGTAGTGAGTGAAGGGGTAAATTGTGCATATATTCCCGTGGAAAACACAGGCGCGCACTGCATCTTTCGCCCCTCACAAGGTTATATTGTAGTGGAGCTGGAACCCCCTTTCCTTCATGCCCCTTTGCCGTAATTTTTCATTATAAAGCACGTGCTTGTGCAGTCAGCGTCAAAACTAAAGTTTAGATACCGTTCTGGCTGAGAAACTTTCCAGTTTTTCGGATGTTTACGATATGCGATTGGTCGAACTGCACAGCACATGTGGTGGGGGTGTTTTCGCACAAGTGAAAAGTATAAATTTAACGCTGCCAGCCAAGGTCGCCACTGAATTTCGAGTGAAATTCCCCAAACGACGTGCGAAAAGTCGCGAAAAGTCGCCATTTCAGTTCAAGCTTCGCCAAAAAAGCCATCATTCTGCATATTTGTGGCCTGTTGAGTACTAGTGATTGTTAATTATGTTTAGCCCCATGCACAACAATACCGTCCGCCAATCTTTAATTATATTGACGTCTCTAGTGCCACTTGCATCACCCGCTTCACCGTGGTAGCACTCAAAAAGGGCATGCATGCACCATCAGCGTCCCTAAATGCTAGCGCCTCATGAGAGAAGTTTGCGACGGTTTTAATTGTGGCCAATTCAGGATGAAGCAGTCGCTACAACAAGAATGGGATGGCGGGTGTAGCCTCCTCAAAAAATTCGAGAATTTCATTGGGAAAATTGATGTGTTTGATACCGAACAACTTAGTTACAAAACAAAAGTAATAAATTCGAAAGTAGGGCGGAACCGTCACAATGCACGTGGCACGTTTTCTGTGCGGTCATGCTTACGCTAAACTTTCGACTTAGTGTAGTTTCTGAAGGCTGTCTAAAGATAGTGACTTCTTGCCAGACCCGAGAAAACGGTAATAAATGTTTTAACTCTATACATACATGTATATTAGGGGGTACTAAAGCCGGGAAGAAGTCGACAATTTATTTAGAACAGTTGGAGCTGTGGTCGGAACGCGTGGCCTGACCATCACCCAGCCACTTGAGAAGCCAAAGTTTAAAGAAGCCAAGCTCTTGGGGCCCCTAAACAACTTATTACACACCACCATTTCGCGGCTCGCAGGAAGCCCGCTGACCTAAATCGTGCTTGGCGGTTGCTGGTGGATGCACCAGTGCACCAGTGTTTTAAGAATCTTGGTCAATTAAGTAAATACACACAAGGAACAGGACCGACGTACTGAATTGTGCGGAAAGTGGAGCCCCTATAGTGATTATAAAAGTACAAAAATAATAAAACAAATGCTGCTGCCCCTTTGTTTTTAAGATGCTGAGAATAAAACACATACCTCCGTCGATCCTAAGCAGAAAATTGCTAAAAACTTACCATGTTGCCGGTCATAATATTAGGTCGCCACGGGCTTCTCAAGGTCTCCAATTTTTCGAAAAGTAGCCACCAGTGGCAACTTTTCTGCCAGCCGAACCAGCGGGATTACTCAGCTGCTCTTTTTTTTTTTTGGTCTGTGTACTGCGGCCCTTAAAAACTTCTAAAGTGACTGTACCTGCGCCACATAGATCGGCGCCTCTCCAAAGTAACTCATGCATATACCACATCTGCTACCCGCGTGTCTGCGCTTGTAAACGGCGCATCTTACGTGTATGCATACTTTTCTTCAGGCCACCTGGGATCTGCGGTGCTAAAGCCCAAGAAGAATTACATGCCACTGAAGGCGCTCGGATTAGAGAACGCTGAGGCAAAGCTATATATTCCTTTTGAATAGTGACAGTTGAGACCTCGAGGTGTTAACGCGAGCAGAAAAGCGACCGATCTTGCACTTTCTTTTTTGAAATAATGCACATCATAAGACAGGTCACCTTCTTCTAACAATAGAAAGAACCGAGCCATCAATCTGTAGGGAAAAGGTATAGCAACTAAGCTTTTGCACTGTCAGCAATTAAAATCTTCAAAAGCAAAGCCCCTAAAGGGGCCTTCTAACGCTTGAAAACATCGGTGACTACTGCGTAACTCGTAGTGGCGCTAGCCAAAACTACTGCTACTGCGAGTGGAAATGACGCCGGAAGGTTGCCACCAAACGATTGAATAAATGTAACGTTAATTGTGGTCGTGGCATTGCATCAAAACAAGGATTACTGTTGGATTTATTTTTTTTATTTGCATGGTTTTTCACTCAAAGCGACAGAGAATAAAGGTCTCCAACTTTTCCAGCTTGAAAACTGCAAAGCTTGTTAAAGAATGCGTCGAACGCCATGTACTGCTTAACGCACCGGCGACGCTCGCGGCGCTGTTATTTGAAGAAACTAAAAAAATATATATGTAAGAGCTTTGATATAAATACACCAATGCAAAAAGAAAGGTGATGAAAGTTACAAAACAATATGAAAGTGTTCGCGAGCTGGCTCGTATCGCACATGTCGTTCAGTTTTCAAGTACCACATTCCTCGTTACCATCGTAACAGCGTCCTCAATATGCTGTACGTAACAGGCAATATGTCATGCGAACTTCCTGTACTGTATGGCTTTCAGTTCATTTCATTGGGCAGCCTTTCCACGTCAAAGGCGAGAGAAACATGGCAAGATTAGCCCGGGAAAATTGAGTTGAGGGTAAGCAATCATTGCATTGTATTTTGATATGTTTACGCTGAGTAACCTCGAACTGCATGGCCCTATCACTGCCGTTCTTGCGGCACTTATCTTTTAAGCTGTCAGTAAACAGAACCAGCTGGAAAAACGTAAAACTATGAAGTCGTCAAAAATGTTACAGGGCCCCTTTAAAGCTTTTCACAGAGCATCAAGCCTCCGCTAAAAATCCATCGCGCCTTTGCTTATCACTCGCGCCGACCGACGGAGACCGTCCGCGCTGCCGCTGCGCGAGCCGAGTACGAGTGACGAAAAGCGCGCGTTTCTAGCGGGGTGCCACACCGACTTTGGGCGTTAACTGTTGCGTTGGAGTTTGAACCTGCTTGCATGGTCTGTGACAGGCTGTGGTTCAACTCTACTTTTTGTAGGCCAAAAAAAATCTAGCATCAAACAAGAAGGTATCTTTAAGCATTTAAGTTCAACTAGCTTCACTGTTTCTTCAGCTTTATTTGGCTAGCATAAACATGTCCCTCTTGAAATGCGAAGCAGCTTAGTGTTGAGCTCAATCCGCTGTGCGGCGCGACCACCCTTAGTGCGCATGCACGTCTGCTCCCCATATTTCTCCTCTCATACCCCTCCCCATCTCACCTGGCTACGCCTACGGAGGCAGCCTCTGCTAGCGAGTTGTGTGTAACAATTCGAGTACTATAGGTGCCGTTGTCAGATAGAAAGGACACGCAGCGCGAAAGCGCTTTGTCCCAGAGTCTCACGTAACTCATCAACCCATCATCATCCGTACGTCTAACCCAGCACCTTCTCCCCCCAGGGTCAGGTGAGGGGAACGTTTTATTTCGGGCCGACGGCCATGCCCTGGCAAGGGGGCTATAGATACCCTACTATAATTAAAAACACCGACTGCTCTCGCTGCACAACCGTTCACTGGCCATCCCGTACGTAGGCACTGGATCTTGACCTTCGATGTAATGCTGGTAGGAAATTTTCCCGTGCGTTGTTGAACAATACAAATTTGCATCGTGCGCGTTAACTACAAGCATACTGGGGGTCTCTGTGTCCGATTAGGTTCTTCTCTTTCTCGTTGCCTATTTGGCAGCGATTGGCATGCTCCTGTAGGAAACACTGGTTCATCACAGAGTGCCAGGCTTCTCTCCAGTGTAGCGCCTCGATGAATGCCAGGGTCAACGTCACCGCACGTGTGTTAGCGCCCGTTGCTTTGAATCTACACATAGTTCGTTTTAGCGAAAAATGGCGTAATTTCATCAGCATGTCAGCTGTCGTATGATAGCACAGTCACTCATTCGCGCACTTATTCTTTCAAAACTGCCGAATCACACATCTATACTTCACGCCTAAAAACGCTCATAGTCCGGAGTGAGCGGACTTAGTGCATGTGGTCAATTGGGGACAATGAATGTGTTGTTGCGCTGTGGAGGTTATCCACAAAAAGAAGCAAACGGCCTGTCTGATTCAGCTGACGTTTCCCTTTGCAAGCAGAGAGGGTGCCAGTGCCGACGTGATATACGGGAGACACTGCATTGTGCCTAGGGAAGAAGGCGCTGACTTCAACACTTTGTCGATATTGCTGAGCTAAGCCTCTCCTGTATTTTAGCTGTTCTCGTGATTTCACCGCCCCAACGTATGCCGTAAACCATTCATATATTCACGTTTCTTCGTATGTTTTTGTCAATGAGACTTCCCCCTAAGAAGAATCTTTCCTTTCGTATTTCGCACCCGTGTGTGTATGACATTTTTTTGTTTCTTAGGCAGAATAATAATGTGAACCTTAAGGCAATATTGTGAAGGCAAGTGTACGGGATGTTGTCTCTAGTGAAATAATGATATAATTGTCACGGAAGTAAAGTGCATGAAAATGTTGCAGGTTTAAATGCTGGTGGTTTGGTACCTGCCACTAGCATGGTATCTTTCGATTTAATTTACGGTCTTGACATTTACAGCACAATTACTATAAGTAACATCCTGCGCGCTTTTTTGGCATTAATGCCAGCTGGGTCTCAATACCGTTGTGTGTAACAAAGAAAACTAAAACGAAGACTTAAAAACACCGTTACATTTTAAATTCGGCGCACATTAGGGACCCAGGCTGTCGAACGCTGCCATCGGTACGTGGCATAACACAGATAAAGCCGCGTATGGCTTAGCGAGTTTGAGTGCACGCTTGCCTAGTGTTCTTTGAGCCGCTTGATGATCATAATAACGCCAGCAAAACTACATATAGCGTGGCCAATTGCAGCATAGCATAATTGGCTCGCATTCACGCCAAATTGAAAATTTCTTCGAATTGTTCTTCGATATCCTTGGTGATCGTGATGATGATTGTAATGATGATCATACGAAGTGTACACATTACTACTACTGCTATGAAAACAAAACATTACTAACGACGTATGAAAACTGAATGAAAGTGCAAGTGAGAAATTCAAGGTGAGAGACTTAAAAAAAATGGGAAGGAAAATAGAACAATAGTGAAATACATAGATAAAAATTAGAAAAAAAACAAGAAGGAAAGAGAGAAACTACTCAGAGGAAAGCAAACAAAAAAAAGAAAACATGCCTAGCTCAACACCTCCTTCGGGCTTGACAACAGTGGGAGGAAGCTGCCTAATTTTATTTAATTTGTTTCTGATGGAATGTTGCTCAACCCTCGGCTCTGAGTGCAGCCAGCAGAAAGGTCACATTGCTAGTTCTATGAAGCACTATTAGCAATATAGGTTTCCACAGACTGATGGAAGTTGGAACAATGTGTATTTTATTTGTGGCCCAAGCTCTGGGTGGCAAGTAGACTTCTCCTTAAATTGTACTGTAAGTAGCGCCTTTTGAAATGCATTGGTGACTAATGAAACGATAAGACAGGAGAAGTGGAGCTCGAACTTTCCACGGTTTCTCTTCGGAAAAGCGTGTCAAAGATATACTTGTAAGTATTGAAAATAGCACGGACAATAGCACAGCGTCAATTTTATGTGAGCAAGCGTCGCGCTTCCTTGTCTCTTGAGCTCAGGTAAGGCGTTGCAAGTGTGGGCAAGGACAATGTGAAAGAATTGCGATCGCTCCGGAGGTCCATACCAGGTGCTCGCTTTTTTTTGGTTATGAGAACTGGTAGTATTCGTAGCTTAATATTAGAAAAAAAATGTCTGAGTGCCGCAAAGCGAAGCAATCAACACAATAGCATCAAAGTAAAAGGTCACGCGCAGAATGGCAAACAGGCCGAACGATCCCCGCGTCGCTCACACACATATTACGCACGAAACGCACTCACACGTACAGATGAACGCGAATAAGTAAGTGTTTGAGCTGATACTTCGCTGTGTCGGAAAAGCACGCCCTTTTCGCAAACGAAGACTGTGCAGCGAGTGCAGTGACCTTTGATCACCCGGTAACAACAGCAGAATCGTTCTGGTGAAAGCCCAAGGTGTACGAATCTCCCCATCGCGATATAAGTGCGTGCACGCGTAAGTGCCTTTCCTCCTACCCCTTGTGTGGGGCAAAGTACGCGTGTGACATGAACGTATGAGCGCGTGTTGCCGCGTCCTGAGGATCTGGTGACGCGTGCTCATTCCGCAATCTCGCCAGTAATGCTGAAAATATCACATTTCCTCCGAGATCGGCATCCCCAGCGGTAAGCTGTGGGTATAAATAGCTTGCCGTTTTAACGTTGAAGGAGGTACTTCTTCTTGGCAAAATGTATAACACCCCGCACTCACAAGCAAGTGGTCGGACGTCTGATTACGCGCGCCGGAGTCTTATTCTCGATCATTTTGCTTTCTTACGTTTTCATTTATATAGATCCGTATATATATACGTTCAGTGACGGCGGTCGCGGACGCCGGCGGCAAAATCCAGCCGAAATTGCTGTCACAATAAATGTTATTGATTGCAGCTAACCAGATACAAGATGATGGTATATATATATATATATATATAAATATATATATATATATATATATATATATATATATATATATATATATATATATATATATATATATATATATATATATATATATATATATATATATATATATATATATATATATATATATATATATATACATATATATATATATATATGACGCTATGATGAATGGGAGACGTGGCCTGGCTCATACGCCATGTTTATTCCTTTCTGACTTCTTTCTTCTCTACTTCTACAAACCGTCGCTACCTTCTTACGTTACAGGATTCCTCCTCCCCCCGAAAGAATGCTCGCATCACATATTACAATACGTGATGAACAAGCAATTCTGGAACACAAAAAATGTCTAAATGGGCTGTAGTTCCACATCACATTGAAGTTCCGTAAGATCGCACAGACTTCACAGGAGAGGGCAGCAATCCAGGGTTATCAAGTACGGCTCTGGTGGGCGAGGCTGGCTGTTACGCTCTGGGTGACATAAGCATGCTTTGGGCGTGGAAACCGACGGAAACGCAGCCACTGTTCTTTCGAGGAATAAACGAGGCTGGAAGGCCTTGCAAAGTCGACAGTTTTGTTGGCGTCGCATTTTTCGTCGTGAGTTACACAAATGCGGTGCATGCAGTTTGCATGCCCGTTGATCGTGGCTTATTGGGCGCTGCTTGTGTTCCTGCAGAGTACAAGCGGTTGTTTTGCGGCGTTTAGGGAGTTTTCTATGGCGATGGTGCAGATGTTCAGACCGAAGGCGCAATCTTGAACGCTGGTGCAGAAAAGTGCCTTGACTTCTCTTTCTGTGAAGATGGCTGAAATGCGGAATCAGTCTTTTCTGTAGTGGTCGTTGTGGTGGCGGTGATGGTTGTGGTGGCCGTTGTTCACGCCGCAAGTATGTTTGCGATGTCGCTTTAGTTCTTCGTTGACCTTGTTGGTGTGGCCGTTTTAGCTGCTGGGCCTCTCCTTGTTGCTTTTGTTGGCATTGCTTATGTTGCACTATTTGTCGAGTTGAACTTCCTTTAGAAACATGAGCCCGCTTTTCTTTATAGGTTGATGTGACCAGCAAATAGTCGATACTTGTAAGGGTGTCGTGATTCGTGTCAGGCAATGGAGATAGTGTGCCAGAATTGACAGAAAAATCTGCTGAGGCTCTTGAAACGACATTCTTAATGGACGTTTCTGGCACGGGGAAGTGCTTGAAAGTTGATCCTTCCGAGCCTCCTGTGTTGATTGGGCTCTCAGGTGGCTGGGAACTCGACGGCGACACTGCGATAGGACTGGTTTGGTCAGATTTTACTTGGGGCTGTTTCTCTGTGTCCGCACCTTGGGAGATAAGCTGTTCTGATGCATGAATGAGGACGGTTGGACCTGGGCTCGGCTGAGTATATTCGGAGTTCCGCAGCTCTATCCCAACCGTAGTGGGCGAGTGAGGCGGGAGGTGAGCGTTGTGAGCGATGAAAGAGCGAAGTGATGTAAAACCAGGATATTCACTCTTCGAGTAGTCATGGCGTTGTTCGGTATTTTCTTCATGCGTCAGCTGGTCTACCATGAGCAAGGTGTCCTTATAAGACAAGTGGGGAGCGTTAGGAGCGCTTGAAGAACCGCGTGACGAAAACCCAGGTGGTGGACCACGTATGCGAGACGAACAGTGAAGGGCATCAGGTGGTTGAGCAACGTCTCGTGTGATATGCTGAAGCGATGACTTCGGAAATGCCGTGTTTCGCGCAGAAGGGGGGTGCGCTTGGCGGTTGGGTTTTTCCCAATGTACGCATGGCCTTCTGTGTGTAAACTCATGTGCCACTTCGTCTTGAGGCAGTTGTCGATGCGCACTGGGCTTTCGAATGGTTGAGGACTGCTTAGAAAATTGACGATAGTGTGTGGTTGTCTCTAGATGGTGGGCAATGAGTAGGTCTTGGCCATAGTCGTTAAAACGGGTAATCATCTCCTCTTTGATTTTTCGCCATGACTCGTCGTTCTCGAATACGTGAATTAGGTAAAATTTAAATGCCTCACTGGTGACGTAGTCACTGAAGTTCGTAACCATCTCCCGTTCCGACCACGATGCAGCGGTAGCGTGGAGCTCGAACAGGTTGAACCAGTCCTGTACGTGTCCGTCGTCAGCTAATCCGGTGTACTTGGGGATGTCAAGGTCATCTGATGGTGCTGTCATGATGCTGGTCTTGGTGTAGAGTTGGGATGTACTTTCGTGGTCCACGTTCGGTCACTGCGTCTTTCTGAGACGTTCGAATATGGTGGCCGGTTGATGAAGTGGCCGCCAGGTCTTCATCCCGTCGATTCGTGTGACGCTATGATGAATGGGAGACGTGGCCTGGCTCATACGCCATGTTTATTCCTTTCCGACTTCTTTCTATACTTCTACAAACCATCGCTACCTTCTTACGTTACACACACACACACACACACACACACACACACACACACACACACACACACACACACATATATATATATATATATATATATATATATTTATACATATATATATATATATATATATATATATATTTATACATATATATATATATATATATATATATATATATATATATATATATATATATATATATATATATATATATTTATATATATATATATATATATATATATATATATATATATATATATATATATATATATATATATATATATATATAGATAGATAGATCTGTTTCTGTGCGTGCGATTTATATGCACATTCCCACTTGCGCTTTCGCTGCTCTCGCCAATACGCACCATGGGAGAATTTCAAAACTGTGGTGCTAAGTTAAAATAAATAAAGAAAGGAAGAAACACAGAATGATAGAAATAAATAAGAAACAAGAGAAAAAAGCAAGAAGCGCGATGTTTAATTCTAATTGGTGTCCATGGAAAGTCAGGAGGGGGACGGGAGTTAGGAGGGGTGCTCTCAGGTCAAGCATCTGCAAGCGAAGACTTCCACATAAACCTTGTCGTCGTTGAATTATAAAAAAGTGCCAACATGTGGCAGGGGATTAATTAAGGCCTTCGGGGATCACATCTAAACGTTCCAAGGAGGCATTCTTCCTCCTTTTCTTCTGTACCCACGACTCTGTAGGGAGGGCGTTAGTGGTTCTTAATCTCTAAGCATTTTAGAATTTCAGGAAAGGTGAAAGATCTGTGCATGCCACAGGAGGGCCGGTGTAGGCTGGATTTCACACTGTACAGAATTTAATTTAAATTTATGAGAACGAATTTCTAGAAAGCGGTGTAGCAAGACAAAGGGCATACAAGAGGTCGGAGGCTTGCAGTCATTTTTTGAAAATGATCCTTATCCTGTATGGTACGTTTGATAGAAAATTCTCTTTTCGCCCATAACTACAGCGTGTAGCATCATCTGTATCTGTGCAGTAGATGACATGAAGGATTTAGGACCAGAAACCGCTGACGATGGCACCCCAGTGAAAGTTTCGTGCGTTGCTTCAACCGTGAAGCATGTTATTTTAACGCTCTGCTAAAAAATTTGTGTCGCCGCTCTCGACTGGTATCTTTCCTGGATCAAGGCTTCAAATGGTTGCCTTCGCACCGCGTACTGGCCGCTGATGGCTTGTATCCTAACTTTGAAGGGATTTAGCTCATGGCGAGCCACATTCGGCACATTTGTTACAAGCCATCCAGCGCAATGACCTACTCCTGGTTGGGGAGTGTGCCCACGAATACATCTTAGCATCACGCAAGGAGGCCTACCGTTGTGCGCGAGTCGTCTGACACAGCACTGGTGACTGGCGAAACAAGAAGTTGTGCTTCACCTCAGAAACCATCATCACCCCACGAGCGAATGACGCAGGACTACCGCAACAAGGTAGCTTCGAAAAATTGCCCGACAGACTCCGCTACCAGAGGTTCGTCAATTGGACCTTCACGTTCAGCAAAGGACCCTCCAGATCCCTAAGCCAGTGGTCACCGCTACAAGCTTCGGAGCCATACCCAAGCCGTGCGACAGGGACCTGCCGATTGACTAAAGACTTTGTCACCCGGTAAAAACACATCTTGCCTCCGTTTAAAGAAATTTTTAAGGTTACGAAAAGTTGTAGAAAAACGTGTTCGCAACGACCTACAGGTAGATACTTTGAACACCTACTTAACCGCGTCTCTTGCACCTAAGGGTTTACGTATCATTGTGAAACCAGCCCTATCTAACATGTCTCAGCAAAATATAGATAGGTGGGACGACATATTAAGAAATGCTTCACTACAACTCACCCGAGTTACCCTTGATCATTATCGTTCTTCAAGCAAAAAAATCTTGCACCAACAGAATCAGATGTCAGCAAATTTAAGCCTCTCGTCTAATGAATCCGCCGCACTAGAGGCATTCGCATCTAAAAAGCATCGTGAAATCTACGCATTGAAAGTCAAGAAAATGTCGCGTAACGGTGTTTGGTGCCCTAGCCAGAACAATGCATGCAATTACGTCCCTTTGCAAACGAATCCGGTACAAACTCACCCCGATACTTCTTTGTCACATTACATTGACAAACATATCGTCAAGAAGCAGAACAATATAATAAATATTTCGGACATTGTACTGACTGGTGAGGAGCGCAGTGTTCTGTGCCGTGGTCTCAATTTCTGTCCTGCCACAGGCGGACACAGTGAACTTCAATTACTGAAAGACTTGAATAATTTTGCCCGCAACTTACGCTTGCGCGAGTTTTTTCATGACCGGCAAAATACAAATGGTTCCACAAGCGCATTACCTTCTGGAAAACGTTGGATACCTCCCTCACAACGAGACAGATGATTAGATATGTATACCAAAGCTGTACAACGAGACGTACTACAGTCGTATCGAAATCAAACGCCGTTTCGCCGTAACCTATCCACCAGTGAAATGAAAGCACTAAGTGCCTTGTCCTGTAGCAACGACATCGTCATCAAGCCTGCGGACAAAGGTGGGGCTGTTGTCGTAAAGAACAAGTCTGATTACGAAGCAGAGGCCCAAAGACAGCTCGCAGACACGAGTTTCTACAAGCGTCCAGATCACGACCCCACTGAACAATTTGAATCTCTTGTCCAGAGCCCTTTGCTAGAGCTTCGGGAAATCAAAAAGGTGCCTGACAATGCGATTCATTCTCTTATTCCCCTAAGTGCTGTTCCCAGTCGTTTTTACCTTTTGCCTAAAATACACAAGATAAACAACCCCGGCCGTCCCATTATTTCAGGTATAGGTACTGTCACAGAAACGTTGTCCAGCTATGTCGATTCTCTAATCAGTAGTATCCCAGCATTCCTTCCGTCTTACGTGAGGGACACTACCGACTTTGTTTCTGGTATAATTGATCTGATTATTCCTCAAGGTTCCTTTTCGGTCACGCTAGATGTAGCGTACTTATACACGAACATTCCGCATGTAGACGGAATAGCGGCAGTCGCCAGGTCTTATGAAGCAGCATCACCGGGCAAATTTATCGACAGCAACACAGTAGCAGTATTGCTCAGGCTCATTTTAGAGCTAAATACCTTTCAATTTGAAGGGCAACACTATGTCCAAGTTAGCGGCACGTCAATGGGTACGCGTATTGGACCCAACTACGCCAATATACTCACGGGCCAGCTTGAAAGTGAATTTTCGCAAACCCGCGCGCTGAAACCTTTTTATTATAAACGTTACATTGATGACTTCTCCTTATTTGGCCGCATGGTGAACAGGAGTTGCTTTCTTTTATATCCGGCTTTAATGATGCCCGTCCATTAATATCATTTTCTCACACCTATTCCACATCAACGCTTAGTTTTTTGATGTAAGCATTTCGATTGTAAATGATAAGCTATCTACTGCTCTATACAGGATGCCTACAGACCGGCAACAGTATTTGTACTTTGACAGTAGCCACGTGAAACATTGCAAAACTAGCATCCCTTACAGTCAGGCCTTACACTTTAAAAGAATCTGCTTGGAGCAATCAGAGTTTCAAAAAAAAAACTGCAGAACACCGAAGGATGCTCTAGTCAAACGAAATTATCCGCCACAATTAATTGATGACGCAATAAAACGTGCCGACATGCATAATCGTAGAACGCTGTTGTGCGTTGCTAAAAACTCGACTCCCTCACCGTAGACAAACTTAGTCCTTACCCATTATGCGTCAGTTCCGCGTGTTTTGAATGTGCTGAGAAGGCACCACGATATTCTAATGCAAAGTGAACGCTTAAGAACCATTTTCACCGAACCACCTAAAGCAGTGTATCGTAAAGCTAAAACTATTCGAGACATACTCTCATCTTCATCATCGTCGAAAGCAGACAGTCCTGACACGATCGGGTGCCATCCTTGCAAAAAACCGCGATGCAAAGTATGCCCTTACATGCGCACATGCCAACAGGTCACCAGTACTGGTTCCAACTTTTCCTGAAAAATCAAAGGCAATCTTTACTGCGATTCTAAGAACGTGATATACATGATAGAATGTGCGCTATGTGAAATACAGTACATTGGTCAGACAGAAGGGCCTTTCAGACTGCGTTTTAACAACCATAAATCTCATGCTAACACCTTGCCCCACTTGCCCATTTCAAGACGCGTGCACCTCCCTGACCACTCTTTTGAAATTCTGCAGGTCACATTACTCAAATCTGGTTTCCGCACAAATTATGATAGAGAAGCCCATGAATCATTCCTCATATATAGGTTCGACGCCGTCCTATCTGGTCTAAATGAAAACGTAGGAAAACTTAGTTGCCTATCTGCGTAACCTGTATCACCCTGTCTACCATTTTTCAACCTTGCTCAGCAAGTGGCACTACATTGTCTGTATCGGTTGATTACGTAGCAGCTTTGTAACGTCTTTGTAATTTTTTCTTATTATTTTATATTTTTTTCTTTTTTCCCCTTGCTTTTACCGGTTGGACTACTCTTCATGTTATGTGCTTTATCTTTTATGCGTTTTATCTTTTATTTGTAAGCAACGTGCTAGCACGTTGCTCGCCACGTGCTCGCGCGTGGAAACAATATCTTTTTACTCGTGTATCAGGTGCCCTTCAAATTGTGTGACTTGCATATATATATGCCCATATATCGCCTTTCATGCCGGTTTTCATATTTGTATCTTATTGATATGCACATGTGTAAACAGCCCTCGTGCCATAAACTGTATTCTGATGAAGGCCGGACCCGCGGCCGAAACGTCAATAAAATCACTTCGTACCTGCGTCTGCTTCCCTACGGATAATCTTACCCGTACGCAGCATCACATTTGTTTTTGGTATATATATATATATATATATATATATATATATATATATATATATATATATATATATATATATATATATATATATATATATATATAATACTTTGCATTGTTTACTTACTTTGCATTGTTTTTTCCGTCGTGAAAAATGTGATCTCTACGCCTAGGCTCCAAAGATAGAGCAAGTGCTTGAAGCCCTGCTTCACAGGACGACAAGGTTGGCGCGTATTTGATCCAGTTGTTGAGGAGAGCTCTTATGCACTAAAGGACGCCCACTTGACACGGCCCAGGCAGCGATAGTAACTTGCTTGTGTCAGCGACTTTGAGATACGCCTAAAATTGGCGTTAGAAGATACGAATAGCTTTCTGGTTTTCGAAAAAAGAAAAACCGTTGTGGCTCTCTTTTTAGTTTTTGTAACAGTTTCATGTGCCAAAACATGTTCATCATACGCAAAAAGATTGGTCTAGGCAATTTATTTCAATCTTGCTTACTTTGCCTTCGAGCGTGCAATAAAAGACGGAAAAATATTTCGAATAAACATGAAAAAAGAAACTCTCGAAGTTTGTTTCTTTGTGCACATTGAATGTGCTATGTAGAATTAGTATACATATTTGAAACTACTGTTAACCGCGACATAGAAAAGGATTGTAGATAAATAGATTAAAACTTTATTGGAGACCCTTCACCAGTTCTTGCTGTGAAAATAGAGCACGCGAAAATCCGTGAGGAGCAAAAAGTGGACATTTGCTGGGAAAGGTAATTTTTAAACCTGCTGTGGATCACACATGTCCGATATCTAATACCATCTTACTGAGCTTAAAAAACTTTCCACACGAGCAATTTGAGTTGAACGTAAAAAAAAACATTTCCATCGAATTAGCAGCCCCAGCTCGAACCAATGACACCAAGTGGGGTTACAGAAGGCATGAAGAGGATATTACCAAATATTGTCAAATGTAAGAGTACGTGTTTAGATACTGTACCAGTGTTGGAGCGGGTACGCAAAACAAATAAGGTGACAATAAAAGAAACATCAAAACCGGCTTGTATTATCTCCAAGGAGCCTTCCAATTTTTTCTCTCAAATAATGCTCTTGGTGAGTCACCACTCGCATTCTCAAGGGCCATTCGTTCAAGCAAAGATGTGGCACTTGCAGGATCCTTGCTGCCGCAGCTTTTTTTTGCGAATGGGCTCGCATTGGACAAAAGGAAAGGGCAAAGGCAAGCAATATAGGGAGTCTGAGCACTGCTGATATACAAGGCTCCCACGATTCAAAAAAGAAAAAAAGGAGGGCTCTCAAGAGGTACGGCAGGTAGCGTTTCCAAAGACAGGAATTCTCAAAGAGAACACAGCTTCTTTTTGACTACGCTTTCCTTTTAAGCACGCACGCTAGACGACATGACACGAAGACGGAAGCAAAAAATGATCAGTTATAAAAAGCGATTAAAAGCCAAAGAATTGAGGGGTGGTGAGGGGTTTGCAGCTGACAACACTCACCACCTTCACATTAAGCCTGAATTTTAATTTACAGAGCGAGGCTTTATGTATCAGAATGACGCTATGGTTATGAAGCACACCAGACTGGAGGCCTTTAACATTTCGACTGTGTGGCATTCCTTAGTGGGCGCTGACATGCACAAGTCACGGGAAACTGGTCATTCACCATCGTTTAAATGCTACCACCACATCTGTGATGTAGCCCACTACGTTTGGTTTGCCAGGCAGGAACAGCAACCATTGTACCACAGAGGTTAACAGCACTACAATCCTTACCATTTCCTTAACAAATGAAGACGACACATATATATTACAATTCCCTCAAATACCCTCTCATCAGACTCCGAATATAAAAAAAAGGAGCACGTTAGTTTCTCCTGGTGTTCCTCGCCTTTCTTAAGTACTTCGTGACTAATGACCACAAATATAGTGTACATATCTATAGTGAACACTCTGTCGATTGTTCCGTATACGCAAAATATCAGGTGAATAGTATCCTGCACTACTGCGCCATGCAGTCACCCATACTATCTTCCTTGGCACGCTTGGCTCTCATGCGGGAGTTCACTGATTTCACTTCATTTAGTGTGTTTGCCACTGCGCAAGGGGTGATAACCACTTGTGGCAAATAAGTGTGAAATATTGATAGCTTCAAAGCCTACTGGTGCTTAGGAAGGCGGTAGTAGTAATAGGCTGTTATTGAAGGAGAGCAAGAAGGAGCTAACTTTTGTCTGCCTCGTAGGCGACATGGCTAAGCTCACTGTAAACATTTGGGTAAGGGGATAAAAAGAAGAGTATACATATATGAAAGACGTAGCACTCGCGACACACGAGTGAAGAAAGAGGAGATGAGAGATAGGAAAAAAATGAACATGGTCGAAGGAGTCCGAGACGGGGCAGCGCTCTGACAGAGCTACACGGCGTCAGGAGATCGCGGACGGTGGGCCGATCAGCAAGAGCTACGCTGGCGTCGCAGATCGTGGACGACACTACCGTTCAGCACGAAACTCGCTAAGCCAATTTCTAAAAAATGTGTGGAAACAAGACATCAGAGAAAATAAAATGAGGGAACGACAGGGAGGTTAACCAGAAATGGGAGCATCTGGTTTGCTATCCTGCACTAAGGAAAGGGTGAATGGGGAAGAGAGATGGTGTGATGGTTAAGGGACGTTTGTCACTATGTTTGTCGATAGCGTACAAGAAAGCATTAACATGAACAATTTATTTGATGGCACGGGTGGAACGGCTGACGGCGCGGGGATACGCTACCGTGTGCAGCGCCATTGAGTCGGACGTCACGGCCAACGCAGCAGTCAGGGTCGCAACTCCGGAGGTCCAGAATCAGGCCAGGGCTCACGAGGACCCCACCCGGTAGGTCTCGCCCACGAATTTGCTCCCGGTCACTGCACCCAGGCAGGAGCCGTTCAGCAGGCCCCGTCCTTGGACCTTGTACAGGCCGACGGACTCGACCTCGTACAGACACACCGGAGCTCGACCTGGCCGACACGTACGGGTCCTACGTCCGGCTCAGGAACGCTGCCAGGAACTCGTCCTCTCGAGCGGCGCACCGCTTCCTCTGCCTTCGTGGCCTCAACCCTCGAGCTCTTTTTCCCACGTTCCTTCTTCTTGGACAGGGCGCCGCCAGGTACCCTCGGGTGCACACTGCAGCTCATGAGCTCGCGGCCGACGTCCGAGTTTGGCGCGTCGCTCGGTACGGCTCGGCACCGCTCGGCGATCCTCGATTCAGCCAGAACTCCCCTGGCACCTAGATCCTCGGCCACCCTGAACCTCGTCCGGCTCCGTGGTCCTCCGAACACACGCCCGCGTCTCGCCCGGCAGAACGTCTCGCCCGTCTCTTGCCGATGTGCGACGCTCTGGTGACACCAGCGCTTGATGGCATGGGTGCGGCTATGGAGCAGTCAACCCGCATCGGAGACGCGACGTTCCATGCGGGGAATGGCCAGCCCGCCCAGCGAACAGCTTGCGTCGCGACGCGATGCTCGGCGCAACCGTGACCATTAGCCAGGCCACGTTCATCGCTGTGCTGACGGCTGACCGTGGAGACGCCTCGCCGAGATCCACGATGCCCTCGGCAAGGAAGAGAACAGCAGGCCAGGCCGCGCCCCGAGATGCAGTACTCGTGCCGGCAATGCCGCCCCAGCTGGTGGTTGGACGGCAGCAGCGTGGACGGCCGCGTTCCCTGGCCGGAACCTGGATCGCCTGCGTCCGACGCTTCGGCCCGCTGTCTTCCGCCTGCCGCTGCTCCGGCTCGTCCCCAGCCACAAAGCCTGCTGCCACGTAATGGTCACATGTGGCCCAATCGTGGCACGCCACCTCTATGGGCCACCACAGCTGATTCGCTGACACTCACACGCACATTACACGCGCCTTGCCCCGCACTTCCGTCGTTGTCGTTTTCTTCACTCATCATAGATGGGAAAGAAAGCGAAGAGGGAAATAGACGCGCGCTAAAAAGGGGGGGTGGGGGGCTGGGGTGCTCTAGTTTGTACAATAGGCCACTGCCACGCAAAAAGTTGAGTAAGGCCTTCACTGATTTTCTGTGAGCACACAAATCATTTCGCCTTTCAAGCACTGATTTTTCAGTTTGTCGTCAAGGCGAGCTAACGCAGCAGCTAGCTGCCGTCTTTGAACGCTGTAACGAGGGCAGTGACAGAGAACGTGTTCTATAGCTTCATCGCTGCTGCAATGACCGCAAGCAGCACTCACTGTCTTCCATGCCGATTCGGAAGCCGAAAGCTTTGGTGAAGGCGACACCAAGCTATAGTCGGCAAAGCACCGTTGTCTCGAGTCGAGAGAGTCCAGGTGGGGGCCGGAGTCGACGAGACGTGTCTTGTCTATGCAGTCACGTGTGCCGTAAGCACTCGGCCTTCCACAGGGATTTTAATTCTGCATTAGCAATTTTTCGGGATGTCATTGCAGCATCAGTCCTTGAAAAGGATACAGATTCTTCTTCACCATCTTCGTGTGCTGATCGAGCAGCTGCATCGACATGTTCGTTGCCAAATATGCCGCAGTGACTTAGAAGCCACTGAAACGTGATTCTAAGTCCTTCGTCAAAGAGGTGGTGAAGCAGCTCTCTGATTTCCAGCACTAGTTGTTCATGAGGTCCCCGACGTAAGGCGAATGTCAAACACTGTAGTGCTGCCTTAGAGTCCTAAAACGCGTTTCATTTCTTGGCTTCTTGGTGTTTAATGACTTCAACTGCTCTACGTAGAGCAGCAAGTTCCGCAGTTGTCGATGATGTCTGGTGGGATAACCGAAACTCCACCATTGCCGCTGTTACAGGAAAGATCACCGACCCTGCAGACCCATCCACTTTAGTTGAAGCGTCATTATATAGACGTGTATGCTCACTGTACTTCTCATATAAAAAGAAAAGAGAAAGCTGCTTTAGCGCTGGAGACGAGAGCCGTGCTTTTGACCCTATGCCTGCAACCGTGAGTTCAACATGTGCATAAGTCATACTCCATGGGGGAGTTGAAATTCTGGATGGAGTTGTATATCCCGTAGGAGTGCGTGTGCGATATGATAAGACTGTCTGGCAAAATGAGGCACGAGGTTGGTCTTCTGGCAGTGAGGCTAGATGATGGGCAGGGGCGCGAGAAAGGTGCCTCACATGTGCTCTGAGCACTTCCATTATGATATGCGTCTTGGGCGGGTAGTCATTAGCGATCTCGATTTTCTTAGCTGTTGATGAACATCGCGATAGCCCCAGACAAACTCGCAGAGCCATAGCCTGGATGATTTCGAGAGTCAGAATGCTGGTTATACAGGTATTGGTTAGCACAGGCAAACTGCAGCGCAAATAGCCAAGAAAAAGTGTCTTGTAGAATTGCATCATCGCATGCATGTACTGAAGTCCCCCATGTTTTTCCTCCAAGATACTTGAATAAGTTAGCAATTTCTGTCAGCCTCTTCTTCAAGTGGGCCACATGTGGGCCCCAGAAGAGGTCTCTACCAATGAATACGCGTGAAAATCTGTGCGTCCTGACATATGGTATGACTTGGCCATCGATAGGTATACCGTACGGTCTCATTGGCTTTCGACTAAAAGCAATCAATGCATTGTCTCTGCGAATGATAGCGAATGCGAGGAGCAACCTGCTTCTTCGTCTTTGAACGTAATGGGTAGTGAGGGGTTTCAGTGATTGATTAGGTAAACTATATAAAACTATTTTACACATGACAGCCTAAACTCTGCACAGAATTTGAAAAAACTGACTTCTCGACGAGTAGGTGTTGGTACTTAAAAACTATCCTGAGTAGCACAACGATACCGAACTCCGGGAAGGAACGGCCAGAACAGGCACATCACAATAGGTGTTATGCGCCGTGTCTATTATGAATGCCCTACAAGCACCAACATGATGTTTCATTGCGATAGCAAATAAATGGAGACTCTCGCTGGATTTAGCCGCCAGAGTCGGCGTCGATGCCGGCGCCGACGGTGTCATAGTCGGTGTCACATTAAAATCTGCACTACGTTACGAGGCGGACGTAAATCATGCCGTACATAACTTCCACATCACGAATATCATATATGTGAAGCTAGCAAAAGGGTCGTGAGCCCGCTACGAGCTTAGCGTGTAGGCATGTTTTGCAGGACACGCATATCATGGTTATCATGTTTGGACGTGTCATTTACGTTTCTCGTCTATTCGGATCATGTAATAACGGTTTAAGTATACATGACAATAGCGAGTGACACGGCTGCGAGCGCATCATCAGCGTAGTATAACGTCATGTTTTTACATAACACGCATGTCATAATTGTCATCTTTACACAAGTCATACACCTACGTCACCCATTCACGTGACGTAACACCAATCTTGGCACATGTGAAGCTAGTGAAACGGCTGCGAGCGAATCCGAGCGTGGCCTGTACTCTTGTTCTGACATGACATGCATTTGATCATTATCATGTTTCAACGTATCATATAATTTTCTCATCTACTCATTTCACGAAGCCCCAAATTTAGCATATGTTAAGCTAGTGAAACGGCCACGAGCGAATCATGAGCTTGGAAAATAGTCATTTTACTATATAACACGCATTTCAAGATTATTATTTTGGACGTGCCTTTACCTTCGTCGTCGATTCACGTCTAGTAATACCAAATTTTGCATAAATGAAGCTAGCGAAGTGGTCGGGAGTGCATCACGAGCACGGCAAGTAGTCTTGTTCTGACAAGATATGCATCTCATGATTATCATGTTTGAACGTGTCATTTGCCTTCATCGTCCATTAACGTCACGTAACACCACATTTGGCGTATGGCAAGCTAGTGAAATGGCCGCGAGCGAATCATAGGCGTGGCATGCAGTCATGTTCTTACACGACACGCATGTCATGATTATCATGTTTGGACGCGTCATTTACCTCTGTCGTCCATCCACGCCACGCACTACTGAATACGGTATATGGAAAGCTAGCGAAACGGCTACAAGGGCATCCTGAGCATTGCTTGTATTGATGTTCTGACATTGCACGCATCTCATGATTATCATGTTTGGACGTACCATTTATCTTTGTCTCCCGTTCGCGTGACTTAATACCAAATTTAATACATTTGAAGCCACTGAAACGGCCGTGAGCGCATCGTGAGCGTGACATGTAGTGATGGTGTGACACAACACGCATGTCGTGATTATCATGTTTGGACGTGTCAATTACTTTCGTCATCCATCCACACCACGTAACACCAAATGTGGTGTATGTGAAGCTATCGAAAGGGCCACGAGCACATCATGAGCGTGGCACGTAGTCGTGTTTTGACATGACGCGCATCTCATGGTTATTATGGTTGCACCAGCCATTCACCTTCGTCGTCCACTCACGCCCCGTAATACTAAATTTAGTGTATTTGAAGCTAAGAAAATGACTGCTAGAGTCCCATGAGTGTGGCGTGTAGTGATTATTTACATAACATGAAAGTCATGACTCCGACGTTAGCAGCTGGCACTTAGGTCGCTATGCAGTCATGTATTACTCTACCAGTTTTGCAAAACATTGTGTGAATGAAACCACCGCAAGAGGAGCAAGACCAGGAAATGTAAACCATGACATTCATGACATATATGTCATGATATTCATGCTAATACTAGTCACTTACGCTCCTCTTGCAGTCCTGTTATGCCATACTAATTTCCATATAGATCCTATTATCGAACGGGCACGAGAACTGAAGGTCGTATGCGGCTAGAAAGACAAATAAATAGATACTTGAATTGATAGGTACGGCCAAAGTCACCGAAGTTCGCTAAAAGATGCTTCGCATGTAAAAAATAGATGCGAACCCTATACCTCGACGTAGGTGTTTGGTAGCGGCACTTGCGCGTAGGTGATTTTGTGCTGTGGTGTAGACATTGTGTTTACGTTTTATTTCGTCGTGGTTCTGAAACAGATCCCGGTAGCCACACAACGACAAGCGCATTGTAAACACACACACACACACTCACACACACACACACACACACACACACACACACACACACACACACACACACACACATGCACACACACACGTGTACACACACTCACACACACACACACACACACACACACAGACAGACCAAGAAACATGGTTTATCCCTCCGTGATAGGAATTGGCGAAACACGAAAGTAAAACGTTTCCTAAGAGAAGTAGTTGAATGTTTACTGTGCATTGATGTAAGAGAGTTTGCGCAATCTATATGGGTGTTTAACATGTGTAGCACCGCTCAACGTGCACATGGATATGTCCATGTCCGCTTAGCCATACATCTCCATCCCAATGAGTTACGTCGCTCATTGAATAATAAATACTTGAGTATACCGTTGAGCTTATATATGCTTCTGCAAGCTGTAGTAGTTAATGGTGCGAGCGCAACCAGAGAAAGCCTTGTGAAATCCCGTTTCTCCAGCTACATTCCCCTTAGCCCTGCAAGGGCAGAAAATGTGGATAGAGATGTGTCAACAACAGCAACATCAAGAAGAGCGTGACTAACTGAACGCCGAACTTGGGTTATCGCTCAGTCACAGCACATTGTATTTATTGGATGCCAGTGCCCGGTCAAGGGTAAAACACGGCGTGCGTCGTGTCTTCCCATCGGCCATAGAGTTTCCTCAAATGAACAGCAGGAGACTCTGGCGCTGCGGTTATTCAGCGATTACGAGAATTATTGGTATGACATGAATTTACTTAGCATTCGTGCTTGTGGCTGACGAACGTCCTTGTGGCTTCGTTTGATGCTGTGTTTAGGTTTTGTTTCAAAAATAGAACAAACAAATTTGATTTTATGACCCGGTTTGAAGTGATAAGCATGAAAGATAGTGAAGCGTAACTGCCGAACATTTGCCGATTTTTGTTTGGTGACAAAGCAGCCTCAAGCCACGGGAAGCCAGAATGAACTTAAAGTACGAAAACTAGGCAAATCTATGTCATACCAATAGTTCCGATCGTCGCTTCGTTGCAATGCATTGAACATTCCGTAAGAAGGAAGGAAGAAGGCAACAAAAGGGAGAAGACAGGGAGGTTCCTAAATATGCGCTAGAGGGAACTCTGGAGCTAGTGTCTATGGGAGCTGCAAAGCACGGTGCTTCAGCGAGCATTGGAATGATGGGCAGTACACGTATTTGTCTAAGTTTCGTACTTCTGGCTCTTTGTGTGTTCGTGTTTTGCAAGTATTTTCTCACGAAGCAAAAATCAGTGGTTGCGCTTCACTACCTTGTTTCTTTAGGCTTATCATTTCGGATCGGGTGACGAAGTTCATGACGATTCGTTCTTTTCTTTCCAACAATACTGAAATGCAGCCATAAACGAAGTCACACGTGCCATTCGCTGCCCGCAAGTACTAAGACTGGGCAAATTCATGTACTACCCATCATAGTTACCCATCTCTAGTTATTTTCAGAAAACCCTATGGCAGCTCCCATAGAAACAAGCACTGGAGTTCCCTCTTTGGCCGGCCGCGATTATTCGCGGGGCGAGCCAACGTGGGAAACGTGGAGCTAAAGCCAGGCGATGCCGGTGGGCGTCGCGCATAGCTATTTCTCGTATGGATAGGTGCTATGGACGACGCCGATGCTTAGGGTAAGGTTGCCACCTGAAGATCTGTTAAGGCATTGACAAAATTACATGGCTCCTATCCGAAATGCGCGAACGGAACAGACGCTGAGAAGCAACGCATTGAATAAATTATTCGCGGATGTCATGGTCCTAATACATTATAGCACTTCACAGAGAACGCTGTGTGAGGGCATTGGTAGATACTAAATGCGTATTTTTAAAGCCTTCAAGTTCTATCACCGTGACCCAGTAGATGGGGTGTCCGGCAGTTGTTGTTACCTACCATGAGGTCATGGGCTGGACTCCTGTTAACGAAACTTTTTAAATGTGAAGCATTTCTGAGTTGCACGATGTCGTGCTTCGTGTCGATGGTGGCGCCGTCCACACCTCCACTGCTGATGCTCGAGTCTCGCATGTTGTTCTGCATGCTGGCGTCTCAGGCCGGCCCACGAAGACACCCGCGCAACTGTCGCTCCCCTTCGCTTCTCTCGCCTGGCAAGCCCAACGCAACCAGCATCTGCTAGTAAAAAAAAAAAAAACGACTGTTCATGTTGCACAACCGTTCACTGGCCACCCTGTTTTATGTAGGTACCGGACCGTGCGTTCGGAATTCAGTCAAGGGCGTCTTTAATTGGCTTTCGCTTGACATTGAAGGCAATGCTTCTCCGTCATCCAATAAATGAGAATAATTAAGACGAAATAACAATTAGGCATTTGAAAACCATAGCCCATTACGCTACATTCACGTGATACCTTCAACTCTGCGACGCATTTACTCGCCTTCTGTCCGTCGGAAGGTGCGGGTGGCATTTTTTTCTTTTTAATTTGTTTTCTGATCTTGTGTATTTTTTTAGAGGTCACTTTCGTGACGCAAATGCGTCCCTGAAGTCTTGGTGGGCCTCCGCCTAAAACACTTTCGTGTCAAAAAAAGCCGTTTACTCCCTCCGCAACTCCTTGCTACTTACGCAACTACAGGGAATGCAGTGGGTCCAAGAAAGGGAACATCATACTGTCTCAGCCCCTACGTGGACGCGGCTAGCAGCTAGTGGTCAGCGGAAGATCTTCAGGATCAAATGAAGTTCTTTGTCTCGATGAGACGTGCAATTACGTTTCAATAATTATCCGGACAGTAATAAGTGTAGTCAATATGAATACACTAATGAATTTTGGGATGTGCATGAAATGTAACTGCATGTTGAACTAGAACAATAGATTTCGTTGCAGTTTCATTTTTAGCGGACTTTTTTTTCTGGATATTCTCAAAACCAGAAGTATGTGCCCGAAAGGAAGTGCTTGAAAAAGAAACAAGATCGTTCCTCGATGCACGTGCCACTAATAACTTTTATAAATAAGGATCACATTAGTTGAGTGGCGCTCCATTTTCCGAGGAATCAAGTGTAATTTACGCCATGAACCAACCTACAGCAGAACGCCGCATCAACAAGAAAAAACCCTCATTGCATATGGTACTGCATACTGAAAAAGGGGCATAATTTGATGCATCAGAAACAGTTGGTTAAATGTGTAACTGGGACGCGTTACGCTGAAAATTTTCTAATATATGCCTCTTTGTGTGTCTTTCCTCACAGGGCCAATTATTACGCCAATGGGCGGCAGGTGCGTGGTTACCATGTGGTCAACGTCGCCTTGCACTGCGCATGCTCTGCTCTGGTGGCTGTCGTCGCACGCCATGTAATGAGGATAGCTGCCCTCCATGCGTGCCTGGCCGCAATGCTGTTCGCTGCTCATCCGGTGCACACCGAGGCCGTGAGTGTTTCTATTTAATTATTTGTTTATTTATCACTATTTTTAAAGAACATAGCAGGTAAACATCAAATGAGAGAAAAACGAATATTGGATGTAGGCCTGGTATTTGTCTTCCATTGATACGTATCATTTACACCTGCTCCGATCCGTTTCCAATATAGGACATTTGAAGTGCCTAATACAGTTCGAACATCAATTGTAACAATACTGATTGTTGGCCTAGTTGGTACTTGCTTACTGACATGCATTGGCCACAAATAACACAAACACAAAGTAATACTAGGTATTTGCGGCCAAAGCGTGTCAGTAAATCCTACATCAATCACGGTATTTTGTAGAATGTCCACTGTCCTTGTTTCATTACCCAGCAGGTGAAAAACGTGAAAATTGAACTGTTGTAGAAGCATCGATAACCCAAGATTATAAAGCAGTACTGCTGCCGATGTTCACAGCCAACCTTAACTGTCTCGACGAGGATCATGAGAAAATAAATACTTAAACATCCATCATTTAAAGTGTGCGTTCATTTTTAAGCAAATTGATTCTGCCTTTATCTTTGGTTCAATTGCCAACTCTGCAGAGCATTATTTTAGATAAAACGAGCAGTAATTGGCCACCTCATCTTAGGCACAAGTGCAAACTTTTTATGATTGAATTTATCGAACGGGCTATATTGCATTGCGTGACTTGAGGCTGATGGCATCCGATGTGGCATAATATTCAGTCACGAGACACAATAGCAAGGTTGGTAGAAAATTTTACGTGGCGCCATCTCTCAGCGCTAGCAGCGGCGTTCTGCCATAACTCAACAGGAACAAGGCAGAAAAAATATCACAAATCTTGAAGAAACACAACTCATAAAAAGCGACTTTAGTATCTACGCAGCAGAAGCGTACTGAAACATTTTGGTACAAGTGCATTACCGAATACCTAACCCGTAGTTTCGCAGATCAATTAAACATGGCCCATTACAAACATATGAGGCTCCATCGCATATGTCAAACTATCTGTCAAGCCCCGTGGTTTGTAGTGCGACATTCTAATTTTCACTAAATGCTCAATTATGTCTCTACTATATACATAGAACCAATAGTCGCTTTTGGTGAGTACCTTTGTTCTCCATCCATTATTTTGTTTCGCTCTTATTAAATTTATTTACGGCAGGCAATCTCTCTCACCAACTGGAAGTGGGGCTGCGGGCACATATCTAGAAATCTTGGTCTTGTCCCGGCTAAAACAAATTATTCATCCCATAGCCAATTTGCAGTGCCGTTGGGGACGGAAGATACAAACCTTTTCCAGCTGAAATGGTGTGTATGCCGATTAGGACGAATTATTAATTTTTTGCGCGAGTCAAGGCTCACAATTCAAATCTCCCACTTGTAGCAACAACAAAATTCTAAAGATATATAATACCCTTACTAAGACCATAGACACCTAGTTTGAAAGCGGCAGTGGAATTATTTTCACTCTGAGATCCTCCATGTAGTTGCTGATTGATTTCATCTGTCGCCCTTGCGCAGGTGTCGAGTATAGTGGGCCGTGCCGAAGTGCTGTGCTGCCTCTTCTTCCTGCTGTCTTTCCTCTGCTACCACAGGTGAAACAACGTGTATAAGCGGCCAGTGGTCGTGCACGTATACCATTCATTAAATAGGCGTGCAGTGTGTTCGATGCTGTGTTGTTAGACTTTCGCATTACATTAGGTGTCAAACGTCGTATTTCTGTGCGGGCAGAAAGAACGAAGAAGGATGACAAGATAGCGCGAAGACTACCAGCCATTTATTGTTAGTTTAAGTAGCCACTTAACGCACAAAACCAACATTCTTTCAATGTCAGTACCCCAGATGACCATGATGGAGCTATGAATCATCCACTCAATTAATAGCAAATGCCACAATCTTGTTCTACATAATCATAAAGGGTGCACTGTATGCTTCTCGGGCATATTTTTTATTTTGTTTGTCTTTTCGTTAGTCTCTCATTAAGGACTTAGATACCTCATCACTCGTCTCCGAGGTGGCGAGGGCGAAAGATGCTAGAAATTGTTATTACATGATGACCTCGACACACAACCTCTCATAATGCATCAACGTGTAACGTCATAAATGTCCCAGAGTCTTGTATTAGGTAATGTTACGTAACTATATACACGATGTTGTTTTATACCTTCTTCTGGGGAGAGAACGAAACCGGATAGCACGCAACCTCAAGCGAAGAAAGCTACGGCGGTGCTTGGCAATGTCGCGTGAAGACATGGCTCGCGTTTTTTACTGCCTTTACTAGATCCTGAGAGAAGAAAAAAAAAGAAGTGGCCTTCGCTTTCGAGAAGTATTAGGTAAATACGAAAGAAAGCCTGTCAGATCTCACTACAAGATCTTATTTTACTACAACAGCCAAACCGCACTATGACAAATAGAATAATGTAAAACAACAAAAAACAGCAATTTTTAAGTTGCGGAACTCCAGTGACAAATGAACAACAATGACAAGCAACACATAAAAAGAAAAAATCTTAAAAACGATGTATGTGGTCACATAGGAATAAAAAAAACCTAAAACATTTCACATGTGAAAGTAGGAACACATTGAACCCCATTGTAAAATAGTGAACACTGTGGGATGCCACGTCATTTGTAAAGTCACCCTGCATTTTTACTTGAGTGTTAAATTAAATTTCTGTTACATATAATTAACCTTCTTTTATGATGGTTATCTGCAATGCAGTTTCAAATTTTATAAATAACATCAAAAGGTTACCCGAAGGTCATAACTAGGGACCGCATTATAGCAATTTCCTATTTTGTTCCTTGCGTTTTTATCGTGGGATTTTTATATATGAACAATTTATAGGTTAAGAAGGGCTTTTATGGTGTTTTCATAATGCCTTTATTTACCTATTTTGGGTGTTCGTGCCTAAATTTCTATAAGTGCCTATAATGCCTATTCTCCAAACGAGTGCATATATGAGTGCTATTCAAGCACAAGTTTTGTTTTCGAGCGTGGTGTGACGCCGTTATTCATGTAAAAAAAACAACACTGATATTACCGAACACTATAAGGTTCAACGAAGACAAAGCTGACAATCGGCGAGCGATTAGTGGAAGAGCATAAGGAGTGAAAAGATGCTATTTCTGCAGCCCTAAGCGCAAGCACGTCTCAGCGTCTGCAGGGGTAGGAGTAGAGAGAATTAAAGATGGGGTAAGAAAATAAAAGTTACGTCTATGGTCGTGGACGTGGTGACTACTTTCTACAGACACCTGTCCAGTGCCGTGAAAGATCTGAAGTACCACCCAGGAAACCTGGTGTTGCTGTGGGAAAGGAAGAGCAGGTTTTTCTGTGCAGCCGCGGGTAGCTGGAGAACAATTGAAAAACCATGAAGGGCCACTCATAGAATTCTCCTGTTGATTGATTGGTGCCGAAGGTCGCCAAATTGTTATACTTCATACAGCCAAGCCTGAGACTGGCGCCAGCATGTTTACAATCAACGGTGGATTTAGCATACATTATCCGTATGCTTGAATATGCTTGTTCCGTATAAGATCCCTCGTCCCATGTCTTTGTTTGACAAACATGAAAGAATACACAGAACAGGACTTGAAGGTTTATTCCTATTTGTTCCATTACTCAAAAATAATAGCGTTAACAATAAGAAGAATGAACTATATAGGATAAGGATTACAGTCATCGCGTCAAATTAAACAGTGGTTCAAGCTTCTATGTTAAGCATTTTATGGTAAAACTCGCATTCGGAAATAAATGCACCTAAACAGCTCTCTTCACGCAATGGTAATTAAGATTTCAGGATATCTTATCAGATATATTATTTCTATTAATTCGTTTTTTCGTAAATTCATGACAGAATGAAATGGTTTATAAAGAGAACAAATTGTGTTGTGCCAATAGTGGCGCGTTTTATTTGACATTGTAACCCATCTGCTGCAGAGCCTTCGGGTAAAAAGTATGATGTGCACACAGCTTTTGTTTTGTTTGCAATTTGCTCTTTAAGCGTCTCTCTTCAGGTGACATAATAAGTTGTAGTTATACACTAGAGTTTCTTGCGTGCCTAATGAAAAGTTTTTGTACCACGGTGATTTTTCAAATTGGTTCGCAATGAGCCACCAAGGCATGATGCGAATATGCAAGCTTGAATCCCTAGCATCTCGTCCCGCGTAACCGTCGTGAGCCTCAATTCTTCCCTGTTTCCTTCGGTGTCAGGGCTGGAGAATAACGCGATGCATGTGCAACGAGAACAACATGCGTAAGCAAGGTCACGCGCGCATGACGTGCCCCAGCCTACTTCGGCACGTATGCGATCGATGTTGTGTCGTTTCGGCCTTTTCTGTTATGTAATAACCGTTTCTATGGGATGGATCAGTCAGTACGTGTACTTTAGGAGAGCCTGGAAATAATCATGTATTCTGACCACGATACACCACGTCGCTCCGCTGAAACTGCGGTCAGAGACGACGCACCAAATACAAGCTAAGAGTTGTCAGTGTTGGCGAAGGCACGATGCAGGAACGACAAGAAGACGATCGCAAGCGAAATGTGGCAGTAGTAGTAATAGTAGTAGTAGTAGTAGTAGTAGTAGTAGTAGTATATAGTAGCAGTAGCAGTATGTGTGGATTTACGCGAAAAAAACCACGACATGAATACGAGGGATGCCGTAGTGGAGGTCTCGGCACTTTTTGACCAACTGGCGTTTTTTTAACGTGCACTGACATTGCACAGTGCACGGGAATCTGCTTTTTCGCATCTATCTAGATGTGACCGCCGTGGCCCCCATCGAACCCGCGGCATTCGGGTCAGCAGCGGAGCACCTACAACGACTGGTCCACCGAGGCGGACGCTAAACGAGAGTCGATCAGTTAATAGCATATCGAGGCCATTCAAAACAAAAATAAAAATAATAACAAGCTGAGATTCAGTTTGCGTTTTTTATTATTTTTCTGTGCTTTGAGTCATTATACTGATTTTGAAAGGGTAGTGCAAAAACACAAAGAAAAAAAGGCATATAGACAAAGAGCGCTGTCTTCCTTCCCCTTTGTCTTAGCGCTTGCCTTTCAAAACGGTATGAAGTAGCTAGCCCAAACAAAAGTACTCCTCATTCATGCTACACAACAGAACACACAAACTGTACATGCTAAATAGAGTAATGTCACGTGAAACGCTCCCAATGAGGTACCGTTTAAAAGGCAGGATATAATCAGGATGCGGGACAATTTTCTTCTGCTTTTCAACATATAGCTAGCATTTAAAATAAGTCTGATGAAGAGCTTATAGTATGCGACGTCAGCCCACCAATGGTAACGTCAAGGAGCGGCGTAAAAACACGACAATTTCTTGCTGTACATCACTCCCAAAATCTTGGGGTGCACGCCCGCGTGAAGGGCAAGTGGCATTCTTAGAAATTGAGCGTTTTTCCGCAACATGTAATTTTGCAATATTAACAGCAATAATCCGGAGCGCCCAGCGCACCATTACGCTTGTCATCTCGGAAGGCCCAAACGTAGAGAGAAGTTCGTTAAAGTGTTCACTGATGGAAGAGAAATTGGTCCTACGGGAATAGACCTAGCATCGCTCTCTTCTTTGGGTATCAGTAGCCTGATTACTTGCTCCTGCATGGCCCTGCCCAGCCACAACGAAACAAAAGAGACCTAGGAAATTGTCAATTGAATGGTGGACACTTGACGCACTATGCTAGACAATAAAACAAAAGACCACATACTGCGAATCGTGCAGGAAATGCATGCCTATGTTCAATCGTTGATACCTTTCTGCTATCTTAAACAGTATCATTTTTTTTCTTCTTGCCGTAGACACCAGTCACCGACGTCGTTTTTTCGGGTTATTTTATTTTTGTAGAAATTTATTGCGCCTATAAATATGATTTTGAGAGCCTAAAGCAGTGCTTCACCTGCCTGTCTGTAGCGCCTAAAATACACTTTTCATTCCCTAAAAATGCGGCCTCTAGTCTTAAGTGTTTGCTAATGACCTAATAAATGAATGCAGAATGCTCAGAAAAACATGCAACTAATAGATGTCTAAAGGTTAGCATATTCGAGATCATACCATCAGGCAAACCCACCAGCAATGTGTAAATATAACACGATGATATCTTTCTAAAGAACGCTAAAGATTTGCCCTCTAAATATGTTATTGGATTATAAAAAAAAACCTGTCTTAAGTAGGAACTAATACTGTAATCGCAACTGATGCATCTATGAGTGACTAGAAAGCAGATATGGGTATTTTTTCTCATTTATTGCTCTGGTCTTTTTCATCGACTAATTTGCTATCCATGTGTTCATTTTGATCATCGTCGTCGGAATTAGAAGTAATAAATCTAATTAAATAGTTTATCCCAGCAAACATTCATCTAGTGCGATTCATATCAGCGCCAAGTCACTGTGGTATATTTTTAAATGACACGGCTGGCTCACTAGCACGAGCATCCGTTGATGGTCCCATAATGCCAATCACGCCTTTTACAGCTTATGTTACAGCAGCGAGGTTCAGATAATGTTCTTTTCTTTGGACTCAGTAAAGATTACTATACCTAATTGAGACTTCTCGCACTTGCATTTCTCATAAATATTAAATAAGTTAGAAAAAAAGTGAAAGAGGTCTTCGGCAACATAATTGAAGCTTATTTTATGAGCCAATTTTACGATAACTGCACGAGTATGCCTTCTATATCACTTTGGAACAGAGAAAATAGCTGATTTGATTGATGTGTGGGGTTTAACGTCCCGAAGCCATCTATGTATCTAATACACAGTCAGGAAAAATAGTTCTTAGGCGTTCATGTGTGACATTGAAGGTATTTAAAATACAGCGGTTTTTTTTTTGTTAACCTTCTGATTGGGTTTTTTTTTTCAAAAGTTTTAGATGACAGAGCGCTCATTTTGCTAGCAAGATACTTTTTAGTTTCTTCCACAATTACCATATTTCACGTTTTTCAATAATTTACACTCCCTTGTGGTTGTTTTTATCTATGCTGTTCATTTTCAGTGGCTTCGAATGATTTGAAAAGCATCATTTTTTTTTTCACATTGTGAGCCTCTTATCATCATTGCGCTGTTCAAAGTGGCCATCGTAGGCTCTTGTAGCAATAACATAATAAAAGGAAAGTAAACAGAATATTCTGCTTAGTGGGTATACAGTGCGCACTTTTTGAATATGGAGGAAAAGGTTGTGGCGTTTGCTATACATAAGGCGCATGTTCCACGGCTTCATGGTGATTATTTTTAGCAGAAAGATGATGGTTATGCGCGCATTGCGATTGTGCAGTGATACTCACGCCAAAAATTGGCTTCGCGAACTCAGATTAAGGAACTGTTAGTCTTCACTCGGACATGTCTTTGTTCTTTCTGCTTTTGCAGCAAGCCTAGCTTTCAGTTCATATAAGGAGAAGTTGTTACCAGGGGCGCTCGCATCAATGGTGGAAACGCGGCGCTGAGTAGTACGCCGTGAGCGCAGTGAAATTTATAACGAGACATCGCAGCCATATGAGGACGTAACTTTTACTTCTGCGTGCGTGTGTGCATTGTCCGCACGGTAAAGCTGTTAGATAAACTGTGCCTCTCGCTGCGTTGCGGCGTGAGCACTGGTCCTCGGCAAGAGCAAATGCAGTTAGTGGACATGACCTTCCCAGCGGGTGTCTGTCAATCAAACTGACTGACGTGTGACCTCAGATATGAATTCGTTTATTCTGAGAAGGCCTAGTCCAACTCTTGATGGTGATGATGATGGTGTAACTGTCAAATGTTTGATGCGGTGGACGCTAAGCAGTAGCTTCCTTGCATATAAAACAATTTGGTCATCTTGCTCTATTCGTGCGATGCTGGAGCCGTTGAAGAGCATGTGATAACCTATCTTCTTCCAGCTTTTAGGTAGGTCGTCTGCTCACCTCCTTGGTGTGGTTAGAAGAGAACACCGCCTTATCTTTGTCTTCATTTTGTTTTGTACTAATTAGAAAGGTCTTAGTGAACATCAAACTTAACATTATTATCTTGATTGATAAAGTTTCATGTATAACGGCAATAATTTATTCGGGTGCAATTGAAAAGGTAATGGCTAATATGAATATATTTACCTTACCCTAAACAGCATGATCCCAATTATTCTTATTATTATTGTCTAATTAGCGCGATTTTACTTAGTCTGTTCGTAATTGGAGTCACACTAATATGAATGAATTAGGTAGGATGACCTTATAGCTGTACATGGCTTCATTGCACTGTCTTACTTGCCACTTAACCTGCCAAATATTCCGTCCAGCCAACTCGCTAATTAGCCGGACGCACGTCGTTGGGTACTAGCAGACAATGAGGACGACAAAGAAGGCGCGCACCGGCCAGTCAGCGCACTAGAATTCACAGGCCGACTATGACAATTAACACGTGGCCTCGAACTTTGCTGCTGTTGCGATCTTGCAAGGCGCTCGGAGGAGCATAGAAGCCACCATGCTTTTTATTTTAAATCAGATCCATTTCAGGTGTTGAAAGCTTCAAATTGAATTCAAAGAGCCCATCTTCAAAAATAAAATATAATCACTACACTTCTTCGGCCATATTTATTGTATGGTTGTCTTTTCACAGTGATTGCCGTACCACAGTGGAACGACAAACAAATGAAAGATGTGGCTCTAGCTTGACAACACCGCCCAACTTTATCGACCGTCCTTGACGTAATGGCGGGTTTCATCGTAACCAATGGAACTCCGCACGCTGAGTAGTTGATTTGACTGTTGAGTTCTGTTGTGTCGTTCAAATGGGTGTGTTGCAGAGAGCTTGTAAAGATAGCGAGTTTCGCCAAGCTCGGGTAACCTTGCGTCAAATTCAAGGAAACAGAAACGCCCCTTTTTCAATGCCTCAAGTCCGCCTCGATGGAACAAAGAGTATAGTGCTGAGGTTGCTAACACGAAGATTACTGTTCGACCCCGGCCGGAGCAGTCATATTTCGATAAAGGTGAAGTGGTAGATGCCCATATACTTTGCAATGTCAAGGCGCCTTAAATAGTACCAGATGGAAGGCTGCGCTATCTCTCATAAACATATCGTGGTTTTTGGGAGGTAAAACTCCGCACATATTATTATTATTATTATTATTATTATTATTATTATTATTATTATTATTATTATTATTATTATTATTATTATTATTATTATTATTATTATTATTATTATTATCATTATTATTGCAGTGTCTCAAAATTGTCTTATTAGACTTTCAAAGCTTCATACATAATAAAGAGGTTCAGTTCAAGCATACAAAATTTTACTCAGAGACATGGAATATATTTATTTTTCGTACAACTACGAGTTCTTCAGAGAAGCCATTGCCGGCCAACGTGGGAGTGGCTTGCTGCGTGCTGAGCCGTGCACTTTAGGAATGTCAATAAAGTTTTGTGTCGGTTCATCCTCCGTCCGTCCGTCCGTCCGTCCATCCTTCCATCCATCCATCCATCCATCCATCCATCCATCCATCCATCCATCCATCCATCCATCCATCCATCCATCTATCCATCCATCCATCCATCCATCCATCTATCTATCTATCTATCTATCTATCTATCTATCTATCTATCTATCTATCTATCTATCTATCTATCTATCTATCTATCTATCTATCTATCTATCTATCTATCTATCTATATATCTATCTATCTATCTACCTATCTATCTATCTATCCATGTTCCCACAAGCATTTCCGCGTATAAATCTTGCACGCAATTTCTTTTAGGCCACACAATGACACTGTACATCTTCACACAACAAAATTTGTGTTCGAAATCCCCTGTTGGGAACCTCAGAGGGATGAAAATATTCGAAAAAAAACTTATGCACGAACGTAAGCAAGAATAAAGTACAAGAAAGCTGATGACATAAAATAGCCGATATTCAGGACGGCTTTTTTGATGAGCTCGAGAAAGCATTTTGCTGTCCAATTCATCATGATATAAACAACCCAGTTGCTCAGCCACACTTTTTAAAAGAAAAAATGAATTTACCTTGTATATTTGCGGAAAAATTGTGCTCTCGTTCAATTTTTTTTATGTATTCCTGACTGCTGAATTCTTGCACACATTTTGACGATTGTTGGACTGTCGGCCCATATGGAGTTACGAGCGCTAAAATACGCGCACTGTTTGGAGTTCTCAGAAAGTTTGAAAACCAGTTTCCTACACAAGATGTGTTTAGCATGTTTTTTTAGCTATACCAAATAAGTTAAGCTGCCCGACTTCCGTCGTTTCGGTATAAAGCTTCGAAATCGCTTTCTAATTGCCTCTCCAGTGATATGTGAGTCACTCTGAGGCATTCACGTGTGTTGTCGCAATGAAAATACCATTTAACCATGAAACAATTACTTATCTTCGGCAAGTTTTGAGGGTCTGTGTTGTAGAGACCTAGTGGGAAGAAAGAAAATGTTTGAACAAAGGTAACCTTTTCACGTACTTGGCTACACACAGACACACACAAATACACAACACAAACACAGACACACAAACACACACAAAAACTTCACAGTCTTTTTGTAGTTTTTTGCCAGGCAAGCTGCGCAGTAACCTCCAGTGCTGTCATACATCACTAACAGAAATCAATCTTTCCGGCATTATTTTGGCGCAAATGGCAATCTCCGTTATCCACCGATAATAAACTTGCGTGATAGATTGCTTCAATGTAGACGATTGCTTCTTTTCTTAAAGTGGCAATGACACGCTCATTTCATTTGTCACTTTTTGCACCAAACGAGAGGCCAAGCCTTTGAAGGCCTAGAAAGGTACTGCTGAGCGTGAGTGAGCCCTGAAAACATAATTACACCATGTTCTCATATTCTAGTTTTGATTCCTACAGTACTTTAAAGTGGCGAGGGCTTCTTATCACGTGCTCGCGCAAGAAATCATGTCGTTTTTACGCCTGTGGTAACAATGGAACTGCTTTGATTTACCTAAACATATTTATTGCGTGAGAAAGACGCCTGCTACACGTTTTCTCTGTACGTCTGGCGAGCTGAAGAAGCGAGCTCACAAATGCACTGTAGCCACGGAAATAGCAATACGAGAAGATCCTTGTTTCGATTAACATACGTGTGTAGCTTCGTGCGTTTACTGTACACTCGTGCATACCTGCAACGCGACCACAAAATTTTGACGCCAGGTGGTTTAGCTGGCCTTCAAACGTTCACCTGATATTGTGGTTAAACAGTGTTGTGAATCCAAAAGAGCGCAGTGATGACACCTCTCCACAGCGTATCGTTCGAAGTGATGTCACGCCTGCCCCTCTTGCGCCTCTGTGGCTCAAAATCATGGAGACGCCTTCGAAGACATGGAGTAGCAGGGATTTCGTTCTAAAACAGAATTTTTATAATTTCGCTGACCTGTATTGAAACAGAAATTTTTATTGCTTATTTGAAACGCCCCTTAACGCGATGGATTTGTTCTTGTCAAGAAGTCAGGGAACGACCACTGGCATTTGCAAGCCAGCAGCACAAGTGTTTTAGTTATATGGCCACCGACCTATCACGCAAGGTTATTTTCTGCAATGTTAGGAAAACCACTAATACGATACAATTCGTTGTAGGACATCGTGGTAACGGTGACTGCTGAAAACAGATGCCCATTGTTGCATATGCTAGCTGCGATGCACATCAACTATAGTGCCACTACGGAAGTTTACTGAATATAGTTACTAGTTTTCGTAAATTGAGCTAGTCCATCCGCACGCATATGAATCTCCTGTGTGTCTCTGCATGCTTGATATTCATCTGAACTAGCTTTTTTGCGTTGATTGCAACGTACGTTTATTATTATAGAGCGCAAACTGCTTGCTCCAATAAATTCTAATGAGATAAAGAAGTGCTGTTCAGCAAGCATAAGCTGTACGTATAAATAGAAAGCAAATGTTCACTGCTAATTTCAACGAGTCGTTGTATAAACTCCTGTTTATAAACGCTCCAAATGAAAAATGCGCGATTATAGGACAAGATGGACAAGACTGTATTACAGGAATGAGTAGTCCCTTTATATGTCACCACTACGAAAGAGCCCGAGTTCTTCAATTCAAAAGAAGTAGTCATGCAATTATACCTGAACATTAAAAGTTAATTAGGTGTGGTAACAGTGAATTTTAAAAGATATGTGTGTCAATTGCAGTTATAATACTTTTTGGACTTTTACGTCTCAAACCGATAGGTGAATATAGGAGACGCCGTATCGGAGGGCTCCGGAAAGTTTGACCATCTATGTTCTTAAATGTACATTGATGTCGCGCAGTACATGCGCCCCTACCATTTTGCCTTAATCTAACTGCGACCATCGTTTCGGGTCAGTAGTCGAGCATCCTAGCTCCTTATCCGCAGAGTTTGACGTGAACTGCAGGTCGAACAGTTGCGGCAGTATATGATGCCATGAGTGCAAATCTACGAGAAGACTACTAAAGCAATCGAGGAGCTCACTTTTTAAGTACGTGTATGTCGGTCTACGTAAGTAGATGTGTGTGTGTCTGTGGTTTCGTGCATGTATGTTTGTGTGTGTGAGTACATTCTTCTTTTTCTAGCCAGTTCTTTCTTAGTTATATCGCACACAAATTTCCTCCCAAAACTTTCAGGGTTATATTGTGTAGATCAAATGCATATGTATTTATGTCCTGGTGCCAAATACAATGCTGGTAATAGGTCCTCATTCAGTTTCATCAGCATGATGGATAACGGTCATATCAAAATAAAGGCGTAGAACCCTGAGTTTTAACTTTGCATCCTATAGCACTCCGCAGCGTAAGGGACGGGGAGCATACAAAATGAGAGAGAGGGAAACCACTGTTGATAGTTTTCAGCTAGGAAAACCCTGACCTTGGTGCATATTTAGCGCCGCTAGCCTCACCAGTGCATTTTTCATCAACTATGATAGAACGAAAAAGAATAAGGCACCTTCTCTGTATTTACGCAAAAAGCCTGAAAGAACGTGGAAGCTGGGCAGCCTTTTTTTTTTTGCTTCTCTTCATCTTTTTATTTATTTCTTTCTGATGTTTACTATGTTTTTTTCACTCTCTATCTATTTATTACTTGATCGCTTTCTAAATTTTTATGCGTGGTTCTTGTTATGTAGTTTTTATGTCCATAGTAATAAAGTCCGTACATGATATCATCATAGCACTCGAAGGACCAGAGGAAGGGGAAGTTTTTTGGATCGGGAAAACGCTTTTCAGTGGTTCGTTATTCTCAAATATTACAACATTATCCCTCATAATTGATGATACTGGGATAACATTGATCACTAGTCTAAGCAAGTATGAACACAACTTATTTCCTTGGCGTAAAATTTTCTGTTGAATATGTGCAGACAAAGTTACTTTTACAAAAAAACTCGGTCGTGTTCTAAAATATGGGCTGTGTTACAATTCTTAGGCAGCACATAGACAGTCTACGCAGACTGCTTGGAAGACAGCACCGAGCCCATGCTGTCCGAGAATTAGAACACTTCTGGACGGCTTTTACGCGACGATGCGCCACCTCGCATCAAAAAAAAAAGCTAAAATAAACAAACTTTACAGTTGTATTTGCTGGCTCATTTCGTGTTGAAATCAAAAACAAATAAACGTTACGCACATTGAGCGTCTGAAAAAGCGTCTGCTTGTGTGCAGGCGATGATTCCGGCGAGATTCGATCTATCTGAGCGATTCATTGAACCGCCGTCTTCTTTAGACAGCAAAGTACCCTGCAACGTATTTGTCTACGACGCGGTCTTCCCGGAGCTGTCTGTTTTGCCGGCTACGTGAAAATTAGGACGGAACTTAAGATGGCCGCTGTCCATTTAGCTGTCTATTTAGCCGTCTATAGTGAATATTGGAACACACCCAAGTTAGGTAGATCCTAAATTTTTTGCTCACACTCACTCTGATAGACTGGATAGGAATCGGGTAGTTTAACAAAAAAAAAGAATATAAATTTAAATACTAGCGGAAAAAACAACACAAATATTGATTATTCGTAAAATATTCTGGAGAAGAAGATTGAATCATTTATATTTACTGAAATAGCAATGAATGATTGATATAACAAAGACTGTTCCTGTAGCCTCCATTAGTTAACTGAGAACGTTTTGGTATTAAGGATATTGGGTGAATCTTTTTCACTGTTCGAGAAAACCTTGCATGGCCTCACACAACTTTCCGTCGCCGTGCCCAAGGGCATGTGCATCTAGGGACAGTAAATTTGATGTTGTCAAAGCTAATCTAGGGATTTGTAACGGCATTTCTAGCGGTATATTTTTCAATGTTGAAAACTTTCGACAAGCGACCAAGAAACATTCAACAGTTTCCTCTTCTCCACAAAAACAACAAAGCCGGAAAGAGTCAAGCCTGCTGTGAATAAATTAAACTTAAGTGGGGGAAGACGACAGTGTAGTCTAGTGAATAAAGCTTCCAGATCTCTGTTACGACATGAGGAAAGTTGCCAGGATATCATTAGTGCTTGAAATCTATGGAATTTTCTGAAGATGGTGTATAGAATTATTGAATAATTATTAAATGCATGGAGCTGGTTTGGCTCCTCCTTGTATTTGTTCATTCTGTAGCAAGGACGCACCAATCGAGCATTATTTATTGTTAGTAAACCGCTTTAAACTACTGAGGAGAAAGATTATAAAAGCGGAGTTTATTCGAAATAGATTGCACTTTATTATTTCAGATATTCTATCTTTGTGGGCATCCGCATTATATCATTGTCACTGATTTCTTTGTTTCTCGAAAGAAAGCTTGTTTAATTCTATCAGGTTGGTTTTGATCTCGAGTATTTATATTAGGATCAATAATTTATCATATATATTTTATATCTCATTAGTCATAATATTCCTGTGTGATCACTGTTACTTATAAACTATTTGTTTTTTGGTCAATGCACTAGGGTGGGTGCGAGCCATACATATAATCCTTGTATGCTACAGCTTGCTATGCTATATATGGTTTCGTTCCTGTATGACAAGCGAAGACGACAGCATGCGACAGCCTGGTCCCCTGAGATGCTTCGCACTTAGAACGCAGTCGGACTAGTGGTGCAACACTAGCTTTGCTGTTGCTCTTAGCGTTGCGTAGCAAGTGCAAGCTGACGCGTTTTCGATCACAGCGTGCCTTCCGCCAGGCAATCGCGCTGAATGCTCGGAGCAGAATTGCATGGCAAAAACGTTGCCTATGCATGCACACACTCGCATAAAAAAAAGTCACACGTCAGCAAACTCAACAGTGGCATAGGCGAAAGCTCTCTCAGCAATCTTGCTAATTGGCTCCAGAGGCCGAAGTTGCAGCGTCATGCATTAGCACGCAATTCTTACGTTAGGCTGAAACTGAATCGGGGAAACGTTTAGCGGGCAGAACTCAGTACTTGTTAGGAACCGCAGCTTTGCGAAAGAAGAGGGTCCTAATGACTGCCCCAATTCAAACATGATGTTTGGGGTTTTGAAAAAGCAAAATTTCCAGTTCGATGAAATGTGAGATGTGAATGTTTTGAAGTGATATTGCAAGTAAACCGTCAGTTTTTCGCGCTGCTTCCTAAAAATAAAAATGAAACGCGTCTATGCAGAGGTTTTAGTTTTAGCTCCTTTTGTCATGTCATTGAAGTATTGTTCTCATCACACTTGTGCAGCGAACGGTACATGGTGTTTACAATTCCCTGAAAGTGAAGTGCAGTGGAGTGTATCCCACTTATTTACTAAAGAAACGTTTTTTTGTGAGCAGCATCTGTTCATATGTACCGAAGGTGACGCCGCCTGGCACTACGAGTTCATTGCACAAATGAAGATGATCATTGGCCGGAACCGCATTTCAATTATACTTTTCATGTGCTATAGGTAGTTCTGTTGTCCCAATAACTTCTCACAAGCTGCACGTGGACACGATCATGAAAGGCTACAGCGCGCTTAGAAGCAGACTAATGAATAACTGAGAAGAAAGGCGCCCAACAACAGCTGCCATTTTATTTCTCGTATATGGTAAACCTACGAGGGTCTAACAAGCCAATGACAGTGGTCTTAGGCAAAGCACCTAAAAATAGTTATGATAACATTATTTTAATTTTGCAAAATTCCTGCACCTTCATAATGTTCAAAAACTCTTAGGTTCAATTTTTAAAGTGTCCCGCAAGAAGCACACACAATATTTTCTTTCCGGAAATCAACGTCATACACTTCTACTAATTCACAAGTCAGCTTATACTTTTCTTTTCTGAAGACTCAGCTACTTGTTGTGCTTGTGAACCACTTTTCGAGTGGTGCTCTGTGATCAGATGAGAAAAGCACAGAATGGCCCATGAAGCTGGCCCACTCTAAGACACCATGTCATTCTTGTCTATTACTGTAAAAAACATGATGAAGTACTTGTCGTTCTCTCGCCAACAAAAAATAGAGAGCAGTGTTGAACGCAAAACTATATTATTCCGTATATTTCTTTTTTTATTGACTGTAACAGCTGCCAACTTTCCAGCGATGTCCGAGGAGGTCATGCAAGGTCAAAGTGGCTCGCAGCCTGCGGTCTGCTCTCTGTGTGTGCTCTGCTTTCTAAGGAGCAAGGCATCACCGTTCTGCCGCTCTGCATGGCTCTCAGAATACGAACATTAGTGCTTGATTATACGCACCGGGAGCACCAAGCACAGCGTCTTAATAGTCACTGCCGACAATGGTAAGTAGTTGCTCTAACTTAGGTTCCTTAAAATAAAAATTTCCAAGATGGCATTCTGCCAGCATGGAAAATAGAATATGGCAGTGTGATAACCTGCTGTAGCAAATACACTACTTCAAATATACCACACTCAGTTGCGGTTTTCAAAGCTTAACATCACTCAGCGGAATTCTTCAACTAGATGTGTGTAAACATGTTAGTCGCACTGCGTGACCCAAATCTTCGTTTGCAATATTGTTGCTGTTGCAAAGTAGACACCATAAACAAGGTCTGTCACCTTAAAGAAAGAGAGGCTCTCCACAAATACACGTAGCATAACCGTCACGCAGCCACTCTAAGTTCTTCATTATAAAAACCTGTCCATGTGACACAAGTTGAGGGAACAAAAGTATTCAAGAAATTTAAATTTCTACACATAACGTGACATAACATGGCGTAACATGACGTGGCATAATTTGTTTGAAACTTCTTGGCAAACTCGTGCTAGAATCAAGCACTCGCAGCTGGATTCTAGTGCGGAGGAAATGCTTTGGAAGCTGCCGTCACGGAAATACTACGGCACGTTGATTGTGGATGGGTTTTCTATAACTAACTTAGTTGAACGGCGTTTCAGACAGCCAGCTCAAGGTGAGACATTGCGAGACAACTGAAAGATGTCTTTTCAACCTGGTGCTTACTGAAGCACCGCTTGTTTCGGCATTGTCGAAAAGCTTGAAAAAAAAAACCTTTAAAAGCCATTCTCGCATCGTAGAATATATGATCCCACTTAGCATAAGACAACCCACAGTACTCTCGCAGAAGTATTTCATAATCGGCCATTTGAACTGTTCTTGCTCAGTAGTGGTATACGAGTGCAACCGAGTATTTTTATAAAAGTACTTCACGTATGCCCTTATAATTTACAAACAGACCTTCGTACAGCTGATGAAACGAAGTTTCTCTAACTTTCAGGCCAATATTCTGTTACTTCATACGAGACACTGTCCACCGATGCATCACGGATCGAGAGCTTGTCGCCCTCATGGCATTGGTAAGTTCATCATTGCTTCCCATGTACCTTCGTTCAATCGCGCAGTGAAAGAAGTGATATGAGTGACAAGGAAAACCTTTTATAGAACACCCAGCGATAGGCGGCATGACACCTGTAGTTCGTAGTGACGCTCCTAGCGCACAAAAAAAAAGCCAAATTGATTTTGTACGCATCATTCATACCAGTGGGTAACAATATTCTCAAACTTGCTTTTTTTCCTTGAACTTCTAAACTAGAAATGTGTTACGTATTTTTACAAGTCCCAGACCCATCAAACACCTGAAAGTAGCGTGCAAGTGCATCGAGGTGGGTTTAAAACATACGCACGTACGTTTTGGCTGCGTCTTGTTTATGTGCAAGGACCTGTGTGCTTATATTGTAATATATGTCTTAAGCAAATTTCTCTTTAGTAGCTGGCCAAGTATGTGCGCAAGCACGGGTTTACGCACTAAAGAAATATAGAACCAGCATCCCCACAACTGCTGCTTATAGGGCTGCAACATCTGCGCCTACTTCTTCAGAAGGATAAAACAGATATAAGGGAAACGTAGAGAGGAGAAAAGATAGAGAGATGACAAAAGAAAACTCTGCCGATAAAACAGACCGGAGAAAAAAAATAAGTAGCAACTAAAAAACTGTCTATAAAGCTGAGTCGGCGTTCGATTTTTGTATGCAAGCTGGCAGAGCTTGATGGACGTGGTCAAGCCGAGCAGAGCGTCTTCCCGGAAACAGGGAGTTTTCCGGCGTAGAAGTTAAATTCCGCAGTATCATCTAATTCCGCAGTATCATCTGGTGTACCGCAAGGGTCCGTTTTAGGGCCACTCCTTTTCTTAATTTACATTAATGATCTTCCTTCTTGTGTTTCTTCTTCTACTGTCCGACTCTTTGCAGACGACTGCGTCCTCTACCAGAAAATAACCAGTCATGTCGATCACCTTAACCTTCAACGCGACCTAGATAGCATATTCGCATGGTGTAACACATGGTTCATGACACTTAACATATCTAAATGCAAGAGCATGCAAGTTTCACGTCGCTCTACCACCCACTGTCCGCGTACTTATTCCCTCAATAACATTCCATTACCATCTGTTGACAATTACAAATACCTTGGTGTTCACATATCTTCTAATCTTTCTTGGAATAAACACACAGAATATGTGATTAACAACGCTAACCGCATGCTTGGTTATCTGCGCCGTAACTTTTCCTCTGCGCCATCGTCACTCAAGTTAACACTGTATAAAACATTGGTCAGACCAAAATTAGAGTACGCATGCGCCATATGGGACCCAACTCATGCCATTCTCATTCAATCTCTCGAAACCACTCAGAATCGCGCAGCACGTTTCATTTTATCGAATTATTCACGTCATTCCAGTGTCACATCCATGAAGAGCACCCTAAACTTGCCTGATCTTTCATTGCGCCGCACATTGTCTCGCCTTAACCTTTTTCACAAAATCTATCATTATAACAGCCATTTGAAGGACGCCCTGTTTCATCCACCTCGCTTCATATCACCAAGGATGGATCATCGCTTTAAGGTGGGCCTACCATCCTGTCGCACCAGACTATATAATGATTCATTCGTGCCAAGGACAAGCGCCGCCTGGAACCACCTTCCCGCCTCCATCGCCTGTATAACGGACCAAAAAGACTTCAAGCTCGCCATACATGATGCCCTGTAGAATTTTTCTTTTTTTCCTGTTTTCTGTTTTTTTTTTTTAACTTTTTAACTGCACTTACGATTGTTCAAACCACTCCTTTCTGTAGTGCCTTCGGGCCTTGAAAGTACCTTTAATAAATAAATAAATAAATAAATAAATACAAATCCCTAGTTGAGGTTGGGCCGCCTCATATCGAATGCAGAGCTCTTAAAAAATGTCCGGAGACACATGTACTTAAATAAAAGCCTACTCGTACATCAGTATTCTATTGAGAAAACTAGTACAATTATTTAGTTCGCTTTGCAAATGCAATGTGGCAGGCTGACGTAAGAAATTTACGCACTAGGTTTCTTTTTCGCTCCTCTGTGCACAGTTTCAATCACAATGTTCGCAATGTTTCAATCACAAGCGACGCGCAGATGAATGGCACTCTCACGATAACGGCTTCCTGAAGCTTCAGGGACAGACAAGGATTATAGGAAACTTATAGGGATGCTAGTCAGACAGTGTAAGATTGTGATAAGGGCACGCTTTTAAGACACAGCGAAGTAACAACTGATTGATTGATGTATATGTGGGGTCTAACGTCTCAAAACCACCATATTATTAGAAGAGATGCCGTAATGGAAGGGCTCTAGGAATTTAGACCACCTAGCGTTCATTAAAGTGCTCCCAAATCTGAACACAAGGGCCTACAAGATTTCCGCCTCCATCAGAAATGCAGCCACCGCAGCCGGGATTAGAACCCACGACCTGTGGGAAGTAACAACTCAGCCTCCTATTCTTGTTCATCTGTACTTGTCATCTGTATCTGTATTTGTAATCTGCATCTGTATTAGTGCGTGAGCAGCATGGGGCAAGTTTCTATCTGCTTGCCCATTCGCGTGACATTCGAGTTTGTTGTTATCGCGTTCATTGCTTCGCCCTTGCGACAAAGCTGTGACCCTTTTTTTTTCGTATGTATGCATGATATTGCTTGCGTTACACCAAGTCACGAAGCATTGGAGAGTTTGGGCTCGTAAAGCATTCCACACCTAATAATATCATCAATGCGCTGGAAGGGCAAAAGGAAGAAGAGATCCCCTTAGCGCTATAGCGCTTGTTGTGTATGCTGCAGGGGGCTATGCTATACAGCGCCTTGCCTATACGTTACGCGAAGAGAACACGACAGCATACAACGGTCCAGGTCCGTAATGTGCACCGCACTTAAAATGGGCAGACAAAGGTGTTGTACTCGTTCACTGTGCATGATTCGATCCTGCTGTTGATGGTGATGTCTCGCCAGCGTGTCAACATACGATGGCTTTTATCAGAAGCTCGGGTACTGAATATAAATGCAGTGCGCGAAGGGTTTGTCAATTGTGAAAACTTGGTCAGATAGAAATGCCCTTGTCTGAGCTTGTTGGTCGCACATAGCGAGGATATTCTAGTCAACAAATGGACGCAAACAGAGAGATGATGTACTACTGGAGAAGCAACTTAGACGAAGTACGACCAATTTTGCTCTGTCACGTTGGTTTACGGTAGAAATTATGGATAGTGTAGTGCTGGAATGGTTTGAAAAGAAAAAGTAAAACAAAAAACATCATAGATCCATGAAGCTAATGACTATGAATAGGCGAAACAGTAGGATCATTCGGTGCGACCGCAAATCACCCATGCCATTGACCGCTCACGCTTGTAAATGACTCACAGAATGGTGTATACTAAGGTTCGTTGGCTATATATGCTATGTTGTGTCGAGTTCTGAATTCATTTTGCCTTCACAATGACCACTTTGTGGTATCGTATCTAGCCTCAAATTGGCTAATACGTAATTTGTGCACGTTCTTTTTGTCGTCGTTGGTTTGTTCCGGTGATATCATATGCATTGTAGAGAATATCGGGATGTCATACACGGCACAAGCCAGTCGTTATCCATGATTAATATTGTCATATTCTTCATTGTCACCAGCGTCATTCCCACGGTGACAGCGCACGCCAACACCGCCAATGGAGAAGCCTCAATCTTAAGGACATATTTGCAGGTTTGTTTAGCGCGTGAACATAGGAAAGAAGAAACAGGGTAGACAGAAAGAGCACTGGCCGCCAAAAATAACCAAAGATTTCTGGACAACTGCTAAAAATGATCGAGGAAGGCAATATTGAACCATCAAGATTAAACAAGTCATAAGCAGTGGCGTGGCATGTTTCAGCTTCGCTGGTTTGCTATCTCTAGCAAGTGCATCATCAATCAGTTTTGTTCGTTGTACACTCTATCCCTGTGAATAAGGCTTGTAGTATAAAGGTAGAAGTCATTGATTGTGTGAAACCGGCCTCGTGGCTATATCAAGGCAATCGTTGCCGAGACCCATTTTAAACGACTTTTACACTTCTGAGTTAACGGAGACATGTAAAAACAGTGGAAACCATCTGATTATTCTGACACGGCTTCTCGGTGTCATCATGATGTGTCACGTAGTTATGGTTCATCATAAACGAGTGCGCACTCCAAATGTTCTGTAAATTCCGCTACTCGTCACTTATTCAATAAAAGACAGCGGTCACCCCGCCAAATAGCCGATGACGTTACGGGAGCGAAAAGACCCTGGCCTAGATGACTCTTCTTAGGCGAGGGCCTCATTATAAAAATCTCTCTCGAAACACGGGATGCTTTGCCCTTCCACAGGTTTCACGTTAGTGGAGAAGAAATGCCCTACTCTACATCCTGTTTGTCGCAATATTTTAATTTTTTTGTCTTGCCTAGTGCCAAGCAACAACGCTCTCCACTTTTTTTTTTGCTTTAAATATTATGTCCTGTATCGAAGTACAGATGGAAGAACTTCCGTGGCAATACGAGTACCAGTTTCTTTTGCCATGGGTGGCCTACACGTTCTTATAAGCAACGAATGCCAGTCGATAGGCGACGCGGTTCGCTACAAGGGGCAAATTAGTGTGCCTCGTTTCACATCGATCGGGCTGCCGCGCTTCGGAGGGAGTCATTGAACAAAGCAAAGTCGTGACAATTGTTTTTTTCCTCTTTTTGTTACGAATTGTGTCGCTTTTACAGTTCTTTATCCTTTCTAGCTCTCGCTTCAACGTGGGCTTCGTACCTGGGTGTGATGTGTAATTACTTTCGCAAGAAGAGAGATTGCTTGATAATATAATAATAATCGGAGTGAAGCAGTCATCCCGTTCCCGACACTCATTCTCGCTCTATTTCGCTGTTTGCTGGCGGGCTGTTGCTAGCGCATCGTGTTTTGTGAGAGTTGTATTGTAAGCATCCCGTCACGAAACAGTTGAAGGAGGGAACGAGAGCACGAGAGGGAGCCGCACAGAATCGGTCGAGGCTCTTTTCACGTTTCAGACGTGAGAACAGCCACAGAACGCGCACTGTTTCGTATACTGCTGTCGATGGAATTAGTAAAAAATGGCCTTTCTATTAGTTTCTTGGACTTAAACGTGAGCATTTTGGCCCGGAAAATGCAAATATCCTGTTTTATACCTAGTATACCCCTATCCTGTACTGAGAATTTGAGAGTCACCACCAAATGACTCGTCAACAGCGACGCCAACCGACAACTAGCCTGAACGTTCGACTGAATCGCAGTAGAAATGAAAAGAGCATTAAATACGATGACATAATCGAGCATTCTTTTCGCGTTGCTACAATAATTCATATATTTTGAAACCACGCTGAAAACTTCCAGAAACCGCTTTGTTGTGCTAGCGAAAGAGCCTTGAAGGAGGATTATGGAATATGGAGTCAATCAATTACCTGAACGTGGTCGCGCAGTCTGATGCTGTCATAAGTACCAGTCCTCAAAATTATGTATTATGCATATTACTATCCAGCACCTCTCTATTCGGTGCTTTACGACGTAAGAGGAGTAGCACGGTGAAAAACGGCACTGCCATTGCGGCCACCACTGGACCAAATCAAGCCGGGGTGCTCACGCGCGGAGTGCACGCATGCGCAGTAAACCACCGTGCTTGAACATGAATCACCCACGCACTCACTGTTTAGAGCATGTGAGCATGCGACTTCATATTGGCTGCAGATATAAAAACTCTGATCAGAAATGTTTCGCGGCGTTTTTTTTTACTTTACCATTCCGTGATCTGATTCACTGATGGGTACAGATTCTCTCGTGCTAAATAGAAGAATAATTCACCACAAATAATAATTGTTGGTTTGTTTGATGCAAACAAAGTGTTGAAGACTTCGCGCTCTTCAATTTCTAGCGTAAAGGTATAATACTTGATGCTTCGAAAGTGGTCTTGAAAAATATTCTTTTTTATTTCTCGGCTTACTGAATGGCTGTTTCCTCCCTTCCGTCCCATTCCTCCTCCTTTTTGGGAAAATATGCTGAAAGAGTACTTCCCCCAGACACAAGCTCTGCCGACTAAACATTCAGTAGCGTAACCTTTTCTTTAACAAGACAGTGAAGGGGTCTACCACTATTTGCAAAGAAAATTAAACGACAACTTCCCAAATGAACCCCGACAGGCGGCGAAGCAGCAGTTCTGCGCACGGACGCGATCGGCGTTTTTGACTCGCGCCTCGTCGATGTTGGTATTCCACTGCCGACGCTTGCGTTCCGCTTCCCTGACTCGTGCCTTGTTGGTGTTGCAAGGGTGACGTCACCATTCGCAAACGCGATCGGTTCTGCTAGCCCTCGACACGCCGGCGACGGCAGGGTGAGGCCAAATCGCTTCGGTGTATGTTTTGGCGGGTGAAGGAGCTTCACTTTTCGGCGTCCTCTCTATCGCAGATAAACGAGCCGAATGAGTGTTCAATCGATGTGCACCCGAACGTTGAGTGGTGGAGAGGGCGAAAAGAGAGAGGTTACATGCGTCGTGTGCGCGGCAGGCGAGGGAGAGAGGGACATCACCGCGAACATCGAGGGAAGGCGTCACTTACTTAGTACCTCCCCATTGCCTCAACTGGAAGCTATTCCATGAGTTTAACAGCATCCTTCTTAACTTTTAACGGTTTCAGGGCAACCCCTTTGAAGTTCTTATCCAGTGCTCGTCCAGAAAGTACTACAAGACCGCCTTCACCGAGGAAAGTGGTTTTGTAGTACTTCATTTTGACTTATTCCACCAAAAAGCAAGAAAAAGCACTGTACAAGAATTTCAGGGGAGTTGCCCCATAATCGTCAAAAGTAAAGAAGGATGCTCTTGAACTCATGAATCAGCTTCACCTTGAGACCCTAGTAGTCGGTGAAAAAGAGCAAAGTTGATGTGCTCTGTCTTTTTCACGCTTAAGACACATAAGTCGGAGCGCCTTATGAGAGCCATTGTTACATAGGAAAGTTCGTGGCATAAGCTGGACGGTAGGTTTCTTCAAGGCTCTTTAAAAGCTCTTGTTCCCGATTATTCGTGTGACATCGACAGTTAAAGTGTGTTCGTTTAGGCTTTGAGGGCTGGAGAGCTAGTAGCGAACACAGCTTTTTATGTTAACATCAAATTGCTGTATTATTCTGTACCCCGTAGAGAACTGTCTTCATTTCTGCCTGAGGCCAATCAATCGCATGGCGAGACCTATTTCCAAGGTGCGTGCGACCTTGCAACTGACAACATCATTGAACTTCTAAAGTTTTATCTGTAGGCAACTTTTATCACCTTCGATGACAAATTGTTTTTACAGAAAATCGGTATATGCATAGCGTCATCCGTTGCTCCGGTGCTTTGCATTATTTTCCTAGGCAATTTCGACAAACGCTTATGACAAAGCCTTCATGATCACCGGGTAGACCGCCTTTTTAGATATGTTGATGATTTTGTTGTTTTTCCTAATATTGGGGTAAGTGACTATGTTTTAGATGTCATTGGTAACATAAATTCACTACTTTAAAAAGACTTTTCACATTTTCGTTTCACGCATGAAGTTCCCCAGGAAAATTTCATTAGGTTTCTAGATTCACAGTCTTGTTTCATCCTCCTGTTCCTGTGTGCTGGAAGTATAGTCCAAAAACTAAAAGGAATTTTTTGGCTTATGATTCCTCCCACTCCAAGCTGGTAAAAAGAGGTATCGCCAATCTTTGTCTGACAAATGCTGTTACTAATAGTTGCACTCATATAATACGAGATAACGTGGCTGAGCAGCAAAATACTTTTGTTGGCAGGCTACCCGAAGTCGTTGATAACATCTGTTGCTGAATATGGGTTTCAGCACCTCAATGTAAAACACAAAAGTGATGTTGTTGTTGGAGAACACAGAATTGATGGAGGTGTTCGAGAACAGATGAATCTTGCTGTTGTGTCGTACGTACATTGCATTTCACACAGATTTAAAAAGGTTGCGGCCAGGATCGATGTCACACTAGTCCGTTCTGCACCCAGCAAACTCGCTGGTCTTTGCAAGTGCAGCTCGGCACGATAATCATGATGTGTGATATGAGCAAATGTCAAAAAAATACTGCGCGTATAACACATGTGTGGTGTATGAAACTCCTTTAGGTTGTGACAAGTTTTACGTTGGACAATTTGGTTGATGTTCGGTTGAGAGAACATGAAAGTCTTCTACTTTTGGCACTGGTGGCAACTTGCCGGTACATTTCCGGCAACTTGGCGGTACAACTTGCCACCTCACCCTGCCGTGGTGCATCTAGTGGCTAAGGTATACGGCTGCTGACTCGCAGGTCGCAGGACCTAATCCCGGCAGCGGCAGCTGCATTTTCGATGGAGGCGAAAATGCTGTAGTCCCATGTGCTCAGATTTGAGTGCACGTTAAACAACCCCAGGTGATCTAAATTTCCAGAGCCCTTCACTACGCTCTCTCTCATAATCGTACGGTGGTTTTGGGACGTTAAACCCTATTAATCAATCAATCAATCGTTGCACGCCTTTGTTTGATAAGGTGACAAGTTTAGGCAAAGCTAAGACGCAGCGTAAGCGGTAGATTGTTGAGGCGTTCATATATGCAAACCTTAACCAGACAAATGTATTAGTGCAGCACAGGTTCATCTCACCAGGAAAGAATGTTTGTTTCAAGCAGAGTGGTGATTTGCTCAGACTAGATTGCTCGTTCTTTTTTGTTTGTTATCAGCGCATGCGTTGTACAACCTTCAGGGGAAAGTGTTGCCCGAATTAAACCTTAGTTGTTTGTGCCACGCCTCTGCTCTCTGTCTCAGTTTTTGTCTGGTTCTGGGACGTTATAAACCCCAATATCAATCAATCTTCGTGTCTGTGACTCTGCTTTTTTCAATTTAGACGTCTTGTGGCTTATTTTATAGTTAATTAAGTATACAGCTTTGCTGTAATTATGTTTATGCTGGAGGCGGCGTACGTTTATTCTACAGAATGCCTGTTAGCGGACACTTGGAATGGTGGCAGCCACCAAGGCTTCCACAAGGATACGCAAAGGCTGATGCGGAGCATTTACATACGCATTTCATCAATACGCACGTTTGATATGAATGGCAGGCGCATATTTCATACACTGAATTGCAATTGGTACACAAGCGTATACAAGAAAAAAAACCTGAACAAGTTCCTGCGGACGTGTATATGCTGAGACATATTAGCACACACCTTGATTGGAGGCCAATACGGTTATGTAGTCACTGAATTACGACTCAATATGCTGACACGACTGATGTATAACTTTTTATTTTGAGTTAATAAACTTCATGACTGGATCGTATGATACGCCGATATTGTGTGGTAGCTATCATTTGCCTAAACTGGCTTGTTCACCAAAAGCCGTAAAATAATGACCGTTATAGTTACGTAGTTGATTACGTTCGTGTCAAAACGACCACCAAATCCAGAACCATGCATACCATTCAGAAGAATTTTTGAAGGCAGCTCCATCTCTCGCCGGTTGCCAGCGTGAAAATTCTCTTTTGTCTGTATGTACAGCCTTCAGTATTTTTTATATTATCGCGCGAGCGTCGACCGCAGGCCGTATCAGCGCCTTACAACGGCGATAATCTGGGAAACCGTTAACAGTATGCGCACGCGCACAAAGCAACGCTAGCGCAAGCGTCGTGTACTCTGCCACGCTGTCCCTTTCAGGACGATGCACGCCCTACCACCATAACTGTATTATTCTCGTTTAATAAAAACGGAATATAAAAAAAAAACTTTGAACGAAACCATGCGCACAATCTAAACTGCAATCTGCCGATTTATGTTCTCCTAATTTTTGGTGTGATTACAGTGGAAGAAGCTGTTCAAAGTTGATGCGCAGAGAAATGAGAGAAAAAATAGCAGAAAGTAATAAACGGCAAAAAAAAACACTATTCTTTTACCGCGCGGTCATTGTCAGTTTTTTCCACCTACAGAATGTGCTAGTAGTGGCAGCAGCGCTTGCGGCTAAAAGCAAACTTGGAAATGAAAAAAAAAACAAGCAAAACGATTGTGACGTTTATATATTCGATTGAGCGCAGGTCAGCCGCCTTTAACAAAGAAAGGGAGTGTTTCATACTGAAAGAAACAGCCTGGTAGACGACGCTTGCGCTAGCACTGCTTCGTGCGTTTGCGTGTACTCGTGTCAGTTTCGCAGATTATCGCCATTGTAGGGCTCTGATACTGCGTGCGGTTGATGATCGCGCAATAATATTAAAAGTTCTAGAGGCTCTACACACTGCTCTGCTATAGTTTTGTCACGAAATTAGCCTGGCGCTTCAACGTGAGGTTACTGTGGAACTGCTGTGTCGTTATCGCTGTGGCGCGGTCAACTATACCTTCCCATTTCAGTACTCTTTTCACAAACGTGTGCGCCAGTGTTATTAGCTACCTTCTATGCACAGCTCATACCGAGGTGCATTCCGTGTTAAGTATAGCACGCCAAAGGAGAATCCTGCGGACAAACGATGAATGGTGCATGATTCTATCGTAACTCCCAATGTTGGCGCGCGTAATTTAGAACGCATCATGATGAGAAAGGAACCCAATTAGTCGAAATTAACTTGTCATTCCCCACTATAGCATGTCTTATAGTTATATGATTGTGTAAGTTTAAAACTTGTGGGGTATCGAACTGGCGAGCGACACGCCACGCTACGCTCTTGGAGTGAACGAACACAGCAGGCACGGTCGGTACAAACCAAACAATAAAATACATTTATTTAACGACTTCGAACGACGATATCGTCCACTGAATCGATACATCAAATGTAATTAACACGTTAGGACATCCTTACACAATAACGCGACAAACACACAACATGAAAAACACACTAACAAACCCAAGGTATCGTCGCCAACGCTTGACTTACCACGAGGGCCCCCGGCGCGCAGGCTCACGGTGCCACGCGCCGAGGACCCACGCTAGAGACAACCGTTCGCGGCAACCGCCACGCGCAGTAGAGCCTCGCTCCATTCTCGCCCGCCAACAAGGCTTGCTTTCCGCCAGGGGTCACCGCCAGCGCTAAACCGTGATGATGATGACGATAATGCTGGTCAACTCGCGCGAACGCAATGCCACCCACCGCCCAGCGGTTGTAACTCGAAATGCGGCTTTTGTGCAAGACAGGTGCGCCACGCAGCGCAAACAACCTTACATGGGAGTGTCGGCACCCACACGTCCCCCCAACCTTAATTCAAACATATTCCGAAAAAACAAAGGGAACAGCTATATACAAGCTCAAAAATTACAACCCATGTCCCTACATAATGTCCGTGCACCACGACACCCCCGCTGGTCGACACTGCTGCATTGTCCGGCTCGACTTCACCTCAGTACCGGTCCCGCATCAGCGAGGATGCCGTCGGCACGAAAATCCGTCACTAGGGAGTTTTAGTGCTGGGTACGCATTCTCTTGGGGCGATGCGGGCTTGGGAGCGCGCGGCGTGTCGTGCCCAACCCATACCCAACCGGAATGCCTTTTAGTTGGCGCCACGGTGGCACGCACGCAAACGCAAGCCGCACGAAGCTCACACGCGCTCGCAGCACCATAGCGTCTTGTCGCGTAAGTATTATTTAAGTATTTTTATCAATTAAAATGGTAAATTAAACATATATAGTGATTAGGACATTTTTTTTATTGTGTACACTAATCTGGTATACGCAAAAAAAAAGTGAAAAATACAAGGTTACTGTAACGATGGTGTCGACATCCTGTGACACTTTGTGCAACCACAGTCATGAACACGTTAGCTTATACGTAATGTTTTAGAGGTAAAAATGAATAAAAAGGTTACTCATTTGTAATATTGTCGCTGCGCAGTTTTTGCACCAGATATACAGTGCACAATCTTTCTGCAATAACAAAGTTGTGGTTGTATGTTTCACTAAGGCCACGCTAGATGGCGCCACCTATTCAGCTGGTCGGGGGCTGGCATATGTTTTTAAGTTTTCATGTTCCAGGCCATTCTACATAGCTTTAGAAATCTGGATGAAGCCGTGTGACCGCTATACGTGCTCGCATTTTAGCTTATTTTCACTCGATGGCTAGAGTATCCGCAGTGCGGATACAGTGAGTTCTTGCGAAGGTAGACCTTACAAGGCGGCCGATGCATGCTGTCCGAGATTTGGCGCCTCTGTGTCATGCTATTTGTATAGTGGCTAGCCACTATAATATTTGCGCTTAAAACTTAAAACTCAAAGTGGTGGTTCTGGCCAGCCTCGGCTTTGATCGCCGTGAAGGTAACATGATGCGCCAGTATGTGCGCCGCGGCAGCTTATCTCCGCTAGGAGGCCAGTTGTGGCAGCGTTGTTTATGGCCGCGCGGACGCATGGCCCCATCGCCCCAGTCATCTTGTGATGCATCTGTTCGGGATTTCGTGCATGCGCAATACCACCACCCTACCGTCCTGGGTACGCAAGCCACTTGGGTACCCAGCACTAAAACTCCCTACTAGCGCCGACAGGCCTGCCGCCCTTTCGCAAAAACTGCCAAGGTGGATACTGAAAAACACGGTGAGAATGGTGGAATTAATAGCGGGTATGGTGGAAATTCTGATGGATATGGTGGGACGTAGTGGAAATTATGTTGGGTATGCCGGGACAAACTGGGTGGTATGGTGTACAGAAAATGGGTAAAATGGAAACGATGGTGGAAAGCAGAGGCTAGATAGTGCGCAATCATGGGACGCTCTGCCCACCATTGCGATAATGCTGGGAAGCACTAAGCAGATGGTAGGTGGTGCTTATTATGATGGGCCACGTGGTGGACGAAGCTGAGAAGCTCTTACTACCATTGCAATAATGCTGAGAAGCACAAAGCAGATGATGGGTGCTGCTTGTTATGATGGGCCACATGGTGTACCAAGCTGAGAAGCTCTGACCACCATTGTGATTATGCTGGGAAGCAGTAAGCAGATGACGGGCCTCTAATGGTGGGCAATTTATATAGTGTACCAAGCTGGGATCTGTACAATACATGTTCTTCTACTATGATTTCCACCAAAGATTAGGCCTGCCAATCGAGCCCGTACAATTGTGTTGCCCGTGCTTCTGGATTTCAGAATACACAATTTCGACGATTAAGACAGACAATACAGCACATCCATGGCATCATGGAATTAACCTCAATAAAACATTTTCTATTGTGTACGGTGACCGCGCAAGAAGCAACAAACGTCCATGCGATGCGATTCCAGCACTCCAAGAGAACGTACGCCTCCCCTCACTGACAGCCACCGGTCGCACTCACCAGCACTTCTCTAGCTTGTATGCCAGAACACAGACTTGGAAATTTGTATGCTTAGGGAACCACTATGATAGCGTAATGTTTCAGCACACTGCATTCGTTTTGGCCAAGCCGTTATGTAGCTGTTGCTATAGCAAAAGAGCTACAGCAGTGCGCTGGCACGACTGCCCTCTACGTTACGCGAAAAGCATCCCACTACTCAATCAATTAGGTCGGCGTCTCTATGGAATGAGCCTAGAGGCGTCATAAAGGGTGAGCAGATGCCAGCCTTTGGAACGAGCGCGAAACGAATATTAAACTTGGCAGACCACGCCGGTAAACTGTAGCTGCTCCCCAGTCCACTTGGTTTTTTTTTCTTGCAGTTGAGAATTGGCAACAATACTTGATTAAGAAAAAGAAAGGGTCCAAAATTTAGCTCTGTGCTTTATATATTCCGCTTACTCCCGACAACATAGTGTAACTAATCTACGTAATAGGGCAAGCCTACAAATACTAGAACAGCGCAGGATAATATCCAGATTAAAATTCGTCTACCAACTTGATCACGGGGACTTTAAATTATCACGGGAACGATACCTTCAGCAGCCTTCTAAACTTTCAGCTAGGACAAATCACAACAAAACGTTTAGGCAGCCACCCAGCCACATTAATGCCCACAAGTTCGCTCTCTTTCCTCGCGCAATTTTTCATTGGAACGCATTACCTGCGGAAGTAGTGAATGCTGCCTCGATGGCTTCATTCACGCAACAGATAGAAAAGATTAATTTCACCATATAAGTGATGTATGCTGAAAATAGTGTCATTTGAGTGCAATTCATCCGGCTACAAATGTTGAAAATATTTTTAGTTGCGCGCAGTTCTGTTGAACAGCGAGAAAATATATTTGACTTTTCTGTACTTGATAGTTATGTATTCTCTCGTTTATGCTCTGTACTGCAGTGTATTACTAGTTATTGCTTGAATGTATTGTTTGTATCCCACTCCTGCATGGGCCCGGGTAAAGCCTGCAGTATCTGTAAATAAATAAATAAAATAAAAAAAACATCGCTGGTGCCATTATCGCAGTGGCAATTGTTACAGGCAGCAGTTGATTGTGTTTAATAAATGAACAAATTATAGTAGCAGGTGCAGATCTCGTCTATGTCGAGTACACGACAAACAGAACTGAAGTTGAACCGTAAGTTTGTATGTCAACTAGCTATTTAACGCACGACCTATGACATGTTGGTATGGCGCAGTGGTTAGTGTCTACAAATGATAACCCACAGGTTGCACGTTCGATCCTCTATGCTAGCTTTTTTTATGGGACGGGTGTTTTTGCATCGTTTTTCATAATTTTTTAAAATTTTTGCGGCAGCTCGTCACGGTGATTCTGACGCCATTTCGTGCTCAAGCCTTGCAGGCACTGCAGCACCCATCATATCCCACCATGCGCAATGGTGGACGTTTTCCAGCATTCACCCACTACATTGATTCACTATAATGGTGGGTAGTGGTGTACACCATGCCCACCATTCGTTTTTTTTCGAATAGGGCGGTTGCGACCAGCACTCATGAGGGCACCAGACTGCAGGCAGCTGCACAGGTCCCCGGCATTTCCATCGCCTGACCTCACGGCCGTATTTCTGGCCAATGGCGCTGACGATGTGCAGGAGACAGCCAGTCGTGGATTACAACACTCGCGCTGCGTAATTTCCGAAACACTCGAAATAAACAATGGAGCAGGGCCTAGGGAAGAGAGCTTCGGGCTTTTCGGCCACGTGGTACGATGGCCAGTACTGCTAGCTAATACATCGGCGGTGGCCGAGACGCCCATCAAAATAAAACAAAAATCCTTTCTGGCTGACTCGTGCAACGCAAGATAAAAAAAGTGAGGGAAGCTAGACGTTGTGACGAGTGATTACAGCTGGCCTGTACACACGCAAGAAAAAACCATGGCCAGACTGGTACGAGTGCTCTACATGCACACTGCGATGACGTTTTTTTTAACCTGCCAATTTTGACAAACATGACGCCAGGTAATTCTGGTGCGGTGCGCGAAACTTCCTGAAAAGCGAGAGTTGTACTGGTGAGGTGATCCAAAGCATCGCGTATCAGCTCTTTTATGCCACGTTCAAGAGAAAGTGGCTCTAACTGGTCAAGCGTGAAATGTTCCTGAAGGTGCGTTGATTACATCTTCCAGCTGTTCTGTGTACGCTACGGGTATTTGTAACAAATGGAATGCACTAGACGCGCGTGAGACGCTCACAAAACGAACAAATAAACTCGCTTCGCAGATCCGCGTCTAGGTACGTCAACGGATTGAACGAAAGCCTTCGCGTGATATGTTTTATAGCTGCACTGCACGGTGTGCTTCATTTCGGATAGTATTAAGTAAGTTGAAGAGAGCGAGGCCGTTTCCTGTTGTTTTACTTCAACTGAGCATTGCTGAAAGACTCTAAGGTTGCAATGAATGAGCACCACGATACAGTTGTGGCAGACGTGGTGCCCATTGAAACGCTCCTCCTCTTAAGTTTATGTCCAGGCTACAACTTCTTCCGTCAGGGGAAGAATCCAGCTTGAGCCATATGCGCATGCGTACTCGTTTTCCACTTTTTGCATAATAATAAATAACACCACTAGGTATTTGCGAGATCACGTGCGAGGAATGCACCATTTACAGCCGCGGATGGCAGAGAAAAGGAGGGGTATACAAGAGAGCGAGAAGGACGGCATCGACAACAATGAGTGACGCTCCCTTGGAAACTTGTTTTGCCAGGGGACCTCAGGTGACGCGTGCTCATCGCACCATCTTGCTGGCGATGCTGAAAGCACGATAATTCTTCCGAAATCGGCATTGCCAGTGGTAAGTGGTATACATAAAGTACTTGCCTTTTTAACGTTCAAGTCGGTGCTCCCTCGTGGGTCAATTGCTAACGGCCCACACTCAAAAGCAAGAGATCGGACGTTCGATCGCGCGCACAGGAATCTTTTTCTGGATTATTTATCTTTCTTGCGTTTTGATATATAGATACGTATACGTATGCGGTGAATGACAGCGGTCACCAACGCCGACATTTCCGCCGGCGGTAAAAACCAGCCGTGAGTGTAGGGTGTAACTGTACAAATGATTGTTACTTATTTGTTGGTGGCGTTACTCGCATCCATTCTAGGTCTACGCAACCACATGCTACTGGCCGAGGTCACCCAGTGCTGGATAAATTGAGACTGCCGAATGAGCACGAGAGGATGCGAAATTTAATTCCAGTAGCGCAGAGGCTGGAAGATGTGCGATGCTCTCTACAGCATGAATTCATGACGTAACTCAACATGTGTGTGGGCACGCACACAAGATCGCGTAGATTGAGGAAAAACTTTTAACTATCTGCGGTTGCCGTAAGAAGGCGCGATGGATAAACCGTTCGCATAAGAGAAAGTCACTGCTTTGGAAGGGAACTAATCACCTTGCTCCTTGAAAAAGTAGTAATACTTGAAAAACACACAGCAACGCCTTCAACTAAGCACTTATATGTAATTATATTTACCAGTCTAAAATGGTGTGCCCGATGGAGGCGTATCAGGGTGCTATTGTTTTATGCTTACATAAATTACATCGTTCATATTGATTTCTTTGTCAATTTTGTCATACATGCACATGACACAAACCTAGTTGTTTTAAGGACCTAAAAATGAATAAGTTACCCGGTGCAATGAATTAATGGGCAAACTGTTGTCGTCTGCAAAAGTTTATTCAAATTAAGATATTGAAAACAAAACCTATCGTATTTTGACTAAAATGGCATATTTTCACCAACACAGTCAGTAGGTTACGCAGGTGTCACCGTTTGTTTCTACATAAGCGAAACATCGTAGTGTCACATTTTTATCAAGCATTAGCTGGAATAAACCTAACAAAATTATCATGAAAAAGCCTCTACTGCAGACGGTGTGCGAGACACTTGTAGACACATCTTACCCAAAATGGTGAAATTACAAATATACCAAATATACCACACTTTTTAATCACATATGTATTACTGTTGTTTGGCGTGGGCAGCCACAACGAAATATAACATAAAGAAGCATAACAAAACTCACGTGTCAACTGAAAATTTTTTTGTTGTTGTTAAGAACATGAAGCACTGATGGTTGCTTTCTTGCAAGGTTTCGTAAAAGGCACAAATCTCAAGCACTTCAATAAAGTCTGCCAACACTATTCAATAAATACAGGCTCACACAAAGAGGTTCTCTAGAAAAGAACTGTGGTCCTTCTTATTTACAAATATAGGCCTATTTGTGGCGTAAAATGGGTTTTTGTACGATATAATTTTTCATTCGTTGTGTGCGTCCATGCTTAACAACTTAGATTGTATCATGAAAATCATATAACAATACTGGATTATTCACCTTTGTTGTCTCCTTTTTGTGTACTATTTGTTCCTTGTAATTGATGCAATCACACAAGAAACAAATATGTTTATAGCTTTTCTGACGTTTTATCAACTTTTTTCGGGTTGTGGTTTTATGGTAGTTGTGTTTTTTCCTGTTTTCGTTCTTATTTTTGCTTGCGTCGATGTAACAATTTTTTGTGGTATGTTTGGGATCAAGTTTTTTTTGTAGTTCAATTATTATATGTTTTTATCATACCTCAGTTTGGTATTGCAATGTTAGTTTATGAATGTCACCATCACTTCATCGTGTATTATTCACTTCTGACTTTGTCCTATCTGCCTTGAAAAGGATTCACTGGTGTCGTGAAGCTGTTCATCCTTAAACAGTTTTTATCCAGCGAACATCTCAAGAACCTGTTTATTTTCTTGAAATAAAACTGATTTCATTTGATTATCACTCTTGCTTTCTCTTCTTAGAGTGTGGCACGGGTTTCTGGTGCCACAAAATAAAATAGAGCACCCCACTTTACAGCTACCTATGAGTTTTGTATTATTGTGCATTGCAGTCGAACGAGGAATTGTCATTACTGTTTACGCAAACAGCGAAACTGGCAATGTAGATTTTTCGCTGGAAATCATGAAATTATCCAGGTGGCAAAGTTATCTCAGTCTGTCCTCCGCCCCTTTCTACCTTATAATTCAAAAACTAAGAGAGAAGCGCGACTGACGCTACCAAACACATTTCATTTGAGCCTTAGGCTGGACAACGAAATAAAGAGACGCTAAAGTGAAACAGAAACAATGAGTTTGTTTAGAGTTACAAACTGCACTTGGAAAACTCAAACATCATATGTTTCACAATCATAACCTCAGTATTATTGGTGATAATGAAGGTTGAAGTTTCAACTTTAAACTTCGTGACGTTAAAAAAATTCCAAATGTACTTTTCTTGTTTTCGTGACGATGGCTCAATAAAATTTTCTGAAACATTGTATGCTAGACTTATGGCACCCACCGATGATTACGAATTCTATTTCAATTGATTAGAATAGACGTATGACTTTCAAATTCTATGATATCATAGGATTTGGTGCAGGAATCTCAAGGTTGCGTTACCACAGCATTTTTTTTATTTTCGCGAGATTTCTCACTTACCAAGCATGGTGTCCCACTATTGTTGTGTTTTCGGAATTGTGAAATTGTGCTCTGCTAACAGGCGAAACATCGTTTTGCTCCATAGTATCCTTTTAGGATGAAAGCCTTTGAGCGCTTCGCTGAGCCTCTCCTCGAGAACGACAAACGTCAGGTGAATGAACTGGCGCAAGAACCCACGTAACATACGTAACCAATGACGTCGTCATGTGACATAATGCCTCATAGTTCGTATAAATACGTGACGACACGTCATTTATAAACATGCCGAAGCCTCTCGATGTCTTCATTACAAGGCATTGCTGTTTGGTCAAAGGCGAGCCATGGTGGAAAGACAGACAGAGAGAAAGAAGGAGGAGTGGCAGGCAAGTGTACCAAGGTTTAGCCCGTTTGAGCCATGGTTGGAGGCACTGCAACCTTGCTTGAGGAGAAGAAAGTTTAAAAACACAGGGTAAGGAGAAATAGAAAAAGGTGTATTTCTTTATTCAGGGTAGAGTGTCACTGTGCAGATTTTCTGCATTCGTGCTTTTTAAAAATTCTTTGTGACTGAAAGTCAGTTTTTCCGAAAGCAAGTAGTGAATCAACACTACCCTTGGACAAGCGCATTGTATGTGCTGCATGCTTGCGGAGAATCTTCTAAAACAACTGAAAAAATACTCCGTATAAATAGAGTTAATGATGAGTCGGCAATGCACTGAGGATTATCTGGTAACCATGAACCCCCGTACGTTGTTCAATCTACATCACATAATGAGTGAGAACATTAGTAATCATGGTGACGTTGTTAGTAAATTAGAAACGATGATGCACTTAGCAACACCGTCCGATCTCTGGCCGAGAAATTTTTGCTTGAAACAAGTGTCAGTGCAATTACTACGGGTAGTGTACGCTTCTTGCGTTTCGCCCCAGCTTCTCTCGCTCACAACTCCGGGTCCACTTGCCTTCGTTCTCGTTTCTCCAATGCTTGTGAGCTTTCACTTCCGGGTTCGCTTGCCGACGCCTCCGCGGCGCTTCAGATTAACGAGCCGCCAGTGCTTGCCATCAAGCCTCGTGTTTGTTCATTGCAAGTTACACGTATCAATGGTCAGAGTGCGAGAGAGAGAGAGAGCGCGCCGCAAGTGCTACTAGCGATCGCGCTTGGAAGTTCCACCTCTTAAGGGCGCTACTGTAATTAGATGGCTACGCCTGGGGTACACCGCAAGCTCGGACCTAAAGTGCTTCGCTCCTAGAGCTTTGTGTACGAAAGCCTAAGTGCTTGTACACATACGTGTATAGTCACATACGTGTATAGGAGTCATACTTGTATAGAAAATGGTCGGGAGCTTTCGAAGGCACTGGGTGTCATTTCATTCGCACTTGTTCTTCGGAGAATGTCTGCAAATTTTCACCTCCTAGCTTCATTAGAGCTTGTGTACTTACTGCGTGCTTGAGAACACGTAAACAGTTGGACGCGTGTATCCCACACAGTGGCTTGTTACGTCTGGAGACAGCCGAGGTCTCTGACTTTTTCGCATAACAAATTGCCATGTCTGCAGCAGGTTCTCGCCTTAAGAGTGTATTTGTTAAATGCTGACGATTATTCCCGAAACGTCGAACTTTTTATTTTGAGAAATTTGCCATTGTTTTGTTCAAATCTCTTTCAGCGTCTGTTTAGTCAATGACACTTGTTTTCTATCAGGAAATGAATCAATTGATACAATCGTCAATGTGATCACAATCAGAACCACATAAATTTATGTGCTGACAACTTTGGCCTTGTTAAATTACTTTCTTTTTCATTTACCTGCGCAGACTACGTTGCTCCTCTGCTTCAGGCTATGGATTCTGCAAGGAAGCTTTCCCATATTTTCTGAAATGGACAATCCTGTGTCATTCTCGTCGATGCGCTCAACCAGGTGAGGACATCTATAAAATAGGTCTAACAGGAATTCTACAATATCCTAAAGCATGTGGTTTTTATTAAGCACGGTAATGGCTCTGCATTATTGTTTCATTAACGGCTGATTGGGTTAGTGAAACGTTTGACTTTGTTGAACACATTTTGTGTAGCTGCACTCGCCGTGACACCCAACGGGGCCAACTGCGGGCTCTTTAGAACTCATTTATTCTGAGTCAGTTTTCTGTAAACAATATTCTACAACCATTTACTTTTTCAATAATAGTGCAGAAGGCAAAGAAAACGCAACTAATACGCTATAAATGTGATAGATTTGTGCGATCGTCTGTAGACTAGAGGTGCTTTTCGAAATGTGCTTGTGGATATGTCCGTTTGGCTTTTATCTCTTCGACCATTGCAGGGTAGCTAACAGGATGTGTGTATGGGACCTTCCGTATAGGTCTAGGCGTGAAAGAACTCGACTGTTGTCCCGCAGGTGCCGTAATTCCATTCCAGCAGTGACCACTGCTTTTTTTTTTGGGGGGGGGGGAGGGGGTTCTTGAGGCCCGTGTGTTTGGTTTCAGGTGCTCGATAAAGAACCGCATGTGGTCAAATTTTACGGAGCCTTCTACTACAGCGTTTGTAACAAAGCCCAACAATGAGTATTAAGTTGAAGCCAAGTAGTGCGATTCGGGATCCTATTAGATGTTCCACGCTGCACGTGGCATACGACGAAAATTTTCGTGGTTGTTGTGGCGGTGCCCCTGCGCAGGTTGTTGATATACAAAGGTGTGGATCTCCCTTGAATAAAGCCAGTTGATAGTTTGCGCCTGTTCTCGTCTCTCCCTTCCTGTGTGTTGTGTATGATTGCGCCCTCACTATCGTTTCTATGTCAAAGCTTAACCAACAGTCAACTATTTTGAGGAAAGCTGGAAGCGAAGCGAGTCGACTCACCGAGATGGCCAGTGGCCGATGCCGCTGTTTAAGTCTTCCATGGCAGCCCCATATCTTGCTAGTGGTTCGGGAACGCTGGTCGCCTTGCAGTAATGGCACACTTCAAACATCATTTTATTAAATCATGAATTATTTCGTGCCTGAAACAAAGTTCTATATTTGATGTCTTTTGTGCAGCCATCAACGGCAATATCGCCAAATGTCAGGGTGATCGTACTCATCAAAGCGAGGAGCAATGAATCAATGGATGCATGTTATTAGCATCCCCTTTATTATGGGTCAGCGACAAGTGTGCCACCAGGCTAAACAAATAGTGAAAAAAAATCATTCTTTAGTTTTGATTTGGTAATGCTGAAATTGCCTATTTCAATTGGAATATTTTATTATAGAAAAAAACCTCAAATTTTTGTTCAGTTCTGTGTTATATATGGCAAAACATCCTTATTTTTTGTACTATTTATTTCTGTCCTTTTCTCTAGTTGTTTTGCCGCCAACGCACTAAACGTATCCTACTTGTTTCCACTACGGCCGTGTTAATCTTGACACTGTCGTTCCTAAAAACCAAGGCTTCTTGTAGGCTCATGCCCAAGCCTACACTTGGGTGTATATCTCCACGATCGAGTAGAACAAGCTGCTCTATGGTTATCTTGCCCACGGCACATAAATTGCTTTTCTTCCCTTTCAAATATCCCTTTGTAGCTACGCGTTCTAAGGCAACCCGATCTCGCTGCAAACAGTAAAGTGTTTCCCTAGAAATCATCATGAAATGCCTGCCATATTATTTCATTTTCGCCCTTTTGGTCACTATTGGTGCAGTCATTTTTTTCGCCACCGTTGCCATTCAGTAAAGCACCTCCGCATGGGGGTGAATGGGGGTTCGGGGGTAAAACAATGTTGAGCTCGATGGCAATGCCGCGTGGTGTGTCAGCCACCTCCACACAGTATTGGCAAAGGCCAGAAAAAAAAAGAGTGAAAATGTTTAGGCACTCCCGCTCCCGAGCCATGGTGTGGCGTCCTAGGACTGTGGCCACGACCAATGGGGTCCTCGACCAGGCACTCACTCTTGTACTGCAAGAGAGCTGAACCACTAAGAACTGGTTTCTCCTGAAATTTTTCTGTTAGCTTAATAAATGTTTACGACCACTATAACCTGTGTGACTTCCCATTTAACGCGCTTTGCTGCCATACTACTTACACTGCCAGCCTATGTTCCCTGTTGAACCCTCTAGTTCTTTCTCTCTTCCTTGTGTCAATCACCGACCTGGGCGCCACCAGCTATGTGATGTCGCACATCTCCCGGGCTCCCATAGGCTGTGGCCGCCAGAACGACGCGGCAGTTCAGCGGATTACTAATATTCAGTGAGTGGAATGGCCGCGTAGCAATCGTATTGTCTCCACATGCTGTTGGAGCCAATTGGATGTCTGTTGAATGCTGCTGTTGGCGCGAATAGGCAACCATACGGCAAAATGCATCTGAATTCGCACCATGAGTCCATTACTTAACGTACTAGCCTTTCCATGCTTCTTAAATTTTTGAACTAGCTTGTCAGCGCTTCTCTAAAAGAAAGTTCAACGTGTTTGCTTATGACAAAGGACGGCCTAGCGTTTGCACATCGCTTGGTTAATGTGATGAACACTTTAAAGAACGAGCGTGCTCTTACAAAGAAATGATTGTTTGGGGGCAAGCGGTTGCTTGGGCAATTTAGAAAAAAACATGATTGGACTAGCATCAGTGTGTGAACACTCTCTCTATATATATATATATATGTATATATATATATATATACATAAAGTATATATATATATATATGTATATATATGAATATGTGAACCATATGTGAATGAAACTGTCTTACTAATACATGTGATGAATGAACTAACCTACCAAACAACCTTCTTCGCCCTGTATTGTTTCGTTTCGCAATTATTTTATTTGTATATGTATTACCACCCTGTTTGGACCTCGAGTCTGCAGTATTGAATATATATATATATATATATATATATATATATATATATATATATATATATATATATATATAGTCGCCCTTATCAAGTCCAGTTATCAAATCAAGTGTTCTTTCTCAGGTAATAATGCATAGTTTTGGGGTAATGGTATATTGACCTTGTTTTGTCACTGTTAACCTCTTCATGGACGTTGGCTTTGTCGTAGTCGAGGGAGTTTTCTACATTCACAGCAAATATAACTTCAAAGTAAGGCTGCCTAGAGCCTATGGGTATGCTAGATACACTTCAAAGAAACATCAAGACACCTTCACAGCTCTGTACAAGTGAAAAGTCACGGTGCCAATTATTTTCAAAAAACCTCTGCAAACACGTATCAACAGCCACCGGTCAATACTTCTTTCGTTGCTTCATTTCAGGCTTTTCACGTACAGCTACTTATGCGCCTTCAACGCCTGGCTTGTGTTGTGCCCGCGTACCTTGTCGTACGATTGGCAAATGGGCAGCATACCTCTCGTGACGTCACCACTTGACTCTAGGAATCTGGCTACACTGGCAATATTCGCTTCGATATTGACTCTCAGCTGGCGGGCCTTCACGACATCGAACAAGATAAGTGACGTGAGTTCGAATTACATTTATTAGAACTACTGCTACGTGATTTGCCATATAAATGGTCATCACATGATAATTTGCACTTCTTTTGAGCCATCAGAACGCTGATTTTGTGTGCTAGCCACAGTAATTATAGGACTACACATGAGCCTGAGCATTGGTCGATAAATATATGAATATTGCAATGTTTGTTTTGCAAGCGTGGTAAATACACTCATATGTCAAATATTTAAACCACCAGGTACGTTAGATATTCTGCAAGTGTATAAATATTTAGAATCAAGAAGCCGGTGACATGCCCTTATTTATTTTCACTCAGAAAGCAAGCAGCCTGTCAGAGAGCAAGTGCATTAATAAAGATGCGCGTCTCTCTAAGCACACTGCATAAGATACAAACCTATGTGCATCTATGTTCGCTGTTCAATACATTGTACTCTGAACGACATCTTTTTCCATGTTTTGAGAAGGATGTATATATGTGTATTCATGCTCACCAATAGGGCCTACAAAAATTTCTGCTCATATTTAAAATTGAGGCACCGTCAACATACTCGGTAGCTAGATGTCAGGACAAACAACTCGAAAGCTCGAATTATTCAGCCTTAATGAATACGTCTTGCACACATAGATACAAATAGAGAGAACAACGCACCATAATCGCCGTCTATCGCTGTTCTATTGCGGGCTGCGGCGGCTGCATTTCTGATGGAGACGGAAATGTTGTAGGCCCGTGTGCTCATATTTGGGCGCACGTTAAGGAACTCCAGGTGGTCGAAATTTCCGGAGCCCTCCACTATGGTGTCTCTCATAATCATATGGTGGTTTTCGGACGTTAAACGCAACATTTCGATCAATCAATCAATAACTCAATCTGTTCTATTGTGTTCGAGTGCACACGTTTTACGTTGCTTTATTGTGAATCCTTTCCTTCATTTATGATGAATGTTCGCCTTTTTTAATGACGAAGCTTTATTTTCTTTTATGATGAATTGATCGCTTCTTGTGATATGAATACTTAGCTTTTTATGATGAATTGACTCTTCCTTTAAGAGGAAGCCTTACGTTCTTTTATGGAGAATCGCTATATTTGTTTGTTGAAACATTGCTTTCGTTTATCAAGAATTGTTATTTCTGTTTAGGATCAATTCTCACCTTCTGAAATGATGAGTTGTTATATTCGTTTACGATGAAGTGTTATCGCTTTTTGATAAACCACTGCCTTGTTTCATAATGAATGCTTATCTTGCTTCATCATGCATCCTTACTTTCTATGAAGAAATGTCTTCCTTCGTAACGTACCTTTAAGTTATTTATGAGGAAGTCTTAACTTTCTTCATGATGAATTCTTGTCCTATGTTATGATGAATCGTTACCTTCCCTTTTGATAAATCTTTACCTTCTGGTATTTTGAATCCATGTCTTTTTATGAAGAATTTACGTTGTTTTTTACCATGAATCCTTTTCTTACTGTGTGACAATTTGTAAGCTAACTTTATCTTGTGTCCTGTCCGACTAGCTCAGCTTTTTTTCACTTGAAGCATTGTCGAACGTTAGCACCTACAAGGGGGGGGGGGTGAGTCGAAGTTTCCAGGCCACTATCTCATGTATTCCTAAGGGAGGGTGGCTTGGGAACTTTTGACTTTATTCATGTGTGTCCATGCAAGTTTCTGTGTAGGCTTGTATACGCCTGTCTTCAGGGCAAACTTCGTGTGAACTTGCTGTCCACAGCAATATATTAGGTTGGGGTGAGATTTTTCAAGCTACCCTTGTCTATGCTGTATGAAGATTTTCAGTGGACCGACAAAGCAGTGTGGTTCCAGCAATCTTGGCCAATTGAGGGAGCCTTCAGAGAGAATACTAGTGCCGCTTCTTCTGACTGTGCTGTCTTTCCTTCCGGCGTCCAACCTCTTCGTGTCCGTTGGCTTTGTCGTGGCCGAAAGAGTTCTCTACATTCCCAGGTAAGGAATAACACTGTGTAAACAGACTTGCATAACAGAAGTGCAAATGAAAGCAGTAGCATGTATGCCTTTACGCCATGATTTAATCGAATGGGATCTGTCCAAAAGACAACTTTTAGCAACGAGATCCACTCTGCAGATAACCGCGTTCTAGGTAGGCAAATTGTAATATTTTTTTCGTAAATGACGCTTGATTTGCCTTGCTTACTTACGTACTTGCCATAATATAAGAATGCAGCCCAAGTAATTTATGAGGTTTGTTATAAATTACCGAAAACATAAAGAACTACTGAGAACAACTTTAGATTGCGAAAACCTAAAAAGAATGGTAATTTGATTTATGCAGGGGGTATTTTCATGAACGGCATGCATTTTTCTTGGTTCATAAACTTCCACCATGAAAATGCCTTTTTTATGCACGATAGCTTTGCCACATCAACAGTCATGAATGAACAAAGCATGCTTTACAAGCAACGCCGCTCTGTTTGATTTCAGGAAATGTTTGTGAAAATGTAAGAAGGATGAATTATCATCATATCAGTCTCGTGTGTCATAGGTGTCAAATTTCCACGGCTTGTTAACTGATAAAAAAGTCACGCCTTTGCTGTAAAGGTGAAGCAATGAACACAATAGCAACAATTTGGAAGGTCACGCGCAGAATGGCGACTCTGATCTAAACATGCCACGCGTTTTTTGCGCACAAATGACGCACGAAACGGACTCACAGGTACAGATGAACGCGAATAAGCGTCTCAGTTGTAACTTCGCTGTGTCGGTAAAACGCGCATTTTTCGCAAACAGAGGCTGTGCAACAATTGCAGTGACCTTTTTCCGCCCCGTAGCTACAACAGGATAGTTCCTGTGTAAGCCCAACACTAGCCAAGACGTATAATATTCCCGACAGGGAGATAAGGGCGCGCGACAGATAATCCACTTTCCTCCTCTCCGTGGGCTAAAGTACGCGTGAGAGTTCAGAGCCACCCCACGTTCATAGCGCCATCTTGCTGATAATGCTAAGAACACAATAGTCCCCCTCCCCCAGTGATGCCCACTCACATTTGTAAGTGATAGATATAAATAGCTTGTCGTTTCAATATTCAAGAAGGTGCTCCTTGGTGGCTTAGTGGTTAACGTCTTTCATTCATGACGTGGAGGTCTTACGTTTGATTCCGCGCACAGGCGTCTTTTTCTATTTTTTCTATTTTGTATTATCGTATACCTAGATTTGTATTCTTACACGGTGAGTGACGGTGACGCCCACGTCGATGCCGATGCCGGAGGCAAAATCCAGCCCAGATTGTCTATATATCTGCTATCGCAATAAAAACTTAAGGTATGCGAGAGTGTTTGCTTAAGCATAAGAGAGTGATACAAAAAAGATCAACAATATTTATCGCTGCTTCAATGCATTGCAGTGATTCCTTGTGCTTCGTGCTTCATGCGAAAGTGGAGCATTTTAGCTGAATAATGAAAGTGGAGCACATCATGAGGCTGGGCTCTGGTACGCTGTCCTCGCTGTCCTCACTGTATGCTGTCGTATCTTGGCGCAACGCTGGCAAAATCACAACATAGCGATGTGCACACTATTGAGCGTGCGCTCACGACAAGGAGAAGTCTTCTTGCTCGTGTTATTAGAAGAGCTTGGTGATGCCTTCAAGTGCGAAGTACTTTTCGAGCCCAGGCTGTCGTAGGCTGTCATCGCTAGGTGTAAGACTGACATATCCATGTATCGCATCTGTAGCATGCTACAGATGGCTATACACATTACGCCCCCGGGTTTTGAAAAATTATAAAAGAGGAAGCGAGATATAGAGAGAAACAGAAAGAGGGACAAGTAGAAAAACAGACAAGTAAAGGAAGAACTAGAAAGAAATTGATGAACAGAAACTAAGTAACAAATATCTAAAGTATTGACAGAAAAGGGTTAGGAAGAACAAGTAGCAAAAAATAGCAAGAAAAAAGAACAATAGAAGAACAAATAGAACAAATAGCAAAACAAACCGGAAACAAAAAAAAAACTGTCCAGCTCCGCACTTCCGGTAAGCTTGGCTCAACTAGTGCGAACCTGCATTTTTCGTTTTTATCTCACAAGCTTTCATTTTCTCCTGAACTACGGCTTTATACGCATAAACAGATAGAACTATGTTCATCTACCGTATCTTCTCTATCGTACACAGAATAATGTATTTAATGTTTTTTGTGTCTTGAGTTGGACGGCCATCAAGCGATGTACTTTATCGAGCTTTGTGATTTACTACGTTTCTTACACCTTTTCCTTCCTCCTAGTTATACTAAATATTTTGAATTGACGCAAATAGCGGTATCTTGTGAAGTATCTTTGTTCGTAGTGTACGAACTGCGCTGAAAGTTATTTACCGGCTGTCTACGAAGTATAACTTGCTAAGGAGGTCTATGCGCTAAGCGTTTGCTAATGATGTCTATGCGCTAAGCGTATTCCTCCGCATATTACGTTCATTTAGAGATTGCATTGCCGGCGTTTAGTAAAGAGAAATCCTGGAATGCCTGATGCAACGCGAAGATTGACAATCGCTGTCGCCGTCGCACAGCGTCGAATATACCACAAGTGGTGCAAACAATTTTCATCCGGTGATGACGTCACCGATCGCCAGAAGTCTTGGCGTCACTACGACGTCATCGTGGCGTCATTGCGGCGTCCAGAGACGCAAAATTGCGTGATGACGTGAACACATGACATCGTAGCTTGGTGAGTGGCTTGCTCACAGCGGAGGCAGTGCAGAACCAGGTGACGTGCCTCTGACCCTGGAGGTGGTGCCAAACCATAACCTCCGACATGGCGGGTATGCAGAGGGTTTTTGTTCGGCCGTCCCAATTGCACGTAGAGAGCGTGTGTTTAGAGATGGACGCGGCCCGCTGTTTTTTCACTTTAAGGCACTCTTTTGTATGGTCGAAAAAGGCTGCCGCACTGTTGGCGAAGCTTTCATGCGGGGAAAAAATATTATTTGATGATTTTCTTTATAATTTTCTGATGATTTTTTTGAAAAGGGGTAGGAGCCTCGTCAAGCTGCTAATATAGCAGCTTTTTGCTCCTATCCTTGCGTTTTCTTTTTCGCAACTCTGTGAAGAAAATGCTCAATAAAAACTGAAACTTAAACTGAAAAGTACGCGCTGATTTGGGATTATTTGGCCAAGGTGTGCGAGAGGCAAAGGCAGTGATTGGCCATATATATTCTCAAATGTTTAATTTTTTTTTTGCTGCAGATTTGTGCCGCACTTATAAGTGCGATGTATCTGCAAGAAATCTGCATGTGCTGTTAACATAGTATAGATCGGAGGTTCTGGGCGTTATAGAATTGGGGGGCACTGGCGTAGAAGAAAAAAAAAAAACAATGACAGGCCGATCCGCAAGCGAAGTCAGAAGAATGCCCCGTTGCACGCTCACGAATTACATTTAATCGAATGCGTGGTTTTCTTTCTCTTTCCATTAAGTAAATTAGCGCTGCTTTTCATTGTTGTGCCATATTGAAAATTCTTGCAGACGTGCTAATATAATCATTGTGGCGCAGTGGTCACAGTGCGAACGGTCGCTAATTCGCGTTGTGAGTTGTGCGGTTTTCAGTGGATATGCTGGGCAATGTAAAAACGAGCATCGTGATCTTTTGCTTGTTCACGAATAACGGAGCATGCGTTCAGAGTTCTTTGTATCTGCTACGGAACACTGCGCATTACATAGAAGTGAAAACTTACACTTTTTGTTTCTTCTCTAGTCTACCTTGACGAACACGTAGTTTTAGAAAGACGCCCTTTGATTTCGATGCAGACGAGTGTACAGTAAATGAACCAATATAGATTTTGCCATTGTGCTAGAAAAAATATGGTCGAAATACAGATGACGAAAAACGAGATGATCACAACTCAGGCACTTTCTTTGCGAAAGAGGTGAGGTGGGGGTAAATGTAGGATCGTCAATAGAAGCCTTCTGCAATATTGTGGTGAAATTACTTATCACTTTACTTATGTGATAAGACCAGGGTACTCATTTATTTAGAGCACAACTGTGCTTCGGTTGACCACCTCCTAAATATGCATACAATATAAAATACTGAAACACTGAGCCACAATAGGAGAGTAATATAAATCAACGATGAGAATAATCCCAGCTTTCCCCAATTCACGTTTCACAAAAAAAGAATAATGCTAGAATGCCTCTATATTTCTCAAATCAAAGTATTTATGGCCCAGATAAAACGGACCGTAATAGATTGATTGATATGTGGGGTTTAACGTCCGAAAACCACCATATCATTATGAGAGACGCCGTAGTGGAGGGCTCCGGAAATTTCGACCACCTGGGGTTCTTTAACGTGCACCCAAATCTGAGCACACGGGCCTACAACACTTCCACCTCCATCGGAAATACAGCCGGGGTCAATAGCCGAGTACCTTAGCCACTAGACCACCGCGGCGGGGCAATTTTGAACCTCTCGCAATGATATATATATATATATATATATATATATATATATATATATATATATATATATATATATATATATATATATATATATATATATATATATATATATATATATATATATATATATATATATGCAGGGGGTGGTGGTGGCCGCCGAGATATCTCAGTCGTTAGAGCATCGAACGCGTTATTCGAACGTCAAAGGTTCGATTTCTGCTCACGGCAGGTTCTTTTTCACCCACCTTTCTTTCTTGTTATTTACATTACATTTGTTCTAATAAGTTTCCCTGTACAATTCATGGCATTACTGTCTGTTAGGTCTCAATAATATTGTTTCAACACATGGAAAAACAAGCCCTCAGGTATAAAATTGTTTGCCTTATTTATTAACGAGCGTCTCGTACTGGCAGACTTTGTGCCGTTAGGTTGTATGCAATGGACTTGGTCAGCTTCCCGCTCGTAATAAGTTCACGTGCTACGTGACGCCACACAGGCTCATAAAAAGAGTGTTCGACACTCGCGGCTTGGCTACAGATGGCGCTGACGGACACTCCCACATTTCAATTCACATAAAAACCCCAAAAAGTGGATGGGGAGTTGGCTGCCGTGATTGCTCAGTGGTTAGAGCATCGAATGCGTTATTCGAAGGTCGTAGGTTTGATTCCTGCTCAGGGCAGGTTATTTTTTCACAGACTTTTCTTTCTTGTTATCAACATTACATTTGTTCTAATAACTTCCCCTATACATTTCTTGGTATTTTTTAAATTGTCTGTTAGATCTCATTATTATTGTGTCAAAACACGGAAAAACCGAGCCGTTATGTGGACACCTCTTTCCATATATATATATATATATATATATATATATATATATATATATATATATATATATATATATATATATATATATATATATATATTTATATATATATATATATATATATATATATATATATATAAAATCCGGCAGTTTCCACAATTTTCTACACGAAATTGGACCAAAAACTGCATTCCCAGAAAAAAATACTTGTCCTATGTTCAACCAGAAGATTTTGGTGGTGATTCTTGCTCGTTTGAGTGAAAAAACCACACGCACTTTGGAATCCCGTGAGCTCTGCTCTCTGCTGCGTTCTCCGTAACCGCCTGAATCTGCGCCCTCTCGCGGTAGCCAAGTGCGCGAGGTGACACTCGTTCTTTTTGCTGGGGATTTCAGTCATTGAGACGGACAGAGAGAAACACGTCACGCACTTGCCATCTCACAGGTGATGCGCAAATCCATGATAGTTGCAGAAAAGTTTAGCATGGTGGCCGTGCCTAAGAATACGATTTCTTGTTGAGCTGCATGTGACGAGACGAGGGCGATAGAGAGACAGCAGGACAGCCGGGACACATCACCTGTTCTGTAGTCTCTGTCTCGTCCTTGTCTCATCATGTGCAGCGCAACAAAAAATCTCAAACGACCACAAATAAGCTAAACTTTGCTTTCGAAACCTTTTAGGTAATAATACGTACAAAAGTCTCTGTGAGTTTTCATGCGCACGGAAGTGCATAATGAGGAAGCTCTCTGAAAGATAACGTAGGTAGAAACGAATATTTTGGATACAAACACATCGAGCTATTTCTTCCTGGTTATACTGCATGAGTAGCGTAAGTATTTTGCTCCACAAGCGGCGAATCATGGGGTAAATACATCTGTAGTATAGTAAATGATCAGAATAGTAATTCCTCTTTTTTCGAATCACTGCTCAGAAATTCACTCTGAATATGATTTTCAATTAGTGCAGTAAGCTGTGTGTTGGTAGTGATGACACCATCACTTTATTTCCTTTTTTGTCCTCAACTATTCAAACTGTAAGTGAAGCGCCAAAATCGAACACTTATACCATCCTGTTTCTGCCTGCACTTCTTACCGTCAGCATGAAACGCCTTAACAGACAGTCTGTGTCGAGGTCTCTGGAAACGCTCGTGCCAAATGAGATCACGGACATAAGAGTGAACGCCAGAAAGAATATACTGGCTGTGGACGTTTTGCACGCAAGCGCGTTGGGCGTTCTGCGCAGTGTAACTGACTTGGACGGCAACCAGGTGCGCTCTCATGTTCCCTTGGGATGTGATGTAGTAACCGGCGTGATCTACGACATTGATGTCGCTATTTCCAATAAGGACTTACAACTTCTTGTCAAGTCAACAACTGATACTCCAATTGTTGATGTCACCCGGCTAGGCAAGTCTCGCTGTGTGAAGATTGCGTTTAAGAGCACATCACTACCCTCTCATGTGAAGGTGGGGTACTTCAGACATGCTGTGCGGCCTTTCATTCCAAAGCCTCTCCAATGCCGTAAATGCATGAAACTTGGACATGTGAGCAGCGTCTGCGAGAATTCGGTGCTATGCCACCGCTGCGCCGAGCACCAGGAAGCGAATAAGTGCGTCGCAACTGTCAACAAATGCTCTAATTGCAATGGATCCTATGAAGCCACATCGAAGGACTGCCCGCGGATTCAGAAGAAAATTGCCATCTTGAAGGAGATGGTGCGCGATCACTCATCTCATAGAGAAGCCGCAGCTAAAGTCAGAAGGCGTCGTTCACGTCGACGTCGGTCTTCGAGGACGCCCGCTGCCTCCTCGACACGTTTACGTGATCCCTCATCAGTACCACCTCCTTTGCCTCCCAGACCACATGCCATGGGAAAGGCTGTAAAGGACAGAGCCAGTGAGCATGCCCTAACTGCAACAGAGTGGCCTGCACTTCCAAGGGAAGCAGCATCAAGCGAACCGAAGGGGCTTCATGACGGCCAGTCCGCGCTGCCGGTTCAGGATCTTTCCAACCAAGACAGGCAAGTGACTGCAATCATCCCGGTTCGAGATCTTTCCAACCAAGACAGGCAAGTGGCTGCAATCATGCAATCATTAATTGCCACGATTCGCACGCTACTGAGCAGCATACAATCTCCGTCTGCTAAGAGTGCACTGCAAATACTGGATGCACTGAATCCAGTTCTTGCTAACTTCGTATAAGCACAACGGCTCAACAAAATCTCATCTTCCGCACTGAAGTTAAAAGTGCGTCGATTTTTCAGTGGAATGCCAGAGGCATGAAGTCCCGTATCTCGGACTTTCGCCAATTTGTTCGGGCCAATCAATTCCCTATACTTGTCATATGTGAACCAAACGTATCAACGCCTTATAGATTGTCCGGTTATGAAGCTTTTTGTTCAGCCGCTTGCGAAGAACGAAGCAAAGTAATTGTTTACATTCGCACAGACTTGACTTATCTTTCGCACCCAATAAGTTCAAATGACGGCAATCAGTACGTGTGTCTCCGTGCGAAGAAGAATGCAGTTTCAATCACGCTTATTGGTGGATATATATCTCCGTCATCGCGATTTGACTGCGACAGAATAAAAGACATCCTAATGAGAACCGATGGGCCTTGGATCATCACCGGTGACTTTAACGCCCATCACATGCTTTCGGGGAGCATTAGAATGAAAGCCAGGGGCCGGAACATTGTTACATTCGCTTCCGATTACGACCTTTCCATCATGAACGATGTACCCCCACATATCTGCGGGGTCTCACGTATGGCAGTTGCCTTGACTTGGCATTGGTGTCACGGGGCTTCTCTCACAAAGTTAAGTGGTTTTGCGAGATTGAGACTCATGGGAGTGATCACATACCCACCTACGTGACGATCGATGGTATCATAAAAAATTTCTCTTCCAGTGTTGCAATTAGAACTGACTGGTCGATGTTTGCATCGCGTGTTGAGAACGCTTGCCAAGAAGGCCTCGCCTGCAGCCTGGAAAATACCATAGTGGAAGCTATGCAAGCGTCCAAATGTAAACTACCATTTTCGTCTAAAGTAACACAGTTTGACATCGAACTGAAAAAATTACGAGCTATACGAAGGCGTGCTGAACGACGATACAGACGCACAAGATCAATTTACGATCTGAGGGAAGCAAGGCGGCTCCAGAAAAAGATTCAACGACGCATTTACAAACTGGAGAGCGAACGCTGGAAAGCATTCTGCGAATCTCTAGACCCTCATAAACCGCTGTCTAATATCTGGAGAACAGTTCGTGGTATTCGCTCCTCTCCACAACAACGACACCCCTTTAAAGCTTTGGCACTCCATCATGGAAAAACAGAACTCGAGGTGGCTGAAGAATTTCGCACGAGAGTTGCCGGCAATATTATGAACGAGAGCATCGACGCCGTGATCGTTCCTGAGACGCGATTACCAGAAATGGACATTCCGTTCACCATGGAAGAACTGGAAGGTGCGTTAGTCGCTTCTAAGCGCATGTCATCGCCAGGTCCTGATGGTATTACTTATAGTGCGTTGGGAAACCTTGGGCAAAAAGCCAGAAAAGAACTTTTAACATGCTTGAACAACTCCTGGCTCAGCGGCAGTGTTCCCCAAGAATGGAAAATAGGTCGATTAATACCACTTTTGAAATCGGCAAAATCACCATTGGACTAGACAGCATATCGCCCTATTGCCCTCGCAAGCTGCCTCGGAAAAGTGATGGAAAGAATGGTTCTATTTCGTCTCGAGTGGTACTTGGAACGATACACCAAATACCCTTCTTGCATAGCAGGCTTTCGTCGGGGCCGCTCCTCCATTGACTGTGTCCATGACTTATTGAGACATTTGTTCAACAAGAAAAAAGTCGAAAGCGCATATGAGTGGCACTCTTTCTTGACATGAAGGGTGCATATGATAATGTAGCTCACGATGCCATCCTCACTTCTCTCGCAGCAATGGGCACTGGTGGACGAATGTTTCAATGGATAAAAGATTATGGAACTGGCAGGGGTTTTTTTGTACAAACATATGAGGGTAGAACTGCCCAACATTACACCTACTGCGGAGTACCTCAGGGAGGTGTTTTAAGCCCCACATTGTTCAATGTGGCCCTCATTGGTCTGGTGAAGGTTCTGCCAAAGTCGGTGTGCCTATCCATATACGCCGATGATATTTGCCTCTGGAGTGCTGTAGTTACTCGCCCTCAGGTGCGTGCACGAATACGGCGGGAAGCAACCCTCACAACAGCGTACCTTCAGAAACAAGGCCTAAATATATTAACTGTGAAGTGCGCGTTGATGGCGTTTACACGCAAACCAATGATGCCATACCCTGTTTACATCAATGGGCAGAGTGTCAAATATGCACGGACGCATCGTTTCCTAGGCATCATAATCGACAGAAGTCTTTCGTGGAGCCCACATTGTGCGTACTTGAGGAAGAGACTGCTATCTATTGTGCATATCATGAAATTCTTGTGCGGTAAAGCATGGGAAACTTCTGTGGACTCCATGCTACAGCTGTACAGGGCCCTATTTCTGGGTCTATTGCGCTACAGCTTGCCGGTACTGACTAACACTTACAAATCGAATACTCATTCATTGGAGAGTTTGCAGGGTCAGGGACTGCGTATCTGCCTAGGACTGCCCTGATGCGCTTCTACTTATGCCACAATCATGCTTGCCAAAGACCATCCGGTCAGGACATATAGTTGTGGATTGCCTCAGAGCACACATTCGACATGCTAGCCATGTCCCCGACCACCACTTGGCCCTTCTACCTTCCGGAAGACCACGTGCTACGTTTTCAGACGTCATAGCCAAGCACCTAAACAGCATTCCATCAGGATATACGCCAGCTGCGAGAACGGCATGTCCTTTGTGGTGCCTCGACCAGCCGCAAGCACGTCTAGAAATTCCGGGAATCAAAAAGAAAAGCAGTCACTCCAGAGTAGCATTGAAGCAAGCAACACTGCTATCATTACATGAGTTGTACTTAGACCGAACGCAGATATACACTGATGGGTCCGTCTCATTCAGCAGCTCATCAGGTGGCGCTGTAATACCGGCTGCAGAAATGGCAATCAAGTTTAAGTTGTCGCATATGACTACATCTACGGCATCAGAGCTTGCTGCTATAAGGGCTGCTTTACAATATCTCGTTCAAGAACGTCCAGGAAAATGGGTCATATTCTGTGATTCGAAGGCAGCGCTTCAGAGTTTGCAGTCTGCCATGCGTAGGAGGAGTCATGGCCAACTGGTACAAGAAATAAGACATTGCCATCATGAAGCTCTAGCACGAGGTCATGATAATATATATCAATGGCTGCCTGGACATATCGGTATTACCGGAAATCAATTAGCCGATGATGCAGCCCACTCAGCCCATGAATAAACCAGTGTAGTTCCGATTCCTCTATCAATGAATGATGCAGCAAGACAACTTTACCTGCTGGCTCGAGATCTCACACGCACGTTCTGGTCGTCTACCAGCTTCCAAAGGTGTCAATTTTATGACCTGGATCCTTCCCTCAAGCTAAAGCTACCATCACAACTTTCCCGCTCCGATACGACATTGTTATGCCGCCTTTGGTTGGGTGTTGCATTTACAAAGGTGTACTCCTTTCGCATTGGTAAAGCAGACACTCCTACATGCGACTACTGCGCAGCTGAAGAGACCATCGAACACGTCCTGTGCAGCTGCGCTTGCTACGACACACAGCGATGCCAGCTCCGGATGGTTTTGAATCGACTTGACCCCAGAGCATTTTGTGTGCAGAAGATACTAGGAGCTTGGGCATCTGCCTCAGTTGCGCAGAAAGCAACTAAAGCACTGCTACTTTACCTTAAGTCAACAAACCTGAGTGATCGCCTGTAGACTATGTGTGCTCCCCGAGTGTGCTCGTGATTGTGTGTACCTTCTCATCTTTTTGCAACCTCTTTTCTCCCCTTTATCCCTTCCTCAGTGCAGGGTAGCAAACCGGATGTGCGTCTGGTTAACCTCCCTGCCTTTCCTTGCATCTTTATCTCTCTCTCTCTCTCTTGTACCAAGATTCTTTAGCAGCGTTCCCTGCATGGCTTTTCACTGTATCGAACAATGTGATGTTCAGATCAGCAGTGAAAGGAGCTAATGTTATGCTGAGAGTTTATTTGTGCGTGTTTCTGTACGTTTATAATACATTTAACATAGGTTTGTTATTTCACAGCAAAGATATTTTAACAACTATTTTCCCTCTTGTTCGTCCCAGCGCGTGCACCATTTCGTTCTTAACATTTCTTATTAAAATCCCTAATGCTGTCGCTCATTTCGACAGCAACCTGACAAACGCGGAAAGCTATTTTTGCCTTCCATTCAGTTATTCGCTTTTTTTTACTTAGGCAACAAAGTGGCCTTTACATCACTCAGTTTAACATTGTGATCAAATTTCTACTTTTGATTCCTGAATTTCTTCAAACAGACAGATATGTTTAGTTCAATTTTTCAGTTCTACGCCTCTCTGTTAAGCAATCAGCTGTATTTTATTGCACCTAAATTTGACCCTGTATTCACGGTGTGAGATCCAAATAAGCATGGTAGAAACGTTAATTTTGCTTTGGGTTTATTTTGTGCATAGTTTCGAGTTTTTTAACATACCAATCAATCAGTAGATGCTGGTAATTTAGCTGAACTTGAATATTTTTTTACAGCATAGGCGTTACTCTATTGGTGGCGGAAGGATTGTTCCGCCTTCAAATGCGGTGCTCTCGGGTCCTCCAGTGGTGCACCACAAGCCTCTGCTTCGTTTTAGTGCTGCTCTTTGCTATACGCACCTGGAATCGGAATGGCATCTGGGCCTCCAGAGAGGCCCTTTTCGAGTGAGTCCAGATCGTATTTTGCTTGACTGATTAGTTCAGGTTGATTTGGCATTTTATGATTTCCAAACACCGAAAACCTGACTGTTACTTTTTGGTCACTTCTGTTTATTATATGTATGTATTATGAACAAAAAATATTGTTGATTCCAGATCGGGCATTAGGGACCTTCCGGAAAACGCAAAGATGCATTATAATTACGCCAACCTGCAGAAGGACATCGGCAACTCGGACTTGGCGATCAAACACTACAGGCTGGCAATTGAGTGAGTCCCTCGTTTCTGATATCTTCGCACACCACTGTTTTGAGTGAATAGTGAGAACAAGAACTTGAAGTGTCCTTCCTTCTGCATTTATTATTTTTGTTTGCTGAGCATAAGTTGATTTTTGCGATCCTTGTTGGGGCCCTCTATATGACCTGAATGTCAGCACTGTTATCTTTGCACTCAAATCAGACCATCCGGGATCTCAAATTAGACTAGCAGGAAGTCAAGCGACGCTGCTCACGCATTCACACGGTATCATCCGGGCAACCAGCAATAAGTAAAAAAACTGCGGTCACCATCCCTTAACGCTATCTACAGTATCGCATTAGTAGTTATGTGTGCTGGCTACAGCGGAAACGCATCACCAAACAAATGAGGCCAGCATCGCCTTATTTATGCTAAGCCTGAATGATGTCTGCAGTGAGCCGCCTTCTTGCTTTCTCTTCGACTTCTCCTTCATTCTTCATCATGTTTTGTCTTTTTGAGAATTTGTGTGTTGCTTTGAATTTACATTTATTTATTTCTATGTTACATTTATCTCTCGCTTCCTCTCTAAATTTTTATATGTCGTTTGTGTTGACGTGCACCTCTAGCCATAGTACTAACACATGTCCTTAATATCATCAGATAGCGCCGAAGAACAAAAAGAAAAAGACTTCCCTTCTGCACGAGCATGCACTCAATATGCTATAGCTGGCTATACTTTCTGTGGTTTTGCATGCTTTAAGGTCATCGGCTAAGCGCTCGAAGACAAAGTAAAAGGAAACTTGCGTTAACATCAGCACCAAGGAGCTTAACCAACAAGCCGATTCGAGGAAGAAGACATCTCTGTGGCGTGAGCACGTGCTCTTAATGAAAGAGCTGGCAATGATACTTACACACTCACAGTCCCAGCAGTGTACTGGTAACTCTCTTCGCGAAAGTAAAGGCTTGTCCCAAGTTTCACTCTCTTTTCAAAAGTGCTGGGAACCCTCTGTTGCACAGAGTACGCACACTCTCTTGACAGAGTGCTCGTACTCTGGCTGAACGAGAGTAAAACAAGCTGTTTTGCCAGAGGACAGTCACGCTTCCTAAATAGAGTTCATAAACCCTCTGCATAGTTGCATTACTCTCTCACGGAGTTTTACAGTCTGGGCGGACTAGTGTGCATCAATTCCCCCCGACAGTAGAATAGTTTTGCTGCGCTATGACTATCGTTTAAAAAAATAGGTTGAGCATTTTCTAAAAGCAGTGAAGTGTATAGATTGCTTCAAGCCTACATCACAGATACGGACGGACATCGGCACACACATTATAATCTCACGCAACATAGCAACCAGCAATACTGAACACATACCTCTCGCGCTAAGGATCATTATACAGCCCCCGGTATTTATACTCATGATGTCCAGCCACCTTCTAGTGCGGGAGGAGCAGCATCCTTACTTATTAAGCGTTTTGACGAGCAAATATGCATCTAGCATGTGTAGGTATCTAGTGATAGTTATGTACTCTGTAGGCACGTCGACCATTTATTTCAAAACTACACGACATTTATTGTCGTATGTTACTAAATTTTAATTATCAGCTGGCATTCTGTCATATCGGCTTCCTGCGGTGAAGCAAAATATGCCCAAGCGCGAAAGTTGTAGATGTAGGCGCTTACAAACACCGTCGGGATTGTCTTTTAATAGTGCTGGTCGAGAAATTATCTATGAAAGTTACGATCCGTCGTCTGATCTGACTTGCGATGCCGTGGTGCCTACTATAGGACGCCAGAATAACAATGCCGGTCGGCAAAACCACTCAGATGTATCTCCGTCAATCTTTAGAGGTTTGCTTACCTTGTCTACCCTTCATTGCAACAAAGAAACGATTGATTGACATGTAGGGTTTAACGTCCCAAAACCATCATTTGATTGTGAGAGACACCGTAGTGAAGGGCTCCGGAAATTTTGACCACCTGGGGTTTTTAACGTGCACCCAAATCTGAGCACACGGGCCTTCAACAATTGCGCCTCCATTGGAAATGCAGCCGCCGCAGCCAGGATTCGATCCCGCGACCTGCGGGTCAGCAGCCATGTACCTTAGCCACTAAACCTACCGCGGTGGGGCGCAACAATGAGAGGCTTGCGGAATGCTCGAACTTCAACCTTCGCGAGCCAGCTGCGCCGAGATCGGTCCAGCTAAATGTGACCCGTATGAGTTCAACTCTCAATGAATTTAGCCCTAGCGTACCGGCTGAGTCCGTCATACACCCATCGACGCTTCCACGTTTATTAATATCCTATGCCGAGGAGTAGGAAGGAGTATGCCGTATAGAGCCTTGTCATCGATTACCATGAATGAACTATTTTTTTTTTCTTTGACCGCGGTGTCCACACAAGAAGCGACGAACATAGATGCGACGCGCTTTCATCCTGTGGCGCAGCCACACGGGCCACCGCCAAGAGCGGCCGGGCGCACTCGTCGGCACATCACTGACTCTTGCGTGGAAACACAGCCTTGCTGTTAGGTGCGCGCACATAAAGTAACACGAAGGGACTTCTTCATGCGCATGTAATTTTGTTTTTAGGAATCGGCTATGTAGCTCCAGCTCTCGGTTTACAGGTGCAAATCAGCAGAGTCGGACATAGCCGCTGCAATATAGCTTATCCTCCCCTGTGTAAGAAAAACACCTTAATCAGTCAAATACGTGTGTACTTATCGAGCATTGCAGTCAATATTTTACTTCTGCGCACGTCAACCAGCCGTAAAAGCGAGAAGTGGCTATTTCAATCGGGAGTAATAGATTATCTAATACTATGTGGGGTTTAATGTCTCAAAACCATCATATTGCCACATTCCATTACCCAAGTTTTCGTTATCGTCCCAAAACACCACACGATTCTCAGCGCAAACCGCGCCTGCAGTTTTCCAGAAGGTTCCGGACTGTAGTAGATCATTTCGATAAGATCACGCCCACTGTGCGAACGGTACAGATTGTTCTGGAACCTACGCCACCGCCAGCAATAACGCTAGAACATTCGATGGCAAGAGTATAAATGCCGACAGGCTTCGCCACTTGTCAGTAGTTGTTGATCGAAGGCCGACGCTCTGTTCGCCGCTATCAGTCCGAGACTGCTATCTGTGCGAGACTGCTGCTGTAATTGGACTTTCATTTTACCGGGCACAGGTTCGCCCAAATAAAAAGTTAAATCCCAACACGAAGTCTCCTGTCTTCGGCCACGTCACAACCCCGTGACATCTGGTGGAGGTGCTGCTTCGTTCATGTACCGGACGCCCCCGTCAAGCCGTGAACCCAGCCCACGTAGCGGAGAAGATACCGACGCCAACCAGGAGCAGCGAACAAGCCGCCGACAGAAAGGGCTACCACCGGAGTACGAGCTTCTGCAAGACAAGGCGCGGAAGACCAAGGCCATGACCGCGACTGCAGCGACAATGACAACCGCAGCGTCCCAGCCCACGATGGTGATGCATCAACCCAGGGAACCACCAATTTTCCATGGGTCATCGTTCGAAGACCCGGAGTCCTGGCTAGAAACATACGACCATGTGGCCGCCCTCAACCACTGGGACCATGACGAAAAGCTGCGTCGTGTGTTCTTCTATTTGGAAGACACCGGAAGGACCTGGCTCGAAAATCGGGAGTCCACGCTCCGAACGTGGGATGTTTTCTGCGGCGCATTCCTGCAAACGTTCGCGAGCGTCGCTCACAAAGAGAGGGGCGCTGCTTTATTAGAGACCCGGGTTCAGCTACCAAAAAAAAATGTCGCCATTTTCACAGAAGAAATGACCCGACTATTCCATCACGCTGACCCAGACATGCCTCAGGAGAAAAAAGTTCGTTTCCTCATGCGAGGGGTCAAACAGGAGCTCTTTGCGGGACTGATGAGAAACCCACCGAAAACCGTCCAAGAATATATAGCCGAAGCAACCACCATTGAAAAAACCCTGGACATGCGCACCAGACAGTATAATCGTCGCCTGACTCCAGAATGCGCTGCTGCTCAAGCAAGTGACTCCGACAACCTGCGTGAAACGATCCGAGCGATCGTGCGGGAAGAGCTGCGCAAACTGTTGCCTTCGGCGCAACCTCAAGTGGATTCGATCGCCGACATTGTGCGAGAAGAAGTTCGGCAATCGCTTCGAATTCCCCAAACACCACTGCCTGAGCCTGAAACTATGAGCTACGCCGCTGCAGTGCGCCACAACGCTCCTCCCCGTCCACGCCGAAACGCCGCCCTGTCGCACTTCCGTCGCCAGACACCACCGCCGCCACCACCATACCGACGACCTACCGTTCGCCGGCGGGCCAGCGCAGCGCGCCGAGGAAAACCGACGTCTGGCGCACCCCTGACCACCGCCCACTGTGCTACCACTGCGGCGAGGCCGGGCACACTTACCGCCGTTGCCAGTACCGACAGATGGGACTGCGTGGCTTCGCCGTCGATGCACCACGTCCGCAGCCAGGGGAACAGCCACGTGACATCGCCGACTACCTGACAGAAACTCAATGGACACCACGAAGTCCTTCCCGTTCGCCGTCGCCCAGCCGCCGCATGTCACCGCACCCCCGGCAGTACTCCGGCCCAACGCGGGGCCGGTCTCCTAGCCCGTATCCGGGAAGCTAAGGGCAGCAACCAGTGGAGGTGCGGTTGCTGTGCGACGAACTACCGAAGATCCTCCGACGACGACGACGCCGCGACGGAGCTTTCCGAACACAATGCCAAACAAGCAAAGCCCTGACGGCGAAAGCTCACTTACCGAAGGTGGCCTGACGACGCAACATGGAAGCAGCGGAACAAGCCGACGCAGCCGTGACCCGACGCCACGCCCTAACTGTAATGCGAGATGGCGAACTAGCGACCTCGACGTTCTTATCGACGGCCACAGTGTAACTGCTCTCGTCGATACTGGAGCTGACTATTCTGTCATCAGTGGGTCGTTCGCCGCGAAGTTGAAGAATGTTAGGACAGCTTGGAAAGGCCCTGAAATCCGCACAGCTGGAGGTCATCTCGTAACGCCTGCAGGAATCTGCACAGCGAGAGTCACCATTAACGGCCGTATTTATCCTACAGACTTCGTAGTCTTACAGCGTTGCTCGAGAGATGTCATCCTTGGCATGGACTTCTTATGCCTCCATGGTGCTGTCATCAACCTAAAAATAAAGTCGATAACGTTATCCACAGAAGAAGCACTACCGCCGCGCACGCCGTCAGGACACCATGCCTTGAATGTGCTGGAAGAATAAGTCACCATTCCGCCTCGCTCAAGCGTCATTATTTCAGTCGGCGCTCCTAAATCACCTGACTTGGAAGGCGTCGTTGAAGGCAGTCAGCATCTGTTAGTCACCCGAAATATTTGCGTCGCAAGAGGAATTGCAGAGCTGCGGGGAGGCAAAGCAACGGTTATGCTCACGAATTTCAGCAATGAGTACAAACGTGTGAACAAAGGAACAACGGTCGCATACATCGAAGAAATTGTTGAAGCCACCAGTGCTTTCGCCCTCGCCGATTCTGCGGAACCTGCTCAGAGGAACCAAGCCCCTCCCATAGCTTTCGACGTCAATTCCAGACTTCCGAACGATAAGCAAGCACAGCTCAAGGCCCTGCTCCTGCAATACGAAGGTTGCTTTTCGTCGTCATCGAAAATTCGGCAGACCCCAAACACGAAACATCACATCATAACCGAAGAAAATGCCAGACCACTCCGTCAGAGTCCGTACAAGGTTTCGACGCGAGAACGTGAGGCCATGAAGAGACAAGTTGATGAAATGCTGCGGGATGACATTATCCAGCCGTCCAAGAGCCCATGGGCGTCCCCCGTGGTGTTAGTGAAGAAAAAGGATGGAACCCTACGTTTCTGCGTCGATTATCGCCGCCTGAACAAAATCACAAGAAAGGACGTGTATCCTCTCCCAGGAATAGACGACGCACTTGATCGGCTCCATAACGCCAAGTACTTTTCGTCAATGAACCTCAAGACTGGCTATTGGCAAATCGAAGTCGACGAAAGAGACCGAGAGAAGACGGCGTTTATAACACCGGACGGCCTTTTCGAGTTTAAGGTGATGCCCTTCGGCCTTTGCTCAGCGCCTGCAACTTTTCAACGCGTTATGGATACAGTACTGGCAGGATTGAAATGGCAGACTTGCCTTGTGTACTTGGACGACGTTGTCGTGTTTTCCTCGAGTTTCGACGAGCATCTTCGGCACCTTGAAGCTGTACTTCAAGCCATCAAGACGTCCGGACTCACACTGAAGCCAGAAAAGTGCAGATTTGCGTATGAGGAGCTCTTGTTTCTGGGGCACGTTATCAGCAAGTCTGGAGTTCGTCCCGATCCGCGGAAAACAGCCGCCATCGCCAACTTCCCGCCGCCCACTGACAAGAAGGCCGTGCGCCGATTTCTGGGCCTGTGCGCCTATTATAGGCGGTTCGTGAAAAACTTCGCCCGCATCGCCGATCCTCTCACTAACCTTACCAAGGTCGACGTGGAATTCAAGTGGGAAACACCATAGGAACACGCTTTCGAGGAGCTTAAACATCGCCTCCAGACGCCTCCGTTACTTGCCCATTTCGACGAATTCGCCGAGACAGAAATACATACTGACGCAAGCAGCGTAGGTCTTGGCGCCGTTCTTGTGCAGACGGCTGACGGACTTGAAAGGGTTATTGGTTACGCCCGCCGATCACTATCCAAAGCAGAAGCAAATTATTCCACAACAGAAAAGGAGTGCCTTGCCATCATCTGGGCTACGTCGAAATTTCGCCCCTACCTCTACGGCAGGCCCTTTAAAGTTGTGAGCGACCACCACGCCTTGTGTTGGCTAGCGCCTTGAAGGACCCTTCAGGTCGCCTCGCACGATGGAGCCTGAGACTTCAAGAATATGACATTACTGTCATTTACAAGTCCGGCAAAAAACACTCCGACGCCGACTGTCTCTCTCGTGCGCCTGTCGACCAACCACTACCTGACGACCCGAATGACGACTACTTCTCTGGAACGATAACTACAGACGACTTCGCTGAACGACAGCGGGCCGACCCGGAACTTAAGGCCCTAATAGAATACCTCGAAGGCAGGACCGCCGAAGTGCCGAAGGTATTCAAGCGCGCACTTGCGTCGTTCTTCCTACGAAACGGTCTTCTACAAAAGAAAAACTTTTCACCGCTTCGAGCTAAGTACCTCCTTGCGGTGCCTTCAGCTCTGCGACCAGAACTCCTGCATGCCCTACACGACGATCCGACGGCAGGGCACCTCGGTGTTTCTCGCACGCTCGCGAGGATACAAGAAACGTTCTACTGACCACGTCTTACCACTGACGTAACTCGTTATGTGAGGACATTCCGAGACTGTCAGCGACGCCAGACACCGCGACAAGGCCAGCTGGACTTCTGCAGCCAATTGATCCACCTTGCCGACCTTTTCAGCAGATTGGTATGGACCTACTAGGGCCGTTCCCGACGTCGGCTTTCGGAAACAAGTGGATCGTGGTAGCTACCGACTACCTCACCCGCTACGCCGAGACAAAAACCCTGCCAAAAGGCAGTGCATCCGAGGTAGCTAAGTTCTTCGTCGAAAATATCGTCCTACGTCACGGCGCCCCGGAGGTCCTTATCACCGACAGAGGAACGGCATTCACTGCCGACTTGACTCAAGCGTTCTTGGCATACAGCCAAACAAACCACCGCTGGACGACAGCGTGCCACCCACAGACCAACGGCCTCACCGAGCGGCTTAACAAGACGATCGCCGACATGCTGTCAATGTACGTCGATGTTGAACCCAAGACGTGGGACGCCATTCTTCCGTATGTGGCATTCGCATACAACACGGTGGTGCAGGAGACGACGCAGATATCTCCATACAAATTGGTCTACAGAAGGAGCCCGGCAACGACGCTCGATGCCATGTTACCCAACGTCACCGACGAAGAAAGCCTCGATGTGAGCGAGTACCTTCAACGTGCCGAAGAAGCCCGACAACTTGCGCGTCTCCGTATCAAGAATCAACAGACGATAGACAGCCACCGTTACAACCTTCGACGACGCTTCGTGGAATACCAGCTCGGTGAACGTGTTTGGGTGTGGACGCCGATACGCCGACGTGGACTAAGTGAAAAGCTTCTGCGACGCTATTTCGGACCGTACAGGGTGGTTCGACGTCTCGGCCCACTTGATTACGAGGTTGTCCCCGACGGCATCACGAACTCTCAACGACGCCGATCGCGACCTGAAGTCATGTATGTCGCGCGCCTCAAGCCGTTTCATGCGCGTTAACAAACTGAAACGTGTTTTTTTTTGTATTACTGTTTTATCGTAATTTATTCATTGTACTTTCTTGCATTATTATTGTACCTTCATCTTTAGTTAAGACATCGGGACGATGCCTTTTTTTCAGAGGGGGGCAATGCCACGTTCCATTTCCCAAGTTTTCGTTATCGTCCCAAAACACCACACGATTCTCAGCGCAAACCGCGCCTGTAGTTTTCCAGAAGGTTCCGGACTGTAGTAGATCATTTCGATGAGATCACGCCCACTGTACGAACGGTACAGATTGTTCTGGAACCTACGCCACCACCAGCAATAACGCTAGAACATTCGATGGCAAGAGTATAAATGCCGACGCGCTTCGCCACTTTTCAGTAGTTGTTGATCGAAGGCCGACGCTCTGTTCGCCGCTATCAGTCCGAGACTGCTATCTGTGCGAGACTGCTTCTGTAATTGGACTTTCATTTTACCGGACACAGGTTCGCCCAAATAAACAGTTAAATCCCAACACGAAGTCTCCTGTCTTCGGCCACGTCACGACCCCGTGACAATATGACTATGAGAGACGTTGTAGTGGAAAACTCCGGATATTTTAACCACCTGGGGTTTTTTAACGTGCACACAAATCTGAGCACACGAGCCTATAACGTTTCCGCCTCCATTGGAAATGCGCCGCCATAACCGGGATTCGATCCCGTAACCTGCGGGTCAGCAGTCGAGCACCTTAGCTACTAGACAACCGCGGCGGGGCGCAGTAGAGGCTGGTAATCTGCCCCAGATTCTCGGCAATTTTTGTACACTGTATTTTTTATGTGGTGAATTATAAAAAAAAACTTGGCGTCTTGACATTAGCGGCACATCATGCGTGGAGGCCAGTAGTTCTATATTATGAAGATGCAAGGTTTAGTTAGAAACAAAATTCGTGTATGTGTTTAAACTCCGAACCGTGAAGCGCAACGACGTGTTTCTGTTTACTCCCCTCCATCTTTGTTTTAATAAGGCAGTGAGCATGGCCCGACGTAGCCTAATAGTAGAGTGCCCGCCTTTTTATCTTTAGGTGGCGAGTCGAACCCCGCTGTTATTTTTGTTATTCTCTGTCTCATTTTTTTCGCTATGTTTGTCGAGCCTCTAGTTTACTCGAGTATACAGCAATTTGTTTGCGCCGTAAACAAACTTGTGGCGACGCGTTGGATGTTGCTGCTTTTTCTTGCTTCGAAAGATCCGCTAGTGGCGCTCGGGAATGAAACGTTCATGATCACACAAACATGCTTTTCTATCCCTGGACCTACTACCATTAAATTGACCGTATTAAAGTTACATCTTGGGCGTGTATGGTCAGATGTTACGAGCCAGTTCTATTGCTTTGTGGCATCAGGTAACATTCAAGCACTAGATATTACTCCGTCTGCAAGGACAGGGGCCAGGCCCCACTCACGCCTCGTCGGCACGGGGGTTGCATAGATTAGGACCTCTACCTGAGTAGCACAGATTTCACAGTATCTTTTACTCTGCCTTCAAGGAAAGAGTAAGTTCCACGGCCAACTCTGCCCTACTCCCTCGAGGTTTAAGTGAACTCTGGGGACAGTAACACAACTTCTGCGAGTGTATGCAATTCAGTCTGCAACAGCGCCAAGTAACGATGGCCGCATACGATCACAGAATGTGGCAGCTTACTACGGCAGCTGAGCCTCCTGAGGTGGTCTGCACCTAAACATATACCTTATCTTGCAGTTACTTAGGCTGCTCAAGCGCTGATGCTACATTACTTTAGGTGGTTGTTACAGACACAAAAAACAACTTAGTTATAACGCAACAGGATAAACTTTGAATGTTTTACTCTCTACGCAGGTTGTGGCCAGATCATGCCAGCGCTCACAATAACTTGGGGACTGTGCTGACGTCAGCTGAAGAATCTGAACGTCACTTCCGGTTTGCCTTGCACGTCAATCCGAACCACCCAGGGGCCCATTTTAATCTCGCCAATATCTACAGGTATGTGTGTCAACATTTAAGGTGACTTTTCTTGATGAAGCACTGGTATGCCGGAAATCTATGAGGCAAACAAATTAGGTTCGTTCATTTGTAAACGTTACTTACCCACGTTTATTGCCCATAGTGTCGTGCATAGGTACGTCCTAAGTATTTGATTCGTGCATTACAAAACAAATATGTTCGTTGATTTTTGACGTGCAGCAAGCAAGGCCAGAAGGAGGTTGCCCGCACCCTCTTGGAGCGCGCCGTTGAGCTTGATTCCGCTTTCTGCGAGGCGTATTCATCCCTTGCTGCACTGGCCGCCGAAGAAGGCGACATCGCTGAAGCCGAGAGGCTTCACAAAATGGCGTTAAGCAGTGACGACCGAAACGCCGACGCCCGGAACAACTATGGAACATTCCTGCAGTCAATCGGTGAGGACAGCTTTACACCGACTTACACACCTATATATTACATAAAAATCGTGTAAAGAAAATACAGTTTCATTTATTAGCCTAGTCAGCAAATAATTTATTATTGCTTCTTCTTACCGACTATCTCCTGGTCAAACATGCTTTCTCTTATACGAACCACTACTGTAACGCGTATTGCTTTTTCGAGCTCTGATCTCAATTTGTAGGTGAATGAAAAAGCAAGACACGTTTGGACATATAACTTGAGGTTGCATTCTTAGTTGGTATGTCATCTGTCATTATTAAACATTCATTTGTTTCTTTCATTGGCTTCAGAAAGGACAAATTTTCGAGTGGCATGACGTGTCAGTTCTCATGTAGTATGTGTATGGATAATTCAAAATGGCAGATTCCACGTACATTGAGAAATAATGATATGTAAAGCATGAATGAGAAAGGTTAATATGTAACTTTAAAACCGGCACAACGTTACGAGGTTGAGGTGAAATATCCCTTACATGACTTCCATGTCATGATTATCATATTTGGACGTGTCATTTACCTTCGTCACCTGTTCACGTCACAGTATACCAAATTTGGTATATGTGGAGCTAGGGAAACAGCCGCGAGCGCGCGATCAGCGTAGCTCGTAATCATGATTTACATGACCCAGATCTCATGATTATCATTTTGCACCAGTAATAAACTTTTCTCGTCCATTCACGTCCCGTAATACAGAATTCGGTATATGCCAAGCTAGCTAAACGGTGGCGAGTGCATCAGGACAGGCCAAATATGCTCCGACCCAAAGATGACGCGCGCGCTTGCTGGTTGCAGCGACGCTACGCTAGGAAAACGCGAGCACTTTAATCTGACGCAAGGTGCGACCAGCGCCTGTCAGCGCGGCCCGGCGGCAACCGGCCCAAAATGCGACATGCTGCCGTTCGCGCTGACGACGTTACTCAGAGAGCACCTCGTCTGCCTCTCTTCGTGACGGAGGGACGCCGGGCGTGCTCAAACGCGCATGCGTCAAAGCAATGAAGCGCAGCGCGCGCCTGTGAGTATATGGCAGGCAGATCGGTGCCTCGCGTGACAACGCCGGCGTGGTGCGACAAAATGAATGCCTGCGCGCATGGGTGCCGAGTCACATCGATGTGTGTTGGCGCCTTGAATGTTGCATAAATTCATGATTTTATATGGCACGCATGTCATGATTATCATGTTTGGACGCGTCAATAACCGATTTCGTTTGTTGTCGTCACGTAACGCTGTATTTGGTACATGTGAAGCTAGCCAAACGGTCTCGAGCGCATCATGAGCGTGGTATGTAGTCATGTTATTACATGTAGCTCAAAGTCGCTGAAGTTCGCTCAAAGTCGCCGAAGTTCACTATGAAATGCTTCGCACTTAAAACACTTAATAGGCGGAATTTAAGCTGAGTTCTTTTGGTACACGCTGTGCTTTTCTCCGCTGTTATTCCAGTAGCTGCATGTTTTTTCTCTACAGGACGCACCGAAGAGGCCGTGACGCAGTACCAACAAGCTCTCGAGATTCAGCAAAATCACACCGTGGCCCTCTTGAACGCAGCTAGAAGCCTTCGCAGCATGAACCTGAATATGCAGGCCGAGAGCCTCTACAAGAGGTAATCTACCAGGTTACATTTGCAGCTGAGCGTGAAGTTAAATGATACTATAAATGTTTATTTTTGTGGCCACATTTTACTGGCGGGACATTACCGGTTACGTAAAATTACTCGGTAGATGAAGCGTTCATTGGTAACTCGGCCCATTTATAGCTTAAATATTATACACTAACGCACCGATAACCGTAAATAAGACGCATCTGCGCAATTGCAAAAAACTTCCTACTTATTATATCGCGTAACCAATTCCACCTACTGAGCCAGGCAGGGCCTTCAAACGAGTGAGCCCCGATAAAAACACTATGGTAAACGAAAAAAATCTCATGTATTATAAAACGTGGGCAAATATAACAGGGGCTATTCTAGTTCATTTGCCGGGACTTGGAGAAAATTTTGGTTCAAAAAGCTTCACAGAGTGTTCGCTTTCCAGTGCTTGCTGCCTCTGGTAATGCTCTTAATTTGCAGTTCATTTTGATTTTTCCCGGTCTCGTCAATGTAAAGGCTATAAGATCACTTAAGATGTAAACTCCTTATAAGATGCTCACAATAAATCTGTAGCCATTCGAGCCGCCGTGCATCCGCTATTACGAAAGCACCCAGGTGCTGGAATCCGTGAAGTGCTTCATATGCGGTAGTTCGGATAGCACTTTTGTCGGGTTGTTGTTAGGTAACACTGTGGTCGCGACTTTTTTTTTTCGCATATAAAAGGTAGAGCCGGTGAGGGGCGGCTACCACTGCATGACATTACACATAACTGGAAGCGAACTTCTCAACCATATTTATGCATTCTCTTATTGTTACTATACGAGCCCTGTCTAATATTTTTGTAGCCCACTTTGTCAGGGTCATTTTTGCACCATATTAACTTACATCAACAATGTTAGCGCATAGCTAACTTAAGGCACTCGCAACTGAAAAAAAAAACATGTACGTTTATTTGAAGGAGTACCATCATACACGAGCTGTTAAAGAACACCATACATATAATACGTGCAGCTATAGGTATAGGGGCTTACTATTCACAGCGTTAATGACGCTATTAAGTTTTTTTCTGGTCTTCTTTACTGCACAGGGCCCTCGCTCTTGAGCCTGATCCACAGGTGATGGACAACCTCGCCGTGTTCTACGTGAATGCCGGCCGTGTGAACGAGGCGAGACAGCTGTTTGAAGAAATTGATCGGCTCTTCCCGGAACACCACGACAGCAAGGTTCACCATGTGAGTGGCAAACGGGAAAAAATCATTTCAAATATTGAAGTAAGCGGTTTTACATCCAGTATATTGGCATCGTCAAGCACTGGCGCTGGATCGTCTTCGCGTGACACAAACGTCAAACTAAAATCAGGACAACATTTCTGCTACATTTTCAATAGTAACATACTTATGCAGACGTTTCCTGCCGTTTCAGTGTCCACATTGGTTCGTGATGTTGTAAAGACGCAACTACGGGTGGTATTCGATTGCGCATTTTGCATGTTTGTATTGTAATTATAAGAATGCTGCAACATACCATATATATATATATATATATATATATATATATATATATATATATATATATATATATATATATATATATTGTAAAGAAGAGGAAGTACTCCGGCGCAGAGGCAGCCGCATCGAGTGTGCAGCAGCGGCTCGAGCTCGGAAATTGCGGCTGGTGGCTGGTGCATCGCCTTCCAAGCCTTCCAAGCACCGACCTTTCTGCTTAATAAATCTCCTTTATAATTGGTGGAGACGTGCCTTACCGTCCCTTACACCTTCCCACTACCATCCTGGAACTCCGTTCTCGACGGCTACCTTCTGCTATGCCGGACGCCGATCAGCAGACGCTTCCATCTCTTCCGGCCACCTGTCCAGGCAGTGTTCCTCAGCGGGAGCCTCCAATCTTCAGTGGAACAGATGACAACGACGTTGAAGAGTGGCTCTCGACTTTCGAACGGGTGAGCGCTTTAAACAGATGGACGGACGCGGACAAGTTGACACGCGTTTCGTTCTATCTCGCGGGTGTAGCCAGCCTTTGGCTTAGAAACCACCAGGCAGACGTCCGAACGTGGCCGCAATTTAAAACGTCGATTGTAGCAGTCTTCGATCGACCTGCCGTCCGAAAACTTCGTGCCGAGCAACGTTTACGCACACGCGCACAAGAAACGGGTGAAACCTTCACAAGTTACATAGAGGACGTCGTCGATTTGTGCAGACGCGTGAACGCCGAAATGACGGAAGCTGAAAAATGTAAGCACATCCTCAAAGGGATTGACGACGACGCTTTTCAAATGCTCTTGGCGAAAAGCCCGACCACTGTTAACGACGTAATTAGCCTCTGCCAAAGCTACGATGAATTGCGGAAGCAGCGAGCTTTGACAAGACGTCCTCCAGCGCACGATTTGGCATCGCTGTCTAGTGTGATCAGTGGTCATGACCACGCGCCACTAATAGCCGAAATAAAAGCATTTGTCCGCGAAAAAGTTGCACGACAGCTTTCCTTGGTGCCTTTCACACCAGAAGCTACCACAACTTTACCATCGTCTCTACGTGACGTCATTCAAGGAGAGGTCGCCGAGGCCTTACCAGCTGCTCGCGAGCCTAATCTTGTGGCTGCTCCTCTCACCTACGCCGCGGCTGCAGCCATGCCAACTCGCAAGGCGCCTGCACCTCCGTTCCAGCCTCGCGCGAGCTATCCCCCAGCTCCAGTTCACTGGACCAGCACTAACACCGCCAACCCGTGGCGCACCCTCGATAATCGCCCGATATGTTACGCTTGTCGATACCCCGGACACGTCGCAAGGTATTGTCGCCGCCGGACGCATATCACCAATGAAAACCGCCGTGAGCCTTTCTTCCCGCTTGACTCCAACGCGCGATACGGTTCCTCCACTCCAATGCCAGCCCGCTACCAGGACGACCACCGCCCTCGCCCGGGACGTCTTCGCTCGCCCTCTCCACGCCGCCGCTCGCCTTCTCCTATGCGTCGACGGCCCGCACCTAACGAGGAGGAAAACTAGACGACGCAGTTCCTGAGGCAAGAACTGCGCAAGTTTCGGTTTGCCCAAGTCCTCACTTGTCACCTACCAATGTTATTGATGTGTTCGTCGAAAGTATCCCTACTGTCGCTCTTGTAGATACCGGTGCAGCTGTTTCGGTTATAGATGCTGGATTTTGCCGCTCAATTCGTAAGGTTACGACGCCTTTCTCCGGATTATCGCTTCGCACAGCCAGTGCTCAACCTGTTCAACCGACCGCAGTATGTACAGCCCGCGTGACAATTCAGGACGTTCTGTATACGATAGAGTTCGTGGTTCTTTCATCATGCTCCCATAATATTATTTTGGGATGGGACTTTTTGTCGCGTCATAACGCCGTAATCGACTGTGCTAGGGCTGAGGTCGAATTTTGCTCACTGGATGACCAAGCGTCCGTTGACACCCAGTTTGCCGCTAAACTTGTCGTTAGTGATGACACCTACATCCCTCCATGCTCTTTTGCGTTCGTGCCAGTTTCATGCAGCGCCATATCCGACGGCACGGTCTTCTTCACACCATCTCCAATATTCGTCGCCCGAAGAGCTCTCCCCCTGCCTTTCGCTGCTCTCGATCTTGTAGAAGGGTCAACCACAATGCCAATTTATAATCATGAGTCGTCGTCTTTATCCCTACTTTGTAGCGAGTGCCTTGGCCACGTCGAGACAATCAGTTCTTCCAGAATTATATCCGTCCCCGATGAGGTGCCTTCTACCTCCGTCTGTGAACTGGCTGTCGTCTCAGCGCCTGACTCAACGTCAGCAAACATATTTCAACCATTCATCGCTGCAGATTTGACATCTTCGCAGCGTTCACAACTCCTCACCATTCTTGAGAGCTACCGCCACTCTTTCGACGTTGAACAAACATCTCTCGGCCGTGCCTTAGCAGTAGAACACCACATCGACACTGGGTCCCACTCACCGCTGCGACAACGACCATATCGCGTGTCCGCTACAGAACGCCGCGTCATTGCTGACCAAGTAGACGACATGCTTCGCAGAGGCGTCATTCGACCTTCACAGAGCCCATGGGCGTCTCCGGTGGTTCTCGTCAAAAAGAAAGACGGTTCTATTCGTTTCTGTGTCGATTTCCGGCGATTGAACAAGATCACGCTGAAGGATGTCTATCCACTACCGCGCATTGATGATACTTTGGACAGTTTGCAGGGTGCCGAGTTCTTTTCCTCGTTAGACTTGCGGTCAGGCTACTGGCAGGTGCCTATGGCGGAGGCCGATCGCCCCAAAACCGCTTTTGTCACGCCAGACGGCTTATATGAATTCACCGTCATGCCCTTCGGACTTTGCAATGCACCTGCAACGTTCGAACGAATGATGGACAACATCCTGCGTGGACTAAAATGGAAGATATGCTTGTGTTACCTCGATGATATCGTGGTCTTCGCCTCTAAATTTGACACACACTTACGTCGCCTTCAGCACGTCCTTACTTGCTTAACTAACGCCGGTTTGCAATTAAACCTCAAAAAATGTCGATTTGCCATGCGTCAACTGAACATTTTGGGCCACGTTGTTTCCAAGGAAGGCATCCTCCCGGATCCCGAGAAATTGCGAGCTGTTACGGCGTTTCCTAAACCTGCCACCATCAAAGAACTTCGAAGTTTCATCGGCTTGTGTTCGTATTTCCGGCGATTCGTCCGAAACTTCGCGTCTATTATATCACCTCTCACGCAACTTCTCAGCAGCTGTAAAGACCTCTTATCGTGGTCCCCTGCCTGCGACGAGGCTTTCACCACCCTGCGACGGCTTCTTACGACGCCACCCATTCTACGCCATTTCGATCCTGAAGCTCCAACTGAAATCCACACCGACGCCAGTGGTGTAGGCCTGGGTGCTGTGCTCGCACAGCGTAAACCGGAACATCAGGAATACGTCGTGGCATACGCTAGTCACACACTTACCAAGGCTGAGAGCAACTACAGCGTCACAGAAAAGGAGTGCTTGGCCATTGTGTGGGCCCTTGGAAAGTTTCGCCCATATCTATATGGTCGTTCTTTTGACGTCGTGACCGACCACCACGCGCTGTGCTGGCTTTCGACGTTAAAAGACCCATCTGGCCGCCTCGCTCGCTGGGCGTTGAAAATTCAAGATTACGACATACTATAATATAGAACGGAGACAGTCAAAACTGTTATCCGAGACCACGTAGAAGCGTAGGCCTAGCTATCAAAATCAGCGACAGTCCGGGCCGAGCGTCTCGTGCTTAGCACTGACAATGTGTGTGCCGAGATTTGCATGACCCACTACAATCATCATTACATATTTCCCCCTCGCTGAAGATGGTGCCAAGTAAGTGTTCTAAGGTGTCGTGAGGACAAGTGGTTCGTGATATGGTTTGAGGCGATTCACATGTACGATTTCGCGGCCTCGGCGACGCAGGTCCACAGTGGCCGTGAGGGGTTCGATGAGGTAGTTAACAGCGGAAGTTTGTTCTATGACGCGATAAGGTCCATGGTACCTGCTGACAAACTTTGTAGAGGTACCAGGAGCAGCACTGGGGGGCACCCACAGCCAAACAAGAGAGTTGGGCGAAAATTGGTAGTTGGACCGTCCATCGTCGTGACGAAATTTCTGTAGCCCTTGTTCTTGTGTTGTAAGGGTGCGAGCTAATTGCCGACATTCTTCCGCATACCGCGCGGCTTCGGAAACTGGTGTGCCTTCGGATGAGTCGGGTCGGTAGGGGAGAATGGTGTCAATTGGAGACGATAGTTCTCGACCATAAAGTAAAAAGAATGGAGAAAAGCCTGTCGTCGCTTGAGGTGCCGTGTTGTAAGCGTACGTTACGTAAGGAAGGATAAGATCCCAGTTGGTGTGGTCGGAGGCGACATACATAGAAAGCATGTCGCCAAGAGTACGGTTGAAACGCTCGGTCAAGCCATTTGTTTGTGGGCGATATGCTGTAGTACAGCGGTGAATTACATGGCATTCTGCAAGAAGTTCTCGAATAACATCCGCGAGAAAGACGCGGCCTCGGTCGCTCAAAAGTTCACGTGGAGCGCCATGACGCAGAACAAAACGTTGCAGCAGGAAAGACGCAACGTCACGTGCCGTCGCGGCTGGTAGAGCGGCCGTTTCGGCATATCTCGTGAGATGGTCGATCGCTACAATAATCCAGCGATTCCCAGCTGATGTATATGGTAGAGGACCATAAAGGTCTATTCCAACCCGGTCGAATGGTCGCACTGGGCACGGTAACGGCTGCATTGGTGCAGTAGGACGGCTAGGATCGTGCTTGCGGCGTTGGCACTCTGTGCAAGATCGAATGTACTTTTGAACGAATGTGTACATGCCGCGCCAATAAAACCGAAAACGTAGCCTGGCGTAGGTTTTAAACAAACCGGCGTGCGCACACTGCGGATCGGCATGGAAAGCAGCACATATGCTGGCGCGGAGATGCCTGGGTATGACGAGTAGCCATTTGCGACCGTCAGGGCGGTAGTTGCGGCGATAAAGTATTCCATCACGGATGGCGAAGTGAGAGGCTTGTCGGTGTAGCGCTCGAGATGGCGGGTGGGCGAGTGTTTCAGATAGGTAATCCATCAGAGACGCAATCCACGAATCTTTGCGCTGCTCCGCAGCCACGTTGATGGGTCCTGATAGTGGAAGGAAGTTGTCTTGGATGGAGACACTCGCAATATCAGTAGAAACAGGCGAACGCGAAAGAGCGTCGGCATCGGCGTGCTTCTGGCCTGAGCGATAAATGACGCGGATGTCGTACTCTTGGAGCCGTAAAGCCCATCGTGCCAAGCGTCCTGAGGGATCTTTGAGGGAGGATAACCAGCAGAGCGCGTGGTGGTCGGTAACAACATCGAAAGGGCGGCCGTACAGATAAGGCCGAAATTTTGTAATGGCCCAGATAATCGCTAGGCATTCTTTCTCAGTTACCGAATAATTTGCTTCTGTTCGTGTAAGAGTGCGGCTCGCGTACGCAACAACATATTCTTGGTAACCAGGCTTTCGTTGGGCGAGTACAGCGCCAAGACCGACACCGCTAGCATCTGTGTGGATTTCTGTGGGAGCGCTTGAATCGAAATGACGCAGTATGGGTGGTGTTGTAAGCAGTTCACGGAGCTTCGCAAAGGCACTGTCGCAAGCTGGAGACCACGCAGATAGATTGCGGTCTCCCTGAAGTAGGTCTGTCAGAGGCGCCATGATCGAGGCGAAATCTCGGACGAAGCGGCGGAAGTATGAGCAAAGCCCAATGAAACTACGCAGCTGCTTGAGAGACGCGGGCCTCGGGAACTCGCGAACAGCACGTAGCTTAGCGGGGTCAGAAAGAACGCCATCCTTCGACACGACGTGTCCGAGAATGGTCAGCTTGCGCGCTCCAAAGTGACACTTCTTCAGGTTGAGTTGGAGGCCTGCTACAGAGAGGCAGCGTAGAACCTGTTCCAAGCGACGAAGGTGCGTGGGAAAATTGGGCGAGAATACTACTACATCGTCTAAGTAGCACAAACACGTGTTCCATTTGAGGCCTCGTAGGATAGTGTCCATCATGCGCTCAAATGTTGCCGGCGCATTGCATAGCCCGAATGGCATCACGTTAAATTCGTATAAGCCGTCTGGTGTAACAAATGGAGTTTTTGGCCTATCATCCGGATTCATGGGCACTTGCCAGTACCCAGAGCGTAGATTAAGGGAGGAAAAGAACTCTGCGCCTTGTAAAGAGTCGAGGGCGTCATCAATTCGAGGCAAAGGATAAACATCCTTTCGTGTTATTTTGTTTAGGCGACGATAATCTACGCAAAAGCGTATCTTGCCATCCTTCTTTTTAACTAAAACAACCGGCGACGCCCAAGGACTGTTTGACAGTTGAACGACGCCTCGCTTTAGCATGTCACCTACTTGTTCATCGATGATACGGCGTTCAGTTGGCGAAACACGGTATGGTCGCTGCCGTAGTGGTGGGTGATTACCTGTGTCGATCTGGTGGCATACGGTAGATGTGCGACCTAAAGTAGCGCTGTGACTGTCAAAAGATGGTCGAAACTTGTCAAGGAGGCTCAAAAGCTCACACCTCTGTTGTGGGTTTAGGCCTTCGTCGATGACACGGTTGAAAATGTCGGTAGTGGAAGGGTCATTCACGGAACTACAGGAGAGGGCGCTGACTTCCGATGATTCATCAGGAACGTCAAGTGTAGCGATGGTTTCGAATGATTCTATCGAACCAATACATTCGCCTCGAAGTAGCGTAATCGTGAATGGGAACGGATTGTTCACAGGCACGTTGGTCGCACCACCTTGAAGAGTAACGAGAGCGGTTGGGAGCGGTGATAGGTGGCGATGAACGAAAGCAGCGGAAGGCGTGAAGAATGCGGTAGCGTCGACGACGGTGGAACACGACACAGGTGCGAAGACAGTAGCGCGTGGAGGGATTCGGGTGTCGTCACTAATGACCAACTTCGCGTCGGAAGGGCGATCGTGCACTGGTAGAGCATCACCAAGGGGACAAAAGGCGACTTCGGCACGGGCGCAATCAATGACGGCTTGGTGATGGGAGAGAAAATCCCAACCTAAAATGATGTCATGAGAACAGTGCGGGAGTACTACGAACTGGACTGTGTAGGGCACTCCTTGAATTACAAGTCTGGCAGTACACGCGGCCACAGGCTGCACAGGCTGTGCAGTGGCAGTATGAAGACATGAACCAAAGTAAGGCGTTGTCACTTTTCGAATTGAACGGCAAACTTTTTCGGCGATGACAGAAATTGCGGCACCAGTATCAATAAGGGCAAGTACGGGTACACCTTCCAGAACGGCATTAGTTACATTCGGCGGCGAACGAAGAGGGCTTGTGCTTTGCGACGAGGACGCAGTTCTTGCCTCGGGAACTGCGTCATTTAGTTTTCCGCGTCGATTGTAGGGGGGCGTCGGCGCATCGGGGAGGGCGAGCGTCGACGTGGAGAAGGAGATCGGCGATCAGGAGCTGGTCGGCTCCTGATCCTCCTTGGACGAGGAGCGTACAATTCGGGGTCTGGGGTGTATTGAGTGTACGTGTAATCGTTTTCGTATGGACGTAGGTTTTCACGTGAGTGGAGTGGGCGGTGGCGGCACAGACGTGCAACGTGCCCAGGTAGACCACACGAAAAGCAGATCGGTCGGTTGTCGGCAGTGCGCCATGGATTAGGGACTCGGCGAAGTGGAGGTCGTGGCGGCTGGGCGGCATAAACAGGAGCAGGCTGTGGAGGCGGCGCTTGGAACGTCTGTGGTCGTGGTTGTGCTGCTGCTTCGGCGTACGTCAATGGTGCATTGACTGGTGGCACCAGCTGTGGAGGAAGGACCTCAGACACTTGATCTCGTATAATAGTCCGTAGAGTAGGGCTAAGCGGTGCACTGCGCTCCGGTAGGCCAGAGATGAGCGAGAGTTGGCGGGCAACTTCTTCGCGCACGAAATCTTTGATCTGCGAAAGGAGGACGGGGTCTTGCGAGGGAGTTAAGCCGGACATCGATTCCTGATGTGGGACAGCACGGCGGGTGACGAGACGTTGCCGGCGGAGCTCATCATAGCTTTGGCAGAGCTCGGTAACTTGGGCGACAGTAGCAGGGCTTTTCGAAATGAGCATCTGGAAAGCGTCCTCGTCAATACCCTTAAAAATATGCTTGATGCGGTCCACCTCTGTCATGTTCACATTGACGCGCTTGCACAAGTCAATGACGTCTTCTATGTAACTTGTAAAGTTATCACCAGGCAGTTGAGATCTCGACTGAAGGCGCTGCTCCGCACGAAGTTTGCGGACAGAAGGACGACCAAAGACTTCGCTGAACTTTGCTTTGAATGCTGTCCAGGTGGGAACGTCGGTCTCATGGTTCCGAAGCCATAAGTGGGCAATGCCACTGAGGTAAATGCCGACAGTGGCCCGTCTCGTGGCTTCGTCCCATTTGTTCAAGGCACTCACGAGTTCGTAAGTAGCCAGCCAGTCGTCGACGTCGTGGTCGTCAGTGCCGCTGAATATGGGAGGATCCCGTTGACGGACCGCGCCGGAGCACACGATGGCCTGGGAAGCCATAGGAGGAGGGCTTGTGGCAGATGCAGTGGTCATGACAGCAGGTAGAGTCCGGCTTCGCAACTCCAGGATTGCAAGGAGACCCAGCAAACTCCACCAATTATAATATAGAACGGAGACAGTCAAAACTGTTATCCGAGACCACGTAGAAGCGTAGGCCTAGCTATCAAAATCAGCGACAGTCCGGGCCGAGCGTCTCGTGCTTAGCACTGACAATGTGTGTGCCGAGATTTGCATGACCCACTACAATCATCATTACAATACGCGTGGTTTATCGGTCAGGACGGAAGCATGCTGACGCCGACGCCCTTTCCCGTTCCCCCCTGCCCCAGAACGCCACAGCTGACTCCGCTTGCGATTCCACATTGCCATCGCTTGACTTTGACACCATTGCTATCGAACAACGCAATGACCCGTGGACTGCGTCTCTCCTCAATCATCTCTCCGACACTTCTGAACTCCCAAAGACGCGAACGCTTCGGCGCCAAGTTCCACACTTCTCGATACGTGACACGCTTCTCTATCGACGCAACTACGCACCAGAGGGACGCAAGTGGCTCCTCGTCGTTCCACGAACCCTGAGGTCGCAGATTTGTTCCTCTTTTCACGCTGACCCACAATGTGGCCACTCAGGAGTCTTCAAGACCTACGAAAGGCTTCGACATCGCTACTACTGGCGTGGCATGTATACCTTCGTTCGCAACTTCGTCCGCTCTTGTGCCGAATGTCAGCGCCGAAAATCTCCACCACGCGCCTCCGCCGGTGAACTGCAGCCTTTACCATGCCCTTCCCGACCCTTCGAACGGGTTGGAATAGATATTTATGGGCCACTTCCATTGACTCCGACTGGCAACAGGTGGATAATAGTTGCTATCGACCACCTAACGCGCTATGCTGAGACCGCTGCTCTTAAAACGGCTACAGCACAGGAGGTTGCCACTTTCCTACTGCGTCATTTTGTGTTGCGTCATGGAGGCCCTCAAGAACTCCTCAGTGACCGCGGCCGCGCCTTCTTGTCCGAGGTCATTGAAAAATTGCTCGCTGAGTGTGCTATTGTACATCGCACATGTACCGCTTACCACCCACAAACCAATGGGGCTACCGAGCGCTTTAATCGTACTCTCGGTGACATGCTATCCATGTATGTGACGCCTGACCACTCTAACTGGGACTTAGTTCTCCCATTCATTACATACGCCTATAATACGGCCCCTTTTTACCTCCTCTACGGCCGTCACCCCTCCCACACCATTGACACCATTTTGCCCTATCGACCAGACGCGTCCGAGTGCCTGCCGATCTTGGACGCCGCCAGACACGCAGAAGAATGCCGCCAGTTAGCTCGTCGCTTTACCTGCGATGACCAAAACAGGCAAAAAGCAATTCATGATGCCCAGACCTCAACTCCCGTTTTTCTTCCGGGTTCTCTTGTATGGCTGTCAGTGCCGCATCGCACACCTGGGCTCTCTTTCAAACTTCTGCCAAAGTACGATGGGCCATATCGTATTGTCGAACAAACTTCGCCAGTAAACTACCTCATTGAGCCTCTTACGCCACCATCAGACTTGCGACGTCGCAACCGCGAGGTTGTACACGTCCAGAGGCTCAAGCAATACCACGGTTCAACGCCGCCTGCCCAGGACTAAGTCGCCAGGATGGCTCCTTTTTTCTCCGTGGGGCCATTGTAAAGAAGAGGAAGTACTCCGGCGCAGAGGCAGCAGCATCGAGTGTGCAGCAGCGGCTGGTGCATCGCCTTCCAAGCCTTCCAAGCACCGACCTTTCTGCTTAATAAATCTCCTTTATAATATATATATATATATATATATATATATATATATATTTATTTATTTATTTATTTATATATATTGCCGCGCGCGTTTCTTACCTACACTTAAGTTTCATTCGGTTTTCGGCCTCAAGGCCTGTCTGGAATGCTTACCGAAAACTGCGCCTCGTTCCAGATGGTTCGCCATTATAGTGAATCGTCTTGTTAAAGCTACGCGCACTTCGCGAAACATTTCAGATTATTCTGGAACCCACGTCGCCCCTAGCGATAACGCTAAATTTTCGATGGCAAGGGTGTAAACGCCGACACGCTTCACCGATTGTCAGTTGATCGACGGGCGGCGCTCTGCTCGCCGTTATCAGTGCCAGTGTCTTGCTGTAATCTGATTTTCTTTTTCGTGGCCACAAGTTCAGCTGAATAAAGAGTTAGAGTTTAATCTTCCACCTACTGTGCGCTTCCTTCATTGAAGATACGACAGCGTAAATATAAATATATATACATATATATATAGGTATGGGATATGGCACAACGGGAGCGTTGTCAACAAGGATAAATATATTTATTTCCCAACAGTTTCGGGAGGGGACCTCCCTTCATCAGGGGATGAGTTATACATATATATATATATATATATATATATATATATATATATATATATATATACAAATATATATATATATATATATATACAAATATATATATATATATATATATATATATATATATATATATATATATATATATATATATATATATATATATATATATATATACATATATATACATATATATAAATATATATAATAATAATAAGATCTAACAGACAGTAATGCCAAGGAATGTACAGGGGGAGTTATTAGAACCAATGGAATGTTAATAAGAAAGAAAAGAAATAAGAAATAACAAAGAAATAAGCTGCCTGCTCATAATAAGTTCACGTGCTACGTGATGCCAAACATGCGCATAAGAGTGTTTGCACACTCGTCGTTTGGCTTATAGATGGCGCTGACTGTCACTCCTACTTCTAAATTCACATATAAACCCCAAAAAAAAAGTGGATGGAGGGAACGCCGCTGTGGTAGCTCAGTGGTTAGAGCATCGAACGCGTTATTCGAATGTCGTAGATTCGATTCCTGCTCACGTCTGGTTATTTTTTCATCCACTTTTCTTTCTTATTTACATCCATTGGTTCTAATAACTTCCCCTGTACATTCCTTGGCATTATTGTCTGTTAGATCTCATTAATATTGTGTTGAAACACGGAAAAACGAGCCCTTAGGTGTACACTTCTTTCCCTTATTTCATTGAACGAGGGTCTCGTAATGGCAGACTTGGTGTGTTTAGGTTGTATAAGAGGGACAATTAATCAGCTGCCCGCTCATAATAAGTTCACGTGCTACGTGACGCCAAACATGCGCATAAGAGTGTTTTCACACTCGTCGTTTGGCTTATAGATGGCGCTGACTGTCACTCCTACTTCTAAATTCACATATAAACCCAAAAAAGTCCTAATAACTTCCCCTGTACATTCCTTGGCATTACTGTCTGTTTGATCTCATTAATATTGTGTTAAAACACGGAAAAACAAGCCCTTTGGTATACACTTCTTTCCCTCACACACATATATATATATATATATATATATATATATATATATATATATAATAGTTTTTGTGTCGCTGAGCTTGTGCAGGTAGGCAGAATATGCTCTTTTTGTGTGATTATTATCTCTGTATTCCATCGTAATTACTCTGAACTAATGCATCATTCTTACTTTACGTTTTTAATTTACAGAAAAGCATGCTCTGATGTTTTATTTGATCTTCATTTTTAGGCTCAGCTTCTGATTCGGCTCCGAACTTTTCGAGCAGCAGAGGACCTCCTTCTAGAAGTTATCGAGAACAACAGCACCGACAGAGGGGCTTTGCACACGGCTGCCCTGTTGTACAACCACATCAACCGTACAGTCGAGGTAATTGTTGGCTTCCGTGAAATGTCTGGATATCTTTTGTGCAAAAAAGGCGTTCCAGTCTTCACATAAAAACCAAATTGCCTGTTGATATGCTCTTACCCTACATCTGATTTTATTCACAGTGATTCTTGCCTTTTTAGGAGTGCTCACACTGGCTCTTCTGCTTTTTCGATGTTTGTGTAACGTGTTGTGGTGTATGCTGCATTTCCTGTACGAATGTCATTCATCGAGATGCTCAACTGTTTAACAAAAATTTGAACGATTAGTATTCTCTTCGTACGAGTTTGTAATTAGCAAAGTGAAATTGACATGAAAAATTGACATCACTGCAAAGTGAAATTGACATCGAAGAGAAGGTTGTACTCCGGGAATTAGTTCTGCAAAAGAAAGTGAATTTTGTTTAGAATATCCAACACATACAGGAGGGAATGGAGTGGTGATGTTTCCGATGCAGCTTTTGAATCGACATGTGATTCATGTGAATTGTCAAGTAAGAATTTGAAATAATTTTAGTTGTTAGTGCTAATGGTCGTATTGAATTCCACAGGGTCTGCACTCACCAACACAAATTCGAACAAATGAAAAAAGACCTGAATTGCCCGATTTCTCGCGGATCGTACACGCACAGCTTTACTACACTACATAAAATTTATTTAGGTCTCTTCATTTTCTTAAATAAAAATATGCTAATATATGTGTGAATGAAATTTGTCTGCATAACTACTGGGCCTACAGCTGTCGCTCCTTTAGCTCTTCTATCGCTACTAGCATGTACCTCTTTATTATCTGATACAGAAGTGTAAGTTTCGTGTCAAATACAAACGTTATTTTTTTGCATGGTTAACATATTTTCTTATGTTTCATGGCCCACATGCGCAGATACGCTGCCGTTGATGTCATGCTGACATGACCTAGTTTGAGAGTTATGGAACTTTACGCCGTGCCTCCTCAGGGAATCCTTGATTTATTTTTGAGTAAAATAATTGAATAATCGAACTGTTGATCCGTTCGAGGCCTATGTCCCTTGTTAAACAGATTTCAGAACAGATCGTTTTGCAATGCTTTCTTTCGTTGCAGGCATTGGATTACATATTGAAGGCTCTGAAGCTCTGTGACGTTGATGAGCGGCTGTGTGCAAGAATTCACAGCGACCACGGTGACATTCTCAAGGACCTGGGTGACCTTCACTCATCAGCGCAGGTTGTTGCATGCAGTATGGTATTCTTTGTTAAAATAGGGAAAACAAATTTTCACGCACGATTGTATATGGCACGGATAATTCACGTTCACAAATTATGAGTGTATTCTTTCTCTTGTATAAGATTGTTCATTTACATTTGGTGTAGTCTATGAAGCATTATCTTACGGCGCTCATTTTCCGATATTTTCCTATCAGGTAGATTGCGTACGTGCCTATAGACACAGTGAGAGAAAATAATCACAAAAGGAAACCTCAGCTTACAGTAGTATGTGTTTACTGAAATCAAATCATGTTGAGTATGCCGGTGTTTTACACAAAAAGAAAAACAATTGATTGATTTGATTTGTGGGGTTTAACGTCCCAAAACCACCATTTGATTCTGAGAGACGCCGTAGTGGAGGGCTCCGGAAATTTTGACCACCTGGGGTTCTTTAACGTACACCCAAATCTGAGTACACGGGCCTACAACATTTTCGCCTCCATCGGAAATGCAGCCGCCGCAGTCGGGAATCGAACCCGCGACCTGCGGGTCAGCAGAAAAACAATTCTATGACAGTTACAACACTTACATTAGGTTGAAATAAGAAAATTGCATAAATAAGTATTCGTACGCAGAATCATTAATCATTGCGTACGAATTTTTATTACTAGTCACACAATTCTCAACTGTTAGAACAATAACACTATAGTTTCCCCAAAAATACATGCTCCATAAGACGCATCTTTCACAGTACACTCAGTATAGTACCTTGTTTACTATGCATAAGTAGGTTTTCATAATAAAGAAGCAAACATTACCGAAAAGTGTCCTTTGCATATGCGTGAAGCAAATGGGGAATAAATATTGAAGAAACGCCGCTTTCCTTATACATTTTCCCAGAGGCTGATGGAGAAGTATTGATATTCGAGACCTGGCTTGTAACTCACTTATTATCACACTATCTATCTATTGCCAATTGAATAATAACATATATGAAAAAGAAGTAAACGTTTCAGAGGACAATTTTATTTTCTGTTTCAGAGTTACGAAGTGGCCATCCGCCTGGATCCTGATCTCGCTCATGCTCATCTGAACCTTGCTGTGATCAGACACTTGGAGGTGAGCACGCATGACGGAAGGCTTATCTGTGCTCTTTCACAGGTGATTTATTTATGCTTTAGCAATGCTCATATCTATTTAAACTTTCAGCAGCCTATCACGCACTATTTTCTGTTTCATTTCATAGCAGTGTACGTGTTCTCGAAGACTGGTTGTCTCATGCGGGAACATTTGACTGCATACCTTTAGGTAACATGTTAACCTGTACCTTGCTTTCCAGAATGACTACAAAAGTGCATTTCGACACTACCAAGTGGCCCTGTCTTTAGACCCTAAGAACAAACTCATCACAGACAACATGGCCAAGTTGAGACGACGTATCACAAGACCACTGCCCTTCCATGACTGTGTAAAATAGTAACTTGTCATCAGAGTGCATTTACAGAGCCACTTCCAAACATCGACGTTTGGTAGCACCATGTGAAGTGGATTCACAATGTACCACTTTGTACGTTTTGTAAGCTTTGTGATCTAGCGTGAAAGTGCTCGGCGCAATTCGCACTGTAAAGCTCGTCACCAGGAATCAAAATAGTATCAGAGCTCGTCATTGGGAATTGAAATGTTCCAGGCATGTCTATTGCGCATACTGCTGCTCTGAAATTTCCCGTGCCATTATGTGGTACTGATGAAGTCATCGCCAAACAGGCTCTGAGATTTTGTGCTCGAAATGCGAATGCTGTTAACTTTGTAACCAAGCTGTTTTGGAAACCGTGCAGCTATGCTGCCATCAATTCTCTTAAACCTTGTGCAGTACATCCGCTTCTTGGAACTCTATGATGCCACACAATAAAAATATCATGTGATTATGTTGTGATCTTATGATCATCTCATGACGCCATGTTGTTGTACGATGTTCGCAGCTTCAACAAATTTGAAGCTTTTTTATTGCTAGACTCCTGAAAATTTTTCTTATACTGAATTTCGCTGTCCCTATAGTGCTAAAAATATTAGTGCACCAAGTTTCGACCACACGTTCCTGAATGCGTGATAGGAGTTAAAATAATATTTTAGGTTTTTAACGTGCATATGAACGCATGTGAAGAGCGACTGCGATCATGTTGTCGTGGAGGGGCTTGCTCAAGTTTACCAAGAAAACAAAATAAAATAGCAAGAAGCCATAAGTTGCTGAATGTGCCATGTGTATCACCCTATATGTATGCCCGCTTCTTGTGACAACCTATGTGAGTGTTTGGGGAAGAACACTACCAATTCTTCGAGATGCAGCATCAGACTATGCAAACACGTGCCTAGACTTGTTAATCTCCTTCATGTTAGCGTGTGTGTCAATCGTGGCGTAACTCTCTCAAAGTGTGAGAAATTTGCTCAGATGTGGTTGTCGTGCACTGGATCATTGTGTGTGTTGTGTTATGGAAGCTGACATATTAAAGGGGTACAGACACGAAATTTCTACTCAGCGTTTTTGTTTTGCTAGAAATGATAGGCCATGCACCTGAGAGCGTAGAAAACGTACCGGTAAGCGTGAGTGTGCCCTGAAAAATAAATACATCAGGAGATCAAAAGCTAGTTTCTGTTCCTATTGTACGTTGACGTCACAAAATGGTATGAGCAATGCCATCAGGTGGTAGTATGTGTATGCGCAAGTTTTCCTGACGAATCCTCGTCATCACGTCGCTTCTTTGATTGTCTGGTTCATCTGCTGCGCGCCGAACGTGTGGAAAATGTCGCGGCAGGAAGCTAGGCTCAACGTTTGAAAGGCATCACTTTGTGGCTTGGAACATGGTGTGAATTTGGGTGCGATTTTTCGCACGGTTCTTCGTGCCAACAGCCGCATCTGCGTGTAAGCGCGACAAGGGCGCCCATGCTGGGTGCCCGTCACAGGTTTGCTCCTTGCCGCCCCGGTATCCCCGATCGCCCTGGTATTTGTTGATATTGCCGTTGCCCGTTACTTGAAAAACATTAGATAAGCAATTTTGGACCTGAAAACACTCAAGAATGATAAAATGATGCTTGAAGTGTGCTACTTCTGCAAGGCAACGTCCGTTTCCGAGGAACCAACGAGATATCGAGCCGTGATATGCATGTCATTTCGCAGGCAAACAAGCAGTGGCACCTACCGTCTCAGTGAACCGGCCCACATCGTTCCCACCTTTTCTCTTTAAATCGAGGCCATCTAGAAGACTAGTTGCACATGTAAAATCAGCCTATAGTTGTACAGTTTACATCGTGTTGGCAAAAAGAAGTGCTCAACAATGAGCTCACGTTGCGAAGCCAGCGCCGCTACTGAGATCATCGGTTTTGCTAGGCCTATACGCTCGGTGTTGAGAATGATTCTGGGCGGTGGCGATGTTTGGTGCTCGCAACGGCGTGGCTTTGTTAGCAATCCTAGTAGACAAGGAAGCATGGCAGTGTAAGGCTGCTTATTTAGTGGTTAGTAAAAAAGACGATACAGAGTCTTCCGTGCGTGCAAGCTAAGGTGCCGTACGTGGGTGGAGACCGTGCTCTGAAGGCTCGTTCTTCTCATGTGTCGTGAAACGTCGTACGCTGCGTGCGCCGTTGGACGCCGAATCGAATGCCGAGTCGCACCATTTGTCCAGCGCTTTTTGAGGCAAAGGTTTTCCGTCTGCAATCCGAAATTGGTCGGCAACTGCATGTCGTGTGTGTATGCGTCCAGAGTGAACAGAGTAAGTTCCGCTTGGTTGGCGTCTAGTCTCCGCCTCGGCCGTGGTGCACCAGGTCGGCCCAAGTTTGCCTCAGCGCCTGATTGGACTGGAAGTACTGGAGCTTGCACTTGTTTTCCCCTGTTTCACTTGCGCAAGCCAATTCACATCGCAAAATATTGCCGCCATAACAACAAATTCGAAAACAAACGATTCCTTTGCTTTCTGCTAAGCATATATCTCGCATTCGCGTGCACATACACTATTACAGACTCCGCTAGCTCATTGACAAGTATACTGGATGACAATGACCACACTGCCCGAGCACCCGTTCGAGAGGCACGCGCACAAGTGTCATTTTTGTGTTTTGGTGCCTGACGTCATCGCAATTTGCCAGACTACTGCGTGAAGTCAGCAAAATTAGTACTGTAGCCTGACGTCATGTTAGTGCTAATGTTGGTAGGTGTGCCGCGAGAGATTTCATTTTGAGAATAAAATAAGGTATTCTACCAGCATTTGCTTAGCGCCACAGTTGTTCAGTGCCGTCTCTTTATACGGGAGATTAGTATGGTAGGGTAAACTCGCCTCTGAAGAAAGGTGCCAGTACACTTTTAAGCCAAGTCGGAATGCAACAATTGATGCATGCGAGGAAATGTCGCGAATTGAAATGAGCGAAGTCGCCATCGCGATTCTGAACGCGTATGATTGAGTGTGCTTGTGTGGATCACAAGGTGTCTGCAAATGCTGCGGGAAGAGTCTTGACATGCATAACTAAAGATGTGTACTGCAGCAAATTACAAGTTTTGTTTTCTTCAGTTTTTTAATGGGAGAGGGGACTAGGTATTGGGCTATTGTGCTTAAAGTTAAAGAAGTAAAGTTATCCGGCGCAAATGCATGCTAAAAAAGGCAGGCGTATAGGTATGGACACAAAATGTCAGATTGACACAACACAAGCGCGGTGTTTGTGGTCTTTTGATTTTTCGTGGTTTGTCGCGTGCCCGTGCCTGGACACACACCTTTTTTTTTGCCATGTGATAGTGCTGTTTGGCTAGGAAAGCTTTTGTAATAGTAGCGATTGTTTTACATGTGTTTTTTAGAAATCGTCGTTGACATACTTTTCGCACTTATTGCAATGTATTGGGGTCATTGAAAATTAAATGGCAGGGAAGCAGGCTCACAGCAAGAAGCCTTAATATTTATATTCCGGAGCTTCGGTTTTCTGCATGCGTAAGGCAGAGACGCCGAACGTGCTGAAGACCTTTCGTAACACTCCCCGGTATCGAACAGCTCAATTACCAGTGATAGTCTAACATAGTAGCTTTCATTTATGCAACAGCAGCATGGAAGTATGGGACAGCGTAAGACAGCAACCGAATTACTAGGGTATTCAGCTTGGAACATCGCATATAAATAACTACAAATGTCACGAAAAGTAGACATGGCCTACAGGAAAAGTAAAGTATTGCTCAAGTTTATACTTGTGATACAAAGAGGCACATATGCCTCCTTAAGTCAACCCTTCTTTTTTTGGTCAGTTTACCCAAGAAAACGCCCTATATTGTCGTGCGGTTGCGTGAAAATTGTAGGTCGTGTAATTTTGTTGCGTAACATGTGTGCTTGCCCATTGTATGAAGTAAACCTCCTCTTCATTATTACACTCCATATTTAGGTTGTTTTCTAGCAGCTTACTTCGCTGTAACAAAAGCATGATCGTGGTAATTGCCTACTGTACTGCATGTTTATTGCATCCATCATGCACCACACGCAGAATACGTTGCCTTAATTCCTTCCATTATAGCTGCATAACCGTGTCCTGATGGCCGGAAGAGCTTCCTGAAGCTGTCATTTCGGTCGCCTTACTTCACCGCAGCCTAGCGAGGGTATAATTTCTCTCTAGAAGCGTGTCTCACTGTAAATGATCTGGTCCATCATTGTGACTGTTATGTGGTGATTGCTGTGAATGATTGCCAACGCGGAATCATCCCAACTCATGTTGTGTCTGTATATAGCCCACGAGAAATGATTCCACCGAGTCGTTAGGGCTTTCTTGTATAGTTATGTGTCAAGGGGAAATGTGATAGTTTTTGTAACCGTCAAACAAGTGAATGTTTGTTTCGTAGCATAATTTTTATTTTTGCCCAGGTGAACTGAAATGGTCTCTGTCTCGGCCACGTATGCATGCTTGTCCCTCATAGTATGTGCCGCAACGGAACTTCACTTTGTAGTAGTTGGTCTATTTTCCTAAATTAAAACATACCATGCCAAAACAAAAGCCCCACATAGGATAGCCATGACTCACAAGAGCACTGACTATCAAGTGCTTTATTACTTCGGTTATCAGTGCCCGTATACCGCCCAAGGCAGCATCACCGCACATGCGCACAGAACCGTAACTTTAAGCAAAAGTGAAGCAGGGGTGATATCAGTGTATCAGAGACGTGTAGACAGGAATTCATATTCAGATGATTGCAGGAACAAAGAGCATCGCTGATTTTAAGACGACCTGTTCACATACTAGCTTCTAAAACCAGATGTGCGTACTGATTCTGGCTTCTGATTATTATTGCACTGACAATCAAAGAAAAAGGTGTTGATAGTCAGCGCTCGTGTGTCTCGTGTGTTTTCTACATTGAGCGTCTAATGTGTTTCTGCTATTACTCTTCCCTCAGGCACATACCTGAGGGCTATTGCTGTATCTGTCCTACGTATGTGTATTGTTTAGTGATATTTGTGCGTAAACGTGGTTGTAGGGTAGGTTACTTGCTATTGTGTCACCGTGCGTTTCAAAAGACAAAAAAAAGCCTTCATAAAGCTCTGCGATGTTTTCAATAACTTCTTTTCGTATACCAATTTTCTTTGTTGCCACAGCACGTCTTTTTACCTTTAGCTCATTTCAGTGCTGATCTAGTGTGAGCCTCGATTGTCATCTTATCTATAAGCGATTATACGTAATATGCTACGAATAACTTATTCCAACAGTGGAGAACTACCTCTTCTTTGGTAAATGTACACACAAAAAAACTAAATAACTGCTGTAACCATGTTTTTGCGAGGGCTACGTCAATGAACTTGGTCATTACGATGAAAAAATCAAACAAAAATAAACTCAAAGAATTGACACATATATATACAGTCCTGGATTTCTTAAGTTGGTTTTGGGACGTTAAACTCCACATATCAATCAAATCAAATCATGGATTTCGTAAGTTCAAAATTGTTCCTTTGGATACAGAAAGTTTTTTCCTTTCCTATTCATTCAGTACAATGGTAAGCTTTTTCGCCTTCCACTTTTCGGTATTTGTTGTATCGAGCTTGTCGGGGACGCAGCGTGAAGACAAAATGTTCTTTTTTTTCCCAGTTTCTTTGTCATTTGCGAGCATGGTCCCTTCTGTACGTACGTTTTTTAATCGAAGTTGTGAATACACTTGATACAGGTTAAAAATGGAAACAGCAAGATTAACAAGCTCACGACGTGAGTGAAGTAATCTGAAACGGAACAACTTGAGGCTATAGCTCGTTTTTTTCTTTGGCGGTAATATGTTGCTATCTTGATCGCAAAGGGAACTACTGTTTGCACGATTAAATCATCTTGTTCCTTTATTAATGCGGACACCTCCGACGCTTCGCAAGGCTTCAGGAGTGATTGTCGGGGTCAACCCAAATGATGCCAATGTTGTGATTACTGTGAGACTACACCATGTGAAGTCATCCTGGCGTCGTATGACAGCTTCATTAGTGACGTCAACACCACATCAACATTATGTGATATTACATTGCGTAACATCACTGAGTCGTCAGATAACATTGTCACATTATTAGTAAAAGTGGCATAATTCCGGAAGCTGAGAGAAATGACGCTGAGTTCAGAAAGCTCTCGGAGGAAGCAAGTGAACCAAAAAAAGAAAGATTGCTTTCGCTTTCTGGTTGTCGTAAGCAAATGCGTGAAGAACTGCGCAAGTTTTACAGCGAAACCTGCTATGAGATCACAACTCGGGTCTCGCGCAGCGCCGTAGTTGTCCGCCGCTGCAACCGCCGCCGGCGCCGGGGTTCATAACCACATTGCGCGAAATTAGCAAAAGAAAAAGAAACTAGAAGCATTGATGTAGTGGGGCTCGAACCAGAGTTCAGTGGGTAGCAGCCCAGTATCATACCATCGTTTGACCATATGGTGTAGTAGCGCAATTTTCACGGGGACGAAGAGGACAAGAACAGAGTGTCGTGTGTTCTTGTCCTCTTCGTCCCCGTGAAAATTGCGCTACTACACCCTATGGTCAAATGATGTCTCACCAACTAGCCCAGCTCTCAACCCTACAGTATCATACCACTGAGCCACGCCGGAGCTAGGGACTTGCTGGCAAACTTGCCTGAAAGCAATCGTGTTGATATGACTTATGGAGTGTTTTGAAACAGCGAAAAAACAAGAAGTCGTCACACAATGCGAATAGCGTAAGGAGTGGGTCATCCGATGCTTCAATTTATTACAAAAGTTTGTTCTCGTTCAGCTATCAGCTGCGGCGCATGTAGATGTAGATGCAGAACCTAAACTAGTGGCTCACACCCAACTTGCCAAGAATCTGGCAAGAATCGGGTAGCTTAACAAAAAAAACACCATTGTATTTATATTGAAATATTGACAAAAAGGAAATTAACAAAAACTTTGATTTTTTGTAAACCATTCTTCAAAAAAATTAAGATTAATTAGTTCCTACTGAATAAGCAATAAATTATTGATATGAAAAACAAATAATTTTATAGCCAACATGAGTTAACTGAGAACCTTTTCGTATTGAGTATTCTGGTAATATATTGGTATTTCGGTATTAGGTAAATCTTTTAGGCTGTACAATGGAATTTTGCACGGCCACGCACACTTTCCCGTTGCTGTTCTCTAGGGTATGTGCACCTAGGTATAGTAAATTTGACGTTGTCAAAGCTAAGCCAAGGATTCGTAACGGTATATGTAGTGCATACCGATTTCAGGCATAATTCCTCATCGTCGACAGCCACTGCATGAACGATTGGTACGAAAATTCTTCACAATTGTTTTGCGGATACCATGCTTCTCAAAAGAATTACAAAAATATCGTAGCGAATGCCGGCCTACTACTCTAAACTTATGAATAATGGCGTGGGCATCAAGCAAGTGTTCTTGGAGCAGTTACTCAATGAGTGCTAGGTAAGGCTCTGAAATTCCAGCTTTCGCTCTGACATTGCTGCGCCTTCCACCCAGGCCTGGCGTTTTATTTCTCTCATTCCGCGGTTGGTAAATCACATGAAGCTCCTTTTATTGAAGGTATATTTAAGGCTTTGACTCGCATTTCGGGCAGCGGATTAGTCGCTGGCACGTTGATGAGGGTCAAAAGCACAGAAACAAGACAACTGCTCATCAGACGAGATTGCACTTGTATTACTCTTTTCTGGTAAGATTACAGAGAAACACAACAATAAAGAGATAAATTGAGATTAAAAACTGTCTGCAGAACAGTCAAACTGTAGCAATGACTCATTCGCTTGAATAGCGTCTCAGCACGGGCCTGGCTAAATTTTGTGCTAGAGAAAAAATTACTGGAAAACAGAACCTCTCTCAGAAAAACTGGTTGCAAGGTTCAGCACAAAGATAAATAGGCACAGAGTCACAACATTTTATTTGAAATAAAAAGTGTATCCACTATAAATACCCGCAGCGGGAATGGTGTGTCACTGTCATGAAATAGCAGCGTAACCAGAAAACAACACAAGCCCATGATTTCAAATGTACTGGCTGTGGCGTGGTACTCTAGAAGACAATATCTCAAATCTTTCTCCTGATTGACTTGCTAATTGTGTACAATATTACTTCCGAGTATGAAATTAGCTTTTTAGTGTGAATATTACAGTTGCATTTATGCTAATTGTCCTACCTGTTGCATAATAAATACCTACAATGTGTATGCTGTGGCCGGTCCTTAAGTAAAGCGTACCTTCATTCTGTTTTGCAAAACAGTGTTCGAGAGGAAGTAGCGTCGTATTTTTTTTTCATTTTCAGCGGCTGCTTCGTCGGGAACCTCATCGTAATGAACAGTTTCTAAATGGCTATTTCATGAGCATATATAGATCCACTTGAACAGCATTGAGCACAAAATAAAAAAAACCTCCCAGCATATCCCCAGAAAGAGTGATGATGAGTGGGACGATGCGTCGATCAATCTGTCGGTACGTGCGCCCGTTCGTGCTTCCGTTCGTGCGTGCAGTTGCGTCAGTCCATCCGTACGTGCACCCATTCATGCGTCAATTCATGCTCCGTCCGTGTGTCCGTCTGTGCGTGCGTTCATCCATCCGTCCGTCCGTGTGTCAGTCTGTCCATCTGCTTGTCTGTCTGTCCGTCCGTGCATTCATCCATCCATCTAGTGTACACTTCATGTACCGCCATCTCACTTCTTTTTATAATATTACTGCTGGGTAGACTTCATGCTTGGCATGCCTTCGCGGAACCGACACTTGAGCCCGGAGTCACTACCGCGCGTCGACACACAAGTGCCGCTTCCCGAGCTCAATTCCTTGCAAGAAACTGCAATAAATCGCATTCCTCGTTCAGCCACCATGGTTACTGCCGTTTCATCACATATGGCACTTCAGAATTCCATGATTCCTGATTGTTTTCATGATAAAACCTATGAAGACGGCCAAGACTGGCTGGAGCAGTTCGAACAATGTGCGAAGTACAACCAGAGGGCCAACCCAAAAGACAAGCTCGCGAATGTGTACTTCTACATGAAAGACAACGCCCAGACATGGTACAACGACAGGGAAAGAAGCTTCCCAAACCCAAACAGAACGGCTTCCCAAACCAGCTGGCTGACACATTTACTAGTCTCGACAGAAAGAAGAATGCGCAACGTCTCTTGGAAGCTCGAATTCGGAAACCAAATGAGAGCATTGCTATATACGCCGAGGACATGACCCGTCTTTTCGGCAGGGCAGATTCCGAGATGCCGGAAGACACGAAGCTGCGATACCTAACGCAAGGCGTGAGGAACCAACTGTTTGATAGGCTTGTGAAAGATCCACGAAACACAGTAGCTATAGTTCACGGAAGAAGCCACAGCTATAGAACGAGCCCTACAGAAACGGTACCGCCAGCATAATCCGGTTAACTTTCGAGTGATTAGTCTCGTTACGGCGGCGGTGAGGAAGAGGACAAAAACAACAAGAAAAAAGGCTGGGAGGTTAAGCAGGCTCATTCCCTGTTTGCTGCCCTACGCTGGGGGAACGAGAAGGAGGAGTATAAAGATGAGAGAGAGAGGAAACATAAGAGAGAGGGACAAAAAAAGAAATGTCAGTAAATGGGCTGACGCGTATGCAGCGGTGGCCCTACAGAAAAGTTGTAGGTGTTCATATAGGCCTGTAGTTCTCAAACAGCACAAGACGGCTTTGACTATTTTTTTAGCCGACGAAAGACGAGGATGGTGCTTCAGTATAATCTGCATAGAGAATGGCAGATCTTCCAATTGTCGCAATGCGTCAGAAAGCTTCTGTCTTTCAGAGGCAAAGCGAGGGCAACGGCATGACAGATGGTCGATGTTTTCTTCGGTGCCACAGGCATCACGTTCCACATTGTCGGTCAATTCAATGAGGGTTGTATATGCTTTTGTGAAGGCAACCCCCCACCAAAAGCGACTAAGAAGCGAAGCTTCACGCCGACGATGTCCGGATGGAGGTCGAAGTTCCAGTCGAGGATTTATTTGGTAGAGTCTCGTATGTCTTATGCTTGGGATGTTCCACTCCAACAGACACAGACTACGTGCCAGGTGACGTAGTTGCTTTTCAGCATCTGTCCTTGACTAAGAAATTGAAAGGGTCTGCTCTTCTTGGTGGGATGTGGGAGCCGCGTTGTCTGCGGAATCATTGCCACTGATCCAACCATGACCAGCTAGCCACTGAAAACTACCCTCGTGGCCTGTTTGTATACCGTAGTAAAGAAGCTTGGCAACCTCGTATGTCAACTGTTTGTGGCAATCTTGTCGAAGGAGTGACTGCTTGCTCTGTAAGACCGGGATCGAGTCCCAAAAACACAGCCCATTTACTCAGTCTCTGGGATTCGATGTACACAAGGGCGCCACGCAAAGCCGCAAGCTCTGCCGCTGTAGACGTAGTGACGTGTGACAGCTTGATTCGGAGAGTGATTGCTCTAGCTGTAATACTCACTGCAACACCAGAACTATAGATGCTGTGGTTGAACCATCGGTGTATATGTGCACTTGATTATTGTACATTTCGTACAAGAGGTGCAAGCTCAATTGGTTTAGGGCTGACAAAGGCAGTTTTTATTTTTCTGTGTTCCTGGAATTGAAAGACGTACATGCCGAATTGTCAGGCACCACGGAGAATACACCAATTTTTCCTCAGGCGTAAAACCTGACGTAAACAATGCACGACGCGCACCAACAATTCTACTAAATTTAGTGGGGGGCTCTCAGTAGCAATGGTTGCCAAGTGGTGGGAAGGATTCCTAGCATGCTGCCCGAGGTATGTACGCATCGTTTCAATGATAATGAGTGTCCGGATCAAGTAGTCCTTTGCAATGGCAAAGGTTTCAGCCATCAATTCACAGCGAGGTAAACCAAGACATGTCCTAGGAGCCTGGCCTTGAATATTTTGGAGGGTGCGCAGATTAGTTCTGGAATTGTTTTTACTTTCTGGTTCTGACTTTCTGGTGAAAGCCACGAAAACACACTTTCTACTTGCGATTTTGAGCTCTTGTTTACGTAGGTGGTGTGATATCACTGATGCTGCCTTCTGAAGTCGAGGGTGACGTGGAAGTCAAGTCACACTTGATGTCCACACACACATGTCAACAGCATAAATGGACAGTGGCACGCTGCTTGGTTGTTCGCCAACTAGTCCAATCATTGTTAGGTTGAACAACGTTGAACTTAGCACTCCGCCTTGCGGGACGCCTCGGCTACAGTAATACTCGGGTGTCAGGCCATTTTCTGTCTTCACGTGAAATTACCTATCCTGTGGGTAGCTGTGAACCTAAATAAATATATTGCCACCGAGTCCTACTCCTTCTAATGCGCTGAGAATGGCTGCGTGGGTGACATTCTCTGTAAGCCCCTTTAACGCCAAGAAACAGAGCAGCAGATAGCCGTTTGCAGGCTTCCTGCTGCTGAACATATGTCTCCAAGTCAGCTACACCGCCAATTGATGAGCGGCCTCGTCTGAACCAGGACATGGCATATGGATATATTTCGTAGAACTCTAATTACCATTCCAGACATGTTAAAGTCAGTCTTTCCCTAACTTTTCCCACAAAGCTCACGAGGGAGTTCGGGTGGTAAAAGAAAATGTCTAAAAGTGACTAGCCGGCATTGAGAAGTGCAATCAGATGACTTGGCTTCCATTCCTACGGAACCATGCCAGTTTGCCAGTAGTCGTAGAGCAGCAAGAGTGCCTTCCAAACATGATCTCCTAGGTGACACAGAGCACGGAAGGTGATGCCGTCAGGTGCTGGTGCTGAAAAACTTCTACGCAGAACAAGCGCAATATTTAGTTCCTCTATTGAAAACAAACATTCCTATCGGAGATCACGTGAGAATACAGAACAGTCGGGCGTCTTCGTCTAAGTTGAATTTTCCCCGCAGGCGATCTTTCGGCAAAAATATTCGGCGAAGTCAATCTCTTCGCAACGTAAGTGAAGTGCCAGAAATTTAAATGGGTAGCGCTGAGTAGTGATTGTACGAAGAGCCCGGCCAGTTCTCCAGATTAGTGATAGAGGCTTTCTGGGATCCAAAGACTCGCAAAGAGATACCCATTGTCGCTTATCCAACTTGTCCCTGTGATGCTGTACTTTTTGTGTGCGACTGGGCACTTTCAGATCATCATATGACTTCCTGCGACTATAACGTCCTTCTGCACTACGATGAATCGCTCGCAGTTTATCGAGTTCAATGTTCATATTACTGCGAGATGAGCTCACCGGAAGAGAACGCGTGTTATACTGTAGGGCACTCTTCATTGCGTCCTCTAGGTTAAAGGTTGAGCCGCTAACATAATCTTCTACGATTAACTTGTATTTTCGCCAATCAGTGCACTGGACGGCTCTGGAGAACTTGAGACTTCGAAAGCCGTCAATCTTCCGGTATGTTGGAATGTGGTCACTACACCTTGTTTTCAAATTCGAAAAGCAGTGCACTCTTCTGGCGAACGAGCGTGAGACAAAAGTGGGGGCTAGACTACTACTATAGGCCAATCCACTCAGATAAGTAGGGCTGCCGTCATTCACGAAGATAAGTTCATATTCAAAAGCGAGAGACTCTGTCTACCTCTAGTTTTGGCACTGGAGCTTCCCTTTAAATAGTGGTGGGCATTGAAGTCACAAGATATCACCCATGGCTGGAAAGCTGAATTGAAAATTCCCTGCAAACCCTCACGGTCTGGACGACTTGATGGAGGTAAGTAGGCTCCGATGATTGTGAATGTGGTCTTCTTCTCTTTTACTGTTAGGCAAACGTACTGGCTTTTTTCGTCAGGGAGCACAGGGTGATGAACATAAGTTAGGTCGCGCCGTATGAACACAAAAACCTTGCTGCGGTCTTTGTGAGTAGAAAACATGAAGCACTCATATCCAGACAGTGTGATGTGAGCTGACAGGTTCGGCTCACAAATCACAGTTATGGAGAACTGGTTCGTGAATACATATTGCCAAAAGTCGGATGTAGGTGCCCTATGCGCTCTGGCACTTCTCTGAAGGACAGATGCATTCTTGACCTCCTCTGAATAAGATAACATGTCGCGGGCCAAAGTTTTACCTTAGAGCTGCAAGCACAAGACTCAAACTGTCCAGCACTTACAGTGTGCTCTGCGCTAACGGAGTGTTCATGTTGCTTAGGAGCATGCGCATTGCACTCGTAATTGTCTGCAACATGTTATTGACCTTGTGATCCTCAGTAGTCTTTACATCACTGGTGCGTGAGGGCATCGATGTTGGATGGATTCGATGCACCTCTGAATCAGGCTGTGTTTATGGAAAGAAAGGCCACTCTTAACAAAGTTAGAGTGTTGACCCTGCTTTTATTTTCGTTGTATCCGTCTTTGCAGAGCTTCACGACTGGTGGTCAGTTGTTTTTTCGGGAGATGGCGTGTCTCTATTAGCAGATGTCACGTTTCGTGAGGATCTTCTGCGGTGATGCCGACGTCGCCTGACAGTAGCAGCAGCTTCTTTGCGCGTTGCATTGCCACGCACCATGCCTTTAAGCACCGTTCGCCCATTTCGTACTCGCGAGAAATTTTTAGACGACGCTCTATGAGCGCCGTTGAAGTTAGAGCATTTGAACGCAGTCACGTGGCAGCTATCTTTTTAATGAGGTTCGGCACACCACGGGCACACAACATTGCTGGTACATATTCATTTTACATGTCCCATCTTTTACATGTCTTATCTTGAAACATCTGTAGCATTGTAGGGGCTTCGGTATGTATGGACGGACCTGGTGGCGAACGTGGCCAACTTTGACGTGTGGTGAAAGACTGTCTCCCTCAAAAAGAAACCTTCAGGCAACGTGAATGAACGAGCCTTGCGATGTGCTTCATGAGGATGCTGTCTGTAGTTGGTTTTATCAAGATAGAACAATTGTCAGCGGGAATGGAAATGTACACGTCATAAATGACGCCAACACTGCCCTTACACTCCGTGGAGATCACTGATTTAACTGTGACTCTGTCGATTTCCGTGGTGTACTGTAGCCTTTGCAGCGCACTACGGTGTGGAACATCAACTGCCAGAACATTCTTCCGTGGGTTGATCCTCACCTCTTTAATCTCATTTGGAGGGAGTCATTCGATATATGAATAGAGGACTTGCCTTTTCAGCCGCCGTATGATGGCTGAGTGGTCCACAGCCATGAATAGTATCGTTTACCGCCAACGCTGCGGTTAGCCTGCACAGTGGTAAAACTTGCCGTCGACGATGTTCGTAGCAGTGTCCTTTTTGCATTGCAGCTCATGACGACTGTGTAGTCGTCATCCAATGACTCAAAGCCGTCTGAGCAGAACTTCGTTGCCTTGCTGACTGTGCCGCTGGAGGTATTCCCACGTTTCCTAGCCGCTGGAGGACGTAGCGGTTGTCCACCTCGAAGATCCTGAGAGGCTTTTTCATCAATTCTCGCGAGGAGCGAGCGGTAGCTCCCAGAGTTTGCGGAAAAGCAAATCGAAAATTTGAGAAACGAATACAAGCGTTCTGTGAAAGAGACACTTCGTCGTCGTTCCGCGGCAGCGAGCCTCTGCGACAATGACAAGGCTCTGCGGGAGGCCATCCAGGATATTTTTAGCGAGGAGCTTCAACATTTTGGTGTAATTCTAGCAACTGAACCGACACCGGCATTGTCTTTTGTCACCGATGTTGTCCGGGATGAGGTCCGTCAGGCTCTCTCTTCATCCGGCTGTGGTGATGGGCGACGACACTTTAATTATGGTGACGCTGTCCGACACCCATTGTCACGATGTCGGCACAGTGGACTCTAACAACTGGACCCCTACCAACCCTGCAAACACAGCCACTCTCAGCGCCGACGACTTTTCCAACCTCGCCGACAAGACGAATGTCGTGTAGTGAACATGTTAACGTAGCGTGTATTAGCGCAGTACATAAAAGAAAGGGACACGACACAGAGGTAGAGATAGGAAGGCGCTAAAGGTAGGCGCTAGAGGTAAGCTAGAGATAGGTAGGCACCAACTCGCCCGATTAGCAACCTTTCTGAACAGGTTAACCCCACAATGTGATTCAGTAGCCAGTCCTCGCTTATCTACCAGCGTTGAAAAACCGATTTGTGGCGTGCCGTTGAATGTCGACCGGTATGCTTTCATTTTGGCGAAGCTGGGCACATCTACAAAGTTTTTGCCGTTATCGCGACGCTCAGTACTCGAGATTTCTTCGCTACCCTGATTACGCTACGTACGACGATTGACGCACGTACGAAAACACTTCCGTGAACACACCGCCGCAGAATCTAGCAATTCCCGGGTCACGCTTTTCATCTCCTGCGCGGGGCAGTTCACCTAATCGTCGCAGCTTCGCCGACGTCACCAGAGGCAGCTCCCCTAGGCCGTGACGGGGAAACTAGGCGCAGCGACCGGGGGAGTGTGGTTGCCAATAGTCGAAGTTCCGGACCGCACCCATTGCAGAAAAACGACAGCTCGAAGCCACCGATGCGGAAGACGATGACAGCAACGACTAATCCAAGGAATGAGACAACTGCCGACGTAACCGAGATTATCAGCGCCATTACCTTGACGGCCACCAAGTGACGCCTCTTGTTGACACTGGGTTCCACTTTTCTATAGTAAGCCTAGAGCTGGCCGAACGACTAAAGAAAGTGGAGATGCCATGGCAGGGACCCAATCTAAGAACTGCTGGAGGTCAGCTGATGACACAGGCTGGAAGCGCATGGCCCGACTCTTCATCACTGGTTCCACCTTTGTCGCCACCCTTGTCATTCCTCAGGAGTGCTCTAAACAGCTCTTACTGGGAATAGATTACTTGCGCGAATACGGGGCTGTGATTAACATTTGCGACAGAAGCGTAACGTTGGCTGTAAGCTCGGACATTGCTACTGATGACGAACATCAGCCACCTTGCTTCCGTATTGCTGATGACGACCTCATACGGCCGCCACGAAAGTGCTCCCTCGTATCCGTGCACTACCACACTTTAGAAAACGGTACTGCATCACTTAACACATCAAGACATTAAGTAGCGGCGTTTTTGTTGCCAGGTTTGTCATCGCTGTTTTTGATGGATGCGCTAAACACTTGTTGACAAATTTCAGCAGAAAATGCTGACACATAGGTAAAGGCACAGCTATCGACTATTTCGACGAGCTCGCTCAAATAGAAGATTAGCATTTAGTAAAGGAAGCACAAGCGTCCACTATCACTGCACCGACACCCGTCGACGTTAATTCAATGTTATCTCTCATTGTGCGAGACCACCTCACGCTGATCTACAAGGTCCACGACACTTCTCATCGACATCAATAGTTGGTCAAACGCCACTGACAAAACACAGCATCAGCTCGGATTCAGACGCCACATCCATCCGGCAAAATCCTTATTACGTCGCTCCAAAGGAACATAAAGCAATTCAAAAACAGGGGAAAACGATGCTGGAAGATGGCGTTATTTGGCCATCTAAGAGTCTTCGGGCATCACCTGTAGTACTCTTCAAAAATAAGGATGGCAGCTTGCGTTTTTGCGTCGACAACCGGAAGCTCAATCAAATCACAAACAAGGATGCTATCTTCTGCCGCGTATTGAATATTCATTGGATAGACTACTAAACGCACGCTAATTTTCGTTCATAGGCTTCAAAAGCGGCTACTGGCAAATTGAAGTGGATGAGAGAGATCGTGAAAAGATTACCTTTTTTACGCCCGATGGATGTTATCTATTTCAGGTACTTCCTTTCGGTTTGTGTTCGGCGCCAGCAGCAATTCAGCGTCTGATGAACACAGTTCTGTCGGGACTCAAGTGGCAAACCATCTTGGTGTACCTCGACGACGTGATTGTCCTTTCGGCGACTTTTGAGGGACAATTTCGAAGGCTCGAAGCAGTATTTGAAGCGATACGCTTGGTCGGCCTTACTCTAAAACCTGAAAAGGGCCACTTCAGCTTCCACAAGCTTGAATCCTCGGTCACGTCGTGAGCAGCCAAAGGATCTGACCCGACCCGGACAAAATTGCCGCCGTGAAGAATATCCCGACGTCGTGGCACAAAAAATAGTGTGACACTTTTGGGGGGACTCTGTGCGTATTACCAGCGGTGTATTGCCATTTTTTCGCTCATCGCTTGGCCATTGACACAGCCTATTGGGGAAGATATCTCCTTCACAAGAGGCAAAGACCAGCAGCAGGCTTTTCCCGAGCTTTGTCAGTGCATGCGAACGCCTCTGGTGCTCGGCCATTTTGATGAAGACGCAACAACAATATTGCATACAGGCGGTAGTAATGTGCGTCTTGGAGCAGTGCTCGTACAGTCGAAGGACAAGAACGAAAGGGTGATCGCCTAAGCCAGCCGGACGCTGTCCCGAGCAGAAGCTAACTATACTACGACGTAGAAAGAATGTCTTGCACTGGTATGGACAGTCCTCATGTTTCGTCCTTATCTGTACGGCCACCCATTCACCATTATCAGCAATCACCACTCGCTCTTTTGATTAGCCAACTTGAAAGATCCATCTGGCCGTCCTGCAGGCCGTAGTCCTCGGCTCCTAGAATTTGACTTCACTGTTTCCTATAAGTCGGGAAAACGACACACTGATGCCGACAGTCTTTCTAGATCTCCTGTTGAGGTGGCATCCCTGGATGAAGATGATGATACGGCGTTTTTGAGAATTGTGGACACTGCCACATTTCCTCAACTGGAATCCGATGTCACTGAACTAGCGTCACTCATATATTACCTACAAGGGTGAAATAATAGCGTGCCGAAGTTATTTGTGAGAGGGCTGCCGTCGTACTGCTTGCGGAATGATGTTCTTGATACGAAGAACTTTTACCCCATCGTCGTTCCTTCTCGTCGTTCTTTCTTAGCTTCACCATGAGGTACTGCAAGCCTGCCACGACAAACCTTATGCTGGTCACTTGCGTCACGCAAGAACATTGGCGAGGATAAGGCAAATATATTACTGGCCAAGACTTGCCGGAGTTGTTAAACCTTACGTGCAGGCATATCTAGATTACGAGCGTTGCGAACCACCATCCATCAAAATAACCGGCCTGCAGCAGCCTGTCTGAGTGCCGGCAACACCGTTCGCACAAATCGGCATGGATTTTCTGGGCTCCTTCCCAAAGTCGGCCACTAGAAACAGGCGGATAATTGTCGCCACAGATTACCTCGGCCGATGCGCGGAGGCGGGCACTATGCGATGGGAAACGTCAGGTGAAGCGGTGCAATATTTCGTTAAAGTGATCGTTTTAAGACATGGTGCTCCCGCAATAGTCATCACCGACAGAGGTACTGCGTTCATGGTCAAGCTTTTGGACACCATTTTCCGACTATCTGGTACACCTCACAGGAAGACAACGGCGTATCATCCCCAGATCAACGGGCTCACCGAACGTCTCAAAAAGACCCTGGCTGACATGATAAGCATGTACGTAGATGTACAGCACAAGAACTGGGACGACATATTGCCCTACGTCACGTTGGCGTACAACACAGCTCGTCAGGAGACCACTCGGCAGACACCCTTTAAACTCCTTTACGGACGCGAAGCTACGACTACGTTAGACGCGATGCTCCCTTATGAAAATGATGGTAATGGAACGGACACTGCAGAGTTCACCCAGTGAGCAGAAGAAGACAGATAACTTGCCAGGTGGCGAATCACCTAACAACAAGACGACGAGGCCAAACAATAGAACCTACTGCACAAACCCGTCATATGCAACGTGGACAACAAACTGTGGGTCCATACACCTAGGCATCAGCGTGGGCTCTCCGAAAAGCTGTTGTGAAGGTACTCCGGACCCTACCAGGTTCTGTGACGCATCAGTGACGTCACCTATGAGGTTGTTCCGGGCGGCGTTCAGTGCTCGAAGGGCCGCAGACATTCACTAGAAATTGTCCACGTGCTTCAGATGAAGCCTTACTTTCAGCGACTAACTGTGCAGTTTTGGCTTTGCATTGCTTATCAAGCGTTTCACACCAGGGTGATGTTTTTAAAGACGATAGTCTTTCTTGGGGACCTTCAACGTCAATTAGGTGGGCCTTCGCCAATTAGGCACTTATTTACAAATATTAACTTTTCTATTGACTCAACCCGCAACTAGGATGCTTCCCCTTATTGCCTATACCCAGAGTCTATCAGCGCTCCAAATACTGACTGGGTTCTGAAGATCAGACTCAGTGAATAAAAAGTAGTGTCATGCGGTCCAAGCCCTGCCTTACCATATGTACTACGGGACATTCTATTTTGAGTGTGGCCATTGGAGTTGAGCCGGAGTCTCATCTACCGAAATCTCCAAGCTGGTATATTTTCAATCGCAGGGTATAGATGCCTTCTAAGCGAATGTTTCCTCTATTTGTACCAAGACATATTCACGTTAAAGTCTTATTCTCTAATAATATGAGGTTATTGTTATTACTGCTATTAATTGATACGTACATAGATATGTTGCGCAAACACAGAAGAACGCCGACAAAGTAGGGAGGTTATCGTTTTTGATTGCTATTTGTTCAAAACAAGCACTGGCTTGAGGAGAAAGAGAGAAAGGAATAAAAGGAAGAGACAGAAAGATTAACTGAGAAACTGGTTTGCTATCCTGTATAGGGGTGGGTAAATGAGAGTCTAAAAGAGAATATATATATATATATATATATATATATATATATATATATATATATATATATATATATATATATATATATATATATATATAACGAATGAGGAAAAAATACACATTCACCCACTAATAGGGCGTTTCAATCACAGTTGTTTGGAGAGGCCGGTCGAACGCAAGAAGCGCAAGAGCGCCTTCACAGCCTTATTCTGCGACATGAAGTCCTATCGGTAGCGTAGGATTCTTTCTTCCGAATGAGTCTGGTTGTTCAGTTCGTCAAGTGCATTACAGAGTGACTGTCTCTGCGAGCAGTATTGTAGGCATTCGCACAGAATACGCAAAGTTCTTCACTAAACTCAATACTCTATTTCACGAGAGATTCGTTACGCATTTTCGTGATGAAAAATAACTCAGAATGCCGCGATATACAATAGGGATGCTCAGAATAAACATCTACATTCGCAAATGTACATGGCCGCGATGACGCGTTAAAAATATAAGCTATTGCAGAAAAAAAAAGGGTTTCGCTTTGCGATTTCTATGGCATGCTTGCGCAATAAAGTTTTAACCAGCAGTGGAACGAATACAATAATCGATTCTAATGTGCCATCCTTACATTCTCAAGAGACAAGAAATAAAAGAGGGTTTATAATGACTGTTCGTGTTTAACGTACCAAAAGTGTGATGTCGTTATGAGATACGTGGCAATGAAAGGCTTCGTAAATGTCGACCGCATGTTGTTTGGTGAGGTGTGCCCTATTTCACGGGAAGCTAGCAGTGTACCTAGCACTACGGGAAGCTAGCAGTGCATACCGATTTTTCTAGACTTGTTATCAACCCTGACTTCGCTTTCTCCCCTGTTCTAAATGACATTGTATCCATAAAAATGTGCTTGTTGCGTCAGGGATTCCATCCCGCGGCCTTCAAGTCAGCACTCGAGCATTGTAACCTGTAGACCATCACTGCGGTGTTTCTTATAATTTTTCAGCGACAACAATAAAAAAAGATCAAAAGCATCAGATAACTTTTTTATTGTGAAGGGTGTCTGGCGTAATTATATTTAGGTACTTG